>NC_135390.1:5250660-5558160 GCF_051989625.1 Stigmatopora argus
CAATTTATGAGAGGGATTTATGGATTTGTGGGTTGAAACTGCTAGAATGCCAAAGCTCTACAATACTGTAATTATTGCAAAAGGAGCAATATTTGAAAAAAAAGCAAAGTTTTGAATGAATAAAAAATACTTCAAATGAAAATCCTAATTGATATCATGCTCACTATATTTTATAGTTTGCGACCGTAATTTTATTGTGACTTTTCGTGAAAAAGAAAAAAATGTGACCCCAAACTTTTTCATTGTCCAGTTTTTGAGAAATTCATCCGAACTGAATGTCATTTTTTTCCATTAACTCGCCCATTCAACCTTTCACTAGTGTGTCTAATATTTACCACACTTATTCTACCATTCTACTAATGAGAGAACCAGAACATGATAATATGCAGATCTCTTTCTTTCCCTTCTGAAATGTTTCCGGTAAACATGAGAGAGGTCCTACTAATTGCTAGTCGGCAGTATAACCTTTATTAATTCATAGATCTGGATAATATAACATGGTAAAGAGAGTTCACTAATTTTATTTATTCTCGTCTACTAACTCAGCTTTTTTTGTCTCTAATAGAATCTTCGTAAGATGGAGTCATCAGAAGATCCCAGACAAGACCTGGATGAATTACAAAATGCTGATTGGGTAACTATTATTAATCTTAATTCATCAACTGAACAGTCATCCAACACAAGGGTCGCATGTTAATCTGCTGTTAGCTTTTCCCAACTAACTATGGGTACTAGGTGGGGGTGGCCAGCCAATTGCAGTGCGCCCAATGTGAGCATTGCATTTGTACGGTTTATTATTGCTTAATATGGGGAATTGCACTCATTAATAAGGGGAGCAATTGGCCGAGGTTGCATGATATATGGATATGTATTTTCTCCCATGTTTATAATGCCATTTCCTTCCTGTCAGGCTCGATTCTGGGTTCAGGTGATGAGAGACCTTCGAGAAGGAATCAAGCTTAAAAAGGTGCAGGAACGTCAGTACGACCCGCTGCCTACCGAGTACCAGCTTACACCATACGAAATGCTCATGAATGACATCAAGTCGAAACGCTACAAACTGCGAAAAGTCATGGTAAGTATCTGCAGGATTCTCTGACAACTTTATTTTGAAAAGAGCAACTTTTTGGATAGCAGAACAGTTAGTGTTTAATACTAATTTGAGTCGTAAACCCATATTAGACTACAGTGGTACCTCGAGATACGGGCTTAATGCGTTCTGGGACAGAGCTCGTATGTCTATTTACTCGTAACTCAAATGAACGTTTCGCATAGAAATTAACTAAAAACTAATTAATTTGTTCTAACCCTCTGAAAAAACACCAAAATCAGGATATTGGATTGGAAAAACATTATTTGTTCTAATTCGCCATCTATTAACAAAGTAACAAATAACTAGTGGTTTAATAGTACTAAAATGTGTTTAATAGTACTAAAATTAGACAGATTTTGCGGAGGGGGGAGAGAGAGGGACACAGAGAGGGGGGAGAGGGAGAGAGAGAGCGAGAGAGACAGTGAGAGAGAGAGCAAGACTTTGCACGGCAACGCGTTCGTAACATAGCATAAACAAATTTAAATGAACTTGGATTACGATGCAGACACACTCAAAAATAAGTTTAATCTAACCTTACACTAAACTTAATTCTAATTTTGTTTTAAATTCTGATACCTTTCTTCTCCCGGGTTGGCTCTATTTGCCCCGCCTCCACCTTGACTTTCATATGCAACCTATCGAGGGTTGTTTTGTCTTCCCTTCAAAATATTCCCAAAATGATGCATACAAATGTCCTCACAATAGGATAACGCGCGACCACTTGCCAACTTGCCCGGGAAGTAGTACTCCTCTCCTATTAGCGAACAAGCTCCGCCATTCGCACTGACTAACGGGGGGAAAAACATTGAAAAAATGCAACACTCCGCCCAGTGCTCGTAAAGACATTACACGAGGGAGTTGAGGGGAGAGAGACAGTGGCCATGATGTTCTCATGAGCAGCCTCTCGCGTCCGCTGTATGCTCGTATATCAAAATGGTCTCGTATCTCAAGATAAATATTTGCTTGAAATTTTACTCTTATCTCAAATTGCTCGTATGTCAAGGCACTCGTATTTCGAGGTATTACTGTACTTACTAAAATTGATACCAGGAAAAAAAAATGTAATCTTAAAAATGTTGGTCTAGTGCTGTAGCCCTGAAATATCAGTTAAATATTTTTGTCACTGTTGAATAGAAACTTAACACACAAATAAACACTTTTTTTTAGTTTAACCTTGATTTTGTCATAGGAAAATCTCTCATAAAACAGTCTTTTAATGGCATACACCTAATACTTTCTTAACAAACATTCACATAACAATCATCAGTTTTCCTTGGCAATTCCCTACCACATCTTTATAATCAAATTAAGCATCAACAGTCTCAACACTTTAACAGGATTTTGGAAGTGTTTAAGGACACCAGATTGTTTTGGTGTGAGCTGGTGTTGTAGATTGTTCCCTGAAGATGCAAAATTTAACCCGGCGAGTCATTTTGTGCTGCCCCAAAAAAGTAAAAGTTTAAGTACTTTATTGCTAAAATGGAATTTAATCAAAATGTTTTAAGTCTGGCGGAACAGTGGTCAGCACGTTGGCCTCAGAGTTCTGAGATCGAGGGTTTGATCCCAAATACCACAAAAAAGAATTAAAAACTGAATTCTGTTTTTTTCCACTCTTTATCTGCAAATGTTTTAAATATAAAATAATTGTGTCCAGTTAAAGCTTTGAAAATATTAAAGAAATAAAAAAGAAAAAATGTGTAAGTTTTGTAACACAATAACACAAAAAAATTATTGAGTATCAAAATCTGCTGTGGATTCTTTTGATAATCAACTAACTGTTTAGTTAATTGTCAGATGCAGGGAAAATTGTCTGCCAATTAATGGGCAAATTGCGCTCCAATGGAAACCATAAGTACAATGGGGCTAGTGACATAGATGAGTTTAGAGTTATTCAACCATCTGACCACCATAAACCACTTCTGCGGTATTTGTTATTCCAGTAGTTTTTCTTTTGTCTCATTCAGATACTTTTCTTGAATTAGATGTGGAAACCGACAGAATTACATTAGTCTTCACAACTGCATTTACAGTGGTACCTCTACATACGAGCAGCTCTACCTACGAGATGCTCGAGATACGAGGAAAATTTCCAGCAAATAATTAGCTCTAGATACGAGAAAAATTTCGAGATGCGAGAAAGCCAGGTGGCCATGACATGAGAGGCTGTTTATCATTATAGCGCACGTCTTTTTTGCTGCATCTCTTTCGTGTACTGGGCGGTTTCTTCACACAAGTTTCTCCTACACATGGACCAGAAAACGCACAACGCGCATGCGCGGGCAAAAAGGGGGCTTTCTGGGTAATGAAGTATACTCGTGCACACAACACCGATAGCCAATGGCACCCTTTCTCAGAATAAAACTTCATTACCCACAATCAATATGTGGGTAGGCTGAGCTGTTGCATTTCCTGTTTTTCCTTCCTTAGCCTGTTAGCTCCCGCGATCGCTCATTCAAGACTACTTCTCGTTGGCAAGTGGTCGTGTGTTATCCTATTGTGAGGACCTTTGTGTGCATCATTTTCGGAATATTTTTAAGGGAATACAACAGCAAACAGCCCATCGATAGCGAACGTGAGGGTGGAGGTGTAGCAAACAGCTAACCCGGAGAACGAAGGTTAAAAAAAATTAAAACAAAATTAAAATTCAGTTTTGTGTGAAGTTAAATTAAACCTATGTTTGAGTGTGTCTGTGTATATTAATCCAAGTTAATTTAAATTTGTTTGTTCGGTTACGAGTGTGTTGTCGTGGAAAGTCCCCCCGAACTTCCCCTCTGCGAAATCCGTCTAATTTTAGTTCTATTAAACACATTTTATTACTATTAAACCACTAGTTATGTGTTACTTTGTTAATAGATGGCGAATTAGAAGAAATAAAACATTTTTTCCAATCCAATATCCTGTTTTTGGTGTTTTTTCAGAGGATTGGAACAAATTAATTTGTTTTTAGTTCATTTCAATGGGAAACGTTCGTACGAGTTACGAGAAAATCGACATACTTGCTCAGTCCCGGAATGAATTAAGCTCGTATATAAAGGTACCACTGTACTTTCTGCTTAGCATTTACAGTGCTTAGTGACTTCACTTCCGATTTTTTTTATGGCTACACCCAAGTGAACTGAACAGGTTCACTTGCTAATGAACCTCTACCACAACTATGTCAGTCCACACAACAAAGCCTGAACAACAGCATTCCCACTTGACCTCTACGACATCTCTTGTTTTGTCTTTGAATCATGATTCATCCTTACATTTGTGGGATGTTCCAGGTTAATGGAGACATCCCGCCCAGGCTGAAGAAGAGTGCTCATGAAGCCATACTGGAGTTTATAAGATCCAGGCCACCCCTTAACCCGGTGAGTAGAATTAAAATTTATGTCGTCCTGCCAACCACCATTTTACGTTGGAAAAAACTATTGTCACGTCTCTATTTTAAACCCGTCACATAAGGAGCGTGTCTCAGTGTGCTTAGTACACAAGGCGGGAATTCATGTTTTATGAAAAGCAACAGTGGAAATTACAGGTTTATTGTCACTCTGTCTTCTAATGAAAGAAGAAATGTATTGACTTGTCTGTCGACACCACATTTTTTGGCGTGGGTGGTTCAACAAATGTTAATTTGTTATAATAATTTTGGAAGGGATGGCCCGGTGGAGCGAGTGGTTAGCGCGTTGGCCTCACAGCTCTGGGGTCCTGGGTTCAAATCCAGGTCATGTCCATCTGTGTGAAGTTTGCATGTTCTCCTTGGGCCTGCGTGGGTTTCCTCCGGGTACTCCGGTATCCCCCCACATTCCAAAAACATGCACGATAGGCTGATTGGACACTCTAAATTACCCCTGGGTGTGGGTGTGAGTCTGCATGGTTGTCTTTCTCCTTGTGCCCTGTGATCGTCTGGCCACCATTTCAGGGTGACCCCTGCATCTGGCCCGGAGACAGCTGAGATTGGCTCCAGCACCCCCTGAGACCCTAATGAGGATAAAGCGTTCAGAAAATGAGATGAGATGAAATGAATTTTGGATGATTCGATCCCAGCTCGATCCTGTGTGGAGGTTGCATGTTCTCCCCGTGCTTACGTGGATTTTCTCCGGGTACTCCGGTTTTCTGCCACATCCCAAAATCATGCAGGGTAGGCTGGTTGAACACTGAGTGTGAGCGTGAACGGTTGTCCGTCTCCTTGTGCCCTGCGATTGGCTGACCACTGCCTGAATCAGGGTGTCCACTGCCTGGTGCCCGTTGTTAGCTGGGATAGGCTCAAGTACCCTCCGCGACCCTTGTGAGGATAAGCAGTTCAGAAAAGTAATGAATGAATGTTACAAAAAGTTTATCCATCCATAGATATTTTTACATTAGATTAGATTAACCTTTATTCATCCCGTATTTGGGAAATTCATGTTGGAGCAGTAGCAAGCACAGACAGAGAAAAAGACAATGTAGACCTAGATAAAACGGGAACCACACACAGGAAGCCCACACAAGGTTGGGACCTTCTGCAGACTGAGGCTGAGGTTGAAAATATGCAGAATCACTTTTCCAAGCTGATCCGCATTTCTATAAATCATTACGTTTTTCTGGAAGGTGTCTGCACGAAAACTAAAGCCACCAACTCAGCCTCCTCCAACCTTGCATGAGAGGATCCTTAAAGAGATTAAATCTGAGCGAAAACTTCGACCGGTGACTCCAGATATGGTCCGTAGGGGACGCCTAGGTAAGACATTTGAACACTTTTTGCCTGCTACCTTTCTGCATACTTTGGAGCTCTGGAACAAACACATTTGGGAGACATATTATTAAAGCCACTTTAGTCACAAAGCTAAAATATATACTTTTGTACTATATATGTTTTCACTATTTAAAAAAGATCCAATACACCTTCACTGATAATGTTGGCATAATTTCGCAATATAACTTGATACAGCAAGTTGCTCTCTAAATACTAGCGCTCATAGATGCATGACATTTTCATGAATAAATTGCTATTTTTGTTCTGGATATCTGTATGAATAACACATATGGCCATAATGACTTTGCTAGTTATGTATTTACCCTAAAAATTCAAAACAAATATCTCACTATTATCATTTTCTTTTTACACACAATGATTCTTTTTGCAATGGTTTTCCATTCGTGTTGCAGTTATCATGTCCTATTGCTCTCCTAACTATGTAGCGTCAAAATAATGACTCGTTAATACTAATACTGAGTGCATTTCAATTTCCAGTCCATTCACTGTCACTAATTAGTTCTGTATGGTAAAACTCTTTAGTGCACTTTTCGTTTGCAGAACTGGACAATTAAGATAAATAAGCATGCTATTTTCTCAATTGTGTTTCACTCTACAGTATATTATTTTAAATACCATTTTGCCTTTAATAAGCTCCTAATTAAAATGACTCTCCCATGCCGTGCATTTCTCGTTGCAGTAATTCGACCACTTAGCATGTCTTTCAGTTTTGATGCGTCAGGTAACGTTCCTCTTGCTGCTCACCTAGTTTTCATTTCTTTCGTTATATTTTCTCCTCTTCTCATGCACCATGGCTGCTCAGCATCACATAAATACACACACAAACACACACACACACACACACACGCATCCACCTGCTACATTCCTATTCCATGCTTTCGTAGTGGTTGAAGGTTGGCAGATATTTGTGGATGTAAAATGTGCTGAGGTAAGACACTGTTCAGCACGAGCAAATATGAATGGGTGTTATCAAAAATCGAAGATTGAACAATTACAGAAAAACAATTCATTCACATGTTAAAATCAAAATGGAAATTATTATTATGTTGCAATCAAATGAACAATTTTTAAATCAAGATGGGTGACCGAAATATGTATTGTGTTGTAATAAATACAAAAGTCAAACCCAAATGATTGCAAAAACTGTAATGTTAACGTTTCTTTTTGACATTTTAAGATCGTTTCAAATTTAATTAGCTATAAAATTTAAAATGTTACTCTAACTCAAATCAGGTGCTAAAGCTAAGCGTCGACCCTAGCGACTTTAGCGGGAACGACCATGTTTTTTTGTAGGCCTGCTTTAAATGCAATTTTTAGACCACCTTTGTCTTGTTTGTCTTGATCACTCTAACTAAAATTGCTACAACTCCATTCATCGTTGATGGATATGAATTTTATAGGTATATTCAAGGGATGTGTAACGTGGATCCTCCGAGCAAACCAACTGTTCCTACAATATTGGGGTATGAATCCCTTACGAGACGCTCGGCGGTTGAGTGGTTAGAGCGTGGGCCTTAAAGCTCTGGGGTCCTGGGTTCAAATCCAGGTCGGTCCACCTGCGTGGAGTTTGCATGTTCTCCCCGAGCCTGTGTGGGTTTTCTCTGGGTACTCCGGTTTCTTCTCACATTCCAAAAACATGGATGGTAACCTGATTGGACAGTCTAAATTGTCCCTAGGTATGGGTGTGAGTGCATGGTTGTCCGTCTATTTGTGCCCTGTGATTGGCTGGCCACCGATTCAGGGTGTCCCCCGCCTTTGGCCCGAAGTTAGCTGGGATAGGCTCCAGCACCCCCGTGACAATGGGAGTTAAGTGACTTGTGTTCCTTTATCAAATACAGGTACATCGATGTACTGTTATGTGTTGATTTCATTCACCGTTTTATATATTATACTGAAAAAGGAAAATTTGCAGTTTAAAACAAGATGTTCAGACAGAGAATAAAGCATATGTATATTTTGTAATAGGATAAAATATTGTACTATTCTGCTGCAGATTGTGCGAAACACTCAGAAACTCTGTTTTCCTTCAGAATTGTATAATGGCTTGGATGGTTCAAACATGCACGATTGTGTTGACAGAGGAAGCATGTTACATTAATTAGCATCAACACTTGCAGTCAGCTCGGAAAAACAGAATCCTAGTACTGACAGGGCGTTTTTGTCCCTTTTTAAAGACGTACACATCTCTTTTTTTATACCTTCAAATCGGTCGGAGTTGTTAACCACAATCTTGACTTTCGACCAATCTAACAAATTATTGTAATCCATGTTTTTCCCCCCACCGGATTATCTTTGTACACGTTTTAAACAGCTAATGAAACAATTTAATGTATATGTGTGTCACCGAAACATCAAATCAGAACAATGCAAAGGCCCAATTTCCTCTTGCTGAAACCAGTGTCTCTCATTTGATCCGAACAAAAGCTTTCTAATCATTCCAAATCATTCATACTGTGAGATTATCCTGTTTGTGTATTCCTCCAGTTGGAGTTCTGGTTTATATTATCAAATATAATTGGAAACTAATTCTCACTTATGACAAGAAAATCAGAGCAAGTATGTTTGCAATCACCCAAAAGACATACCTGTTCTTATTTTTGTTCTGAAGGATTTTGTGAGACAAATGACAAAGCATAGACAAGACATTATTGAAGCTTCCATGGTCAATTCTCTTTATTTGCAAGGGAAGAGTCCATCTTAAAATTTCTCTCTCCCTTAGCCCAAAGTGGGCGTTAATTTGAATATTAGTGGGTGGGTTTCAGTTAAAAAGGAAAATGGCTTAGGGGAAGGAGAGTTTTAAGATACTGCACCCCTTGGACAACTGCCAGATTCAGGAACTGTTTGTTTATAACACTAGTGGGTTTTAACTTAAACCTCTGTTATGGCAAAGATTTCAAGGTATGTCACTTTTCTTTGAACTATAAGAACAGGATATTTGCACACAGTTAAGGAAAAGTTTGACAATGTTGGTTTCTCTTTGAATAGCTTGTACAACTGCCAGAACACAGGAACAATTGTTTATAATACAAACACCAGAGCCTCATACTGTGGTCACACATTGTTGTGAAAAGGCTACACAAACCGATGGTCAAATGAAGGCAGGCACTTTGATCAGCAAGCATGAAGTCATATATATATATATTCTGGCAGGAATTTATATTTTGAATGTATCACAAATAGGAATATAAATATATTTTGAATATATGACACCACTTTAAAACTATTTCATGGTTCAATATCTGGACAAGAAACATGACACTGAAACCATAATTGCTCCCAGTGAGTGCAGAGACAGTGTATGTATATTACTGCTTCACTATCACAAGCTTTATTAGTCCATTAAATGCCCAATCCATCCTCAATCCATTTTCCTCCACTTATCATCTTCAGGGTAACAGGGGAGCCTACTTGAGACAATTTACGCCAAGGCATGATATACCCCAAATTCTTTGCCAGTCAGTCATAGTGTTCTCCTAAACCACAATTTCATATTTCTTAAAGAACAAGAATGATCCGCTTTTATTATACCAGCTAAATTATTTGTCCTCAGTTATTCATGCTTTTAATAAATAACAGGGTTTGCAGTCATTAAAGCATACACCTGTGATAAGGTTAAAAAAGTTAAAACTTTTGTGTAGCTTTTCTAATGAAGGAGGTATTCCCTTCTAGGTTTTGGCAAAACACGCAGTATGCCACAAGACTTGTTCCGTACAGGACTAGGTAAAGTATAAGCAATACCGCTTGAAGTTATTTTCCAACCCTTACCCAATGGCCTTGTCTGTCTGACTCCCTGGCTTTCAACTAATTTACAGTATTATATGGCCAAATCACATCTGTAGCACGAAAAAAAACTCTTGGAGATGACCTCATGTGGATACCATTTTGCCTTCAAAGAGGAGAAATATTTTTCAGATGCAGCTATACATTTCGCCACTCACATTGACACCCATCTTCTTCCCTACACGCTTAGTCCCAAAAAGTTCATGGCAGTTCCTCTCCATCCCTTCATCTTCCCGAAAGTCACAGGTGTGGTGGAGCTTCTTGCAGCACACCGTGGTTGAAAGGCGTTACATACCCTGGACTGGTCACCACCCAATCACAAGCATTGTAATTCTGTTTTAAGTTATGTTCCTTAGATACATTGTTTTGCAGTGATTAATTAGGACTTATTCATAAATGGCCTAGGTCTTGCAGTTGCACTTTAGATTGGAGAAAAGTTTGAGTTTAGGAGCTGAGCATTTTGTGAAAGATGTCCCCTTTTTCTGTGTATAACACCAGCTTCCTCCAATCCCTTGCCTTCTGACCAACTTAAATCCCCATTCCTTTCCCTTCATACTTCAAATGCAGCTCCAAATATTGTCCTTTTCTCAGGGGTTCTTGCAATGTTGTTTTGTGTACAATTGGTAAAACAAACTGCAAATGAAACACGATCAGGATCGATTTTCTACAAAATAATGCACGCAAGATATCCTGAGAGAAAATGTTCTGAACTGTAATGCTGTTTGTTTTGTTGCAAATGACAGTCTTACTCATGGCTCTATGCAGATGAGTTTAGTCCATACATGGGCAGAAGGAGCTCCAGCACTCTGTCTTTGACAATTGAAGCGGCACCTCCCAAATCAGAACCCGGTGGATCTCAGTCTGTTCCCCAGAGGAAGAAGCTTTTGAAGGCTCCAAGCCTGGCTGAACTCGAGACCTCTGATTCTGACGTCAGTGGGGGCTTGTATTTTGTTTTTGTTATACAATCTTGTTTCAAAAACCTCTGTCATCAGAGCAAATTATATAAATCCATGCAATTCATGTCATTATTTAGGATGACTTTTTAGGGTACATATCCACAAGTACGTCAAGTGTTACAACTTCTGTAATGGATGACACTTCTCCAGAGGCAGTCCTGGGAAAGAAGAGTGAGTGTTGAATGAATTCATCTCATAACCTTGCATTATGATGATAATAGAGATCTTTCAACTCACCAAATACGAAGCATTTCTAAAAACATATTAACATGAAGACCAATCACATGTATCTTTTTGTTTACTGTGCTGTGCTTTTATTGCAAACACCAGCTCCGCCACAGTTCCTCCCTATCTCTTCTACACCACAGCCAGAGAGGCGGCAGCGCCCTCCGAGGAGACACTCCATCGAGAAGGAAAAGCCAACCCATGTCCGGCTTTTTCAGCCTCCCATAAAACATAATTCTAAATCCTTGGTATGTTAATATTCTACCTTACTCTACATTACTCAGCCTCTGAGAATGAACAAAATATTCTATTTCAATGATTGCCACAAGTACAGTTTGCAAATGTGTATTAGGCCAGGCTTTGGTAATCACACAGAAGGAAGCATCGCTGTCTGGAAAGTGATTTAGAAAAATACACAAAATTGTCAGTACATTATTGTTCAGGAAAGAAGAATTTGCAGTGGTCACTGGCGAGCGATATGGCATATAGTATACACCAAGGGTGTCCGACTCGGGTTGGTTCGCGGGCCGCGTTAACGTCAACTCGATTTCATGTGGGCCGGACCATTTTAGATATAATATTTAGATTTTTTTTTTTACAAATGGATTAAATAAACTGGATTAAAGGCCCTGAATATCCAGTTTTTTATAGATCTAAAACAATGTTTATTTTAGCTTTTTTTTAAATATATTTTTAGATTTTACAAAATGATTTTTGAACTAAAAACAAATATAATATGGATTAAAAAATAGCAATTATCGATTTAAAAGGGGGAAAATCAGGAAATTTAATATACATCCATAATCTTCATCATTTTAATTTGATCCTAAAACAGAAAGTCGGCACTCATGATTTACTTTCTCGGGCCACACAAAATGATGCGGCGGGCCAGATTTGGCCCCTGGGCCGCCACTTTGACACCTGTGGTATACACGATGGATTCATAGATAGATTTAGACTTGCGTTCCTCTTCAAACAACATGGCTGACGAGTTGTATCTGAATCTACTGTGTGTATATCTACCGTATTTATTCGAGTGTACCAAAAAACTGGAGCAAAGTTCGATTGCGCGTTATACACTAATCCCGATAAAACACTGCCCTATGTCGGTGAAAAAGTCCCCTCCGCAGTCGTTATGTATAATGGGAGACGTAAGACCTGTCTTTGTCCGCCAGATTGCGACAATTTACCTTCTTCCAAATAGGCTTCGGCACGTTTATAGGGTAATAGGGTTGTAATTTTTTTTTAAGTTGCTCCAGGGAAACAAATGAACCCAGGCAGCGCTATCTTTGCTCAAGAAGAATGGAATCAATTGTTTGGTGAATCTGATGATGATCAATCAGACTTTGAAAAATGTTAAATATTATGATGATGAATTACATTTGAAGCATCCAAAATTGCAAATTCCATTTGAGAATTGTGTTCATACTGGTAGTTTGTTTTACCAGGTTCCCATACCATATGTTGTGAGTAAATGTTTTGTCATGGTGACATGTTCAAACATTTGCCATTTAACAGTACCGGTGCAATCGTTGGTGTGAGTTGAGAAAAACTTTTAAAAAAATGTTATACCAATTTTTAGTCACAAATTATGGTTGAGCGTTATACACGGGTGTGCGTTATACTCGAATAAATATGGTATAGCACCATCGCCACTTGCAAAGAAAATGGGGAGCTGTACTAATCATGTTACAACATTCTGTTATGTTGAAGGAGAAGGGAATGATGTTGAATATACTCTGGAATATGCTGTTGTCGCCTGCTATCTATAATAATCTCTGCATTCTTAAATGGAACATTAACACTTGTTTTCAGACAACAGTGTCTTCAGCAAATAATTCGTAGTTGACTAGGTGGTAAATAACCATGTAAGTAAATTAAACCCGTGGATTCAATTTACACTGTCACATTTCTAGACTTCGGAGCATTTTCAAAAGAGGCTTTATAATGAATGTTGTGATCAGAGAGAAGATATGTAACGTGGATGTGGGATTCTCCACTATTTCGCTCCGCCACCATCTGTTTCCCATAAACTTTAACATCTCTTTTGTACGATAGTGTTCATCCATCTGCGTGATGACGTCGGCGGCTTCTCAGCTGATCGAAGACATCATGTATAAACTCAAAGTTATTTGGCCTTGGGCACCCAATTTTATCTTTGGAATTTTAGTCTGAGTCATTTCGGAAAGACTGAGGCTGTACGAATAATAAGTGACCTAGTTGGCCAACACAGAAAATACAGGAGGGTAATAAAAGAGCATACATAAAGTAAGGGACCCCATATACATTTTTTTCAGTGTCCAGGATGAATTCAGGAAGGTTAAAATTAGGTAAAATAATAAAATAGAAGCTCTGTAATATGGCTACCGGGAGAAGTACAAAATCCATGGCCTCCATTCAGCAGTCAAACTCTGAGAACAAGAAAGTTGTTTGGGTAAATTATCAACCTGCTGCTCTTGACAATTCTCTGGACCTTAACTGAAGGGTTAATTATAGGTTTTAGAAAAAGACCGGCAACAAGAACACTCTCACCTTGAAGCCAACATAAATGATAATAATGCGCTTGTCATGAATTACTTGGGAACCTATTTTGACTTGAACCACAAGACTTTTTAGAACACATCTAATTGTTAGTTGGGTCAACAGAGGAAAGCTACACTTGATGAAGCTATACTATTTTCCCTCTACATTCTCTTTATTCTTTTCTCGGACAGTGTCTTGAAATTTATCGTCTCATTTTCAAGGGGGGTCAATTCAAAACATACAAATAATGGCAATATAGTAAATCAATAGCATAATTTTACATTTCAACTTAAAAACTCGTCTTTAATGTAAATTCTACAGTTCTTTAATTGTTTTTTTAAAAACATTTTCCCCACTGCTGCTTTTATGGCAGCAAAATAAAGTGATTTTATCCAAGTTAACAATTATGTTTTTGTTTTTATTTGCAGGAGGAATTTTTTTTCCCTGTAGAGTGTCTGTCACTGACAGTGGAAGAGGTGATGCACATCAGACAGGTGTTGGTAAAAGCAGAGCTTGAGAAGTTTCAACAGTATAAAGAAGTCTACACTGCAATGAAAAAGGGAAAGGTAAGTATATACATGCCTTTACTGTTTAGTAAAACATGAATAAGGCTGGAGCAATCTTCAATATGTGCAGTGTTTTATCGCATCAGTGTGATAATAAAAGTGACAAAAGCTGATTCTGTCCAAAACTGTTCTCTAATGGTTTTTTTTTGCTTGTTTTTATTGCAGCTTTGCTTCTGTTGTCGGATCAAAAGATTTTCCCTTTTCACCTGGTCTTACATCTGCCAATTTTGCAAAAAGTACTACACCATCCACATAAGTTTCATTAATTAAAAAACAAAAACTGACTCACAATTTTTCATTCTTTTGTTTCTTTTTACAGGCCTGTGTGTTCACATTGTTGCAAAAAGGTGAAGTGCATGAAGCCCCATTTAATATCAATTCAATGTGAAATTATGTGTGAAATGAAATCCACAATAACAGAATCCATCTTTGGACGATTTGTTGGATACATTTTGATCTCCTTGATGTTTCTATCTTCCTATGTTTGTAGTAGATGCGTCATCCCTCTGGGATTTGAAATGATATCATAAGAAGATTTGACTTCTTGTTTTTTGACAGATGAGATTGCCATCCAAACCTTATTCCAGTCTTCCCATCTACTCCATTGGCTCAACTAACACTGTACCTCGGGAGAGGATAAGTGGCATGGCATCAGCAGGACTCACAGTGGCAGAAGGCACACCGCTGACTTCGGCTGGCGCATCCAAATCGGGAGGCAAAAGAGCTGGAAAAGCTTCTGCGGCAGTCAAACCTGACAAGTCCTCCAGCGGCCATAGACGAGCGAGCATCCACAAGACCATGTCAAAGTAAGACATAAGAACGAGATTGGATTGGAACTTTATTTCATCCCGTATTCGGGAAATTTCCTTGGTTGCAGTAGCAAGACAGTAGCAAGCACAGACCAAGCAACGCGACTGGGTGGGGTCGAGACGCAAAGGTCGCAAAACAACAAAGCAAAAAGCACAAAGTAAAAGGCAAAGTATATGGGAAGCATTAAGAAATATTAAAATGATATTAAAAAAGATAGAAAACCAGCAAAAACAAAACGAACAAGAGCAGACGGAGCTACCGCTACCGGCTGCCACTTAAGCGTCGCCATAATAATAATAATAATAATAATAATCGGACATAGGCCCTGTCGTCATTATCACAACACAAAAAGCCTACTTGTCATCACACGCAGAAACTGCGTGTGACGAAATTGATGGTGCTTCTCCATAAGCTACGTTTACTCGGCAAAAGACCTAAATAAGTGTAAGTTACGGACTTGTAATTTGGCATTCTGCTGTTGTGGATACAGGTCGCTTACCTCTCGCTTACCTCTCACTGTCTTCCACTTACCTTACTTCAGTCAGCTAGTAGGAGGCAGATCACCACCCAAACATCTATTCATATTACCGCAGAAGGGAATGTGTGTTATGTTACCGCGAGTTTAGATTTCTGATGGATGTGGGGAAAAAACTGTCCTTAAGCCTATTTGTCTGTGCTTTGTGGGACCTATAGCGTCTGCCAGAGGGCAGCAGCTGGAACAGATTGTGACCAGGGTGGTAAGGGTCCCCTATGATGTTCTTGGCTCTGCTGAGGTAACGAGGGCTGGCAATGTCTTCCAGTGAGGGCAGAGAGCAGCCGACAATCCTCTGGGCAGTGTTAATCACTTTCTGCATGGCCTTTTTGTCTGCCGCCGTGCTTCCAGCGTACCACACTGTGATGCCGTACGCCAGGATGCTCTCTACAGTGGTTCTATAGAAGGTTTTCAGAAGCTTGGTGCCCAAGTTGTTCTTCCTAAGTACCCTGAGGAAATGGAGTCGTTTCTGAGCCTTCTTCACCACTGCCGTGATGTTTGTAGACCATGAGAGCTTATCCGTGACGTGGACCCCCAGGAATTTAAAGGACTGGACCCTGTCTACACATACTCCATTTATGAGGAGTGGGGCCAGATCTGTGCCGTGTTTGCGAAAGTCCAGGATTATTTCTTTAGTTTTCGTGGTGTTCAGTGTGAGATTGTTCACCGAGCACCACGAAGACAAATTGTTGACCTCCTCTCTGTAAGCCGACTCATCCCCTCCTGAGATGAGTCTGACCACAGTGGTGTCGTCAGCGAATTTGATGATGGCGTTAGACTGGTGGGTGGGTGTACAGTCGTATGTGTACAGGGAGTACAGAAGAGGACTCAGTACACAGCCTTGAGGGGAGCCAGTGCTTAGTGTAATGGAGGAAGAGAGGTGGGGACCAAGTCTAACAGTCTGTGGTCGGTTGGTCAAGAAGTTCTTTATCCAGCAGCAGATTGAAGAGGATAGTCCAAGGTGGGAGAGTTTGTCAGTCAGAATGTCCGGTTTTATGGTGTTGAAGGCTGAGCTATAGTCAATGAAGAGCATCCTCACGTTGCAGTAGCAAAAATGGATCCAGACACAAGAAAAATACATTGTAGAGTTGGCTGTGGTCTACCCTACTTTCTGACTTACTTTGAATTGACGATTGCTAGCCACCCAATGGTGCAGTGGTTGTTCGGCCTGACTTCGGTATGGGTGGCATGGGCTCGATTCCCACTTTGTGGCAGTGCGATTGGTTGCCTGTCTCTACAATGTGTATCGTACGACTGACTGGCGATCAGCTTGGAGCGTAGTCGCCTAGGGTCAGCTGGGATAGGCTCCAGCAACAAAATGTTGTGTATCTGCATTAAAAACACAACCCTAAGACCTGTAGGATTATAAATATATATTCATTCATTCATTTTCCGAACCGCTTATCAACCAGCCTACAGTGCATGTCTTTTGGATATGGGAGAAAACCAGAGTACTCCATTCAGTGCGAACCGACTTAGGATTCATTTTTAACACTGCTTATCCTCACAAGCGTCGCGGGGATGCTGGAGCTTGTCCCAGCCAAGTATGGGCAGCAGGCGAGTGACACTCTGAATTGGTTGCCAGCCAATCACAGCGCACCAGGCGATTGACTACCATTCATGCTCACATGCATACGTAGGGCAAATTTAAAGTGTACAACCAGCCTATCATGCATGTTTTTGCCATGTGAAAGGAAACCGGAGTACCCGGAGAAAACCTATGTAGGCTGAGTCAGAACATGCAAACGCCACGTGGAAAGGTCTCGATCTCAGAACTATGAGGCGGACCAGTTAACAACTCTCTCGCTGGACAGCCAATTTTCCAACAATTAGGTCAACTTGTTATGAACAAAAATGAAAAAATGTTCCAGTCATAAACAAGAAGATAAGGTAAACAAAACTAAAGAGCTAAGTTTTAAAAAGTTACTCAAAAATGAAAAGCAAACGTTATTACGGCTCAACGTTACATAGTCAGTGAGTTACTTGCATACCACTAGAAGAGTATACTATAATTCATTGTTTTTGTGTTCAGACTGTCCAAACACGGCTCTTTAAAATCTCACGAAGAGCTTGAGCTACCATCAGAGCTGACCGAAGACTGGGCCACCATGGAGGTGTGTGTTGACTGCAAGAAGTTCATCACTGACATCATCGCCTCCAGCAAGCACAGCCTGTCCTTAGCCACCAAGAGAGCACGCTTAAAACGCAAAACGCAGTCCTTGTATGCCTCTTCACCAAAAGTGAGAGAAGAGTACCGTCCTTCTGAGCGAACCATCAGCGAGATTTAAACATTCTCCATCTAGCTACACCCAGCTGTAGTCAAAAATAAGTAAAGAGTAGTGAATGGGTTTTGCTGCTGTTTCATCGTCTTCGTGTCCAGCCCCTCTGAATGACATTTTACTGTAGATCTTACAATCATTCTGATTATAATGTGGATGACATTTTAATTTTCGCTCGAGGACTAAAAGGGGGGGAGGTGGAGACAACAACTGCGTTGATATTTATGAAAGGCGAAAATAGTCCTCCTCTTGACGTTGGGGTTGTCCACCCATGCTCACTCAGAGATAAGCACACAACTGAAGAAAATGTCATGGAACTAAATCCAGAGTGAAATGATACATTTTCTATCGGTTTCAATTTACTTGTGGAATAATTTGACTGTACAGAACACTAAACATTTTTTAATGAAGTTTCAAGTATCGTTAGCTGAATATTGACCCAATTCAGAATTGCCTGTTACATGAAACAATTTATTTCCTAACATGTATTCTTGTGTGATTTCAGTGCCATAAGTAGTGTTGCATCGATACTCATACAAATATCAAAAGGGGCCTCGATATGGCATTACAATTCCAGTACAGTCATACCTCTACTTACGAATGCCTCTAGTAACGAAATTTTCAGGTTACAAAATTTTTATATGCAAATGAGTGACTCGAGATACCAAAAAGATCCAAAGATCCATTTTCTGGGCTCTCATTTCATCGCTCTCATTCTATCTCACATAATGACAATGAAGGCATTCAATTCAATTCAATTGACTGTCTCACAACAACCACTATCCATGTTTCAAGATTTTCTCTTACATACCTGTCCACCTCGGCTAAATGCTCCCCTTATTAATCATTGCATTTCCCCTCATTAAGCGATTAAAAACCGTACAAATGGAACGTGGCACATATTTTCACACACAAACACACACACACACAGGCCACACGTAAAAGTCTAAAATGTACTACAAAGTGGACTACTTTCGGCCCTGGTAGAAAGGGCTCTTGGCGCCATCTGACGGACAAACACGGGTGTTACGTCTCACATTATAACGGCTGCAAAGGGAACTACTTCAGCGGTGCAGGGTACATTTTCATATGCTTTATTAATTTTAAGACATTAATAAATCATGTCCTTATAATTTTCTCTCTTTTAGAGTGGTTCCTCACATCTTTCTAACTAAATTAGGACACTGACCAATTTTAAAGGGTTTAGTTGGTAGTTGTGTGAGGACTGTGGAACGAATTAGAGAATTTACTTACAAAGTAATGCTCTACTTACGACATTTTCAAGTTACAAAAAAAGTTCTGGAACCAATTAATTTTGTAAGTAGAGGTATGACTGTACTAAGAAATAATGTGCCAATGCTACACAATATGTACTCTTCAAGATTTATTTTCTAACTGCCACTCAATACAAATATCGGCTAAGAAGTGTATTTCTTAGCCTATGAGTTTTTTTATTCTGGCACGTGTCGTTCTTTGTGCTCATTTAACAGTCATATTTTTCAATTTGGACCTACACATGATGATTTGAAGTTTTATGAATACTGATATCAACCAAAAAGATGTTAGTTTTGTCCGGAAGAAAAACTGGAAAAAGTAGGCTTGCGAACTTGTATCCTCTGCAAGCATATTGTGGTATAAAAAACGCACTGTGCACGTAATAGGAGTTTCAGTTTGATACCAAATTGAACAAGCATTTAAAAACAACAACCATTTGGCCTTTAAAAGCATTTTTTGTCTCAGGCTTAGAAGGGGAGGTTCATTTATTATTTATTGCATCATCTGCTCATAACATGGTAGAAATTATTTTACCTTCAAGTAAGTATGCAGTCGTTTATTACCAAAGAGGAGACATTGTATATGTTTTCCAAAAACGTATCAGTACAGCATCGGTGTTGG
This sequence comes from Stigmatopora argus, assembly GCF_051989625.1. Classification (NCBI taxonomy): domain Eukaryota; kingdom Metazoa; phylum Chordata; class Actinopteri; order Syngnathiformes; family Syngnathidae; genus Stigmatopora; species Stigmatopora argus. The sequence continues at coordinate 5,270,059 of NC_135390.1, forward strand.
AATTGTTATGAGGAGCCAAACAATGGTATTGATGCAACACTAACTATCAAAGGATTTTTTTGTGTTCTTTATTTGAGCAACATCATTTACTGTTGACGTTTTCATATAAGGACTCATCCCCACAGATACTCATATTAGTTAATGAAAAACAAAAACCATTCTTGAAAACAATGATGATTACAGTCTTCCCTCGATTATCGTGAATTCACTTTGCGATTTTTTTCTGCTATTAATTTTTATTTATTTTTAAGTTCATAAAAATGTGAATATCCACACTGAAACTCAGAAGCGGAAGCCACTCCCCTGTCTTCTGCTTGCTACTGGGACCCAGCACTAAAGAAAGAAAAAAAAGAGGTAGTTATAATAGGGGTGATCCTACTTTGCGATTTTTCAATTATCGCGGCCATGTCTGGTCTACATTAGCCGCGATATTCGAGGGATTACTGTATATGATCTGATGAAGCAATATCCGCTAGTCTCTTTATTTAAACAATTGTGCATTAAACACCCAAAATTCACCTGTTTTGAAATCATCTAGTGTGAGAAGCACAAATACAACGATGTTATAGCTAAAAACTAAGCAAATGTTGTTGCCGTCTGGTTGAGTAACTGTGTTTTAATAATTATAATGTGCATTCATATGCAGATACAGACACATTATTAACACTGATGCAACTCTCCATACTTGCCTTTTAATCCTTTATTTCAAATTGCTGCTTTCATTTTCACACCTGACAGTAATGTCTTAACCTGCTGCTTTTATTGCCCTCTAGCAATACATAATCAATACTGCGTTGACTTTGTTTTTTTACGACATAATTTGTGATGTAGTTTGAAAATAATACTTTAGGGGAAATGCCTGATATTCCCGTTTTTCTTCAGATTTTTTTTGTTACATTCTTCATAAAAAAATTCAATGGTCTTGATGTGATGCCTTCAATAATGTTCCTTAGCCATCCAGAAACAATGTGCTTGGATCAAATAAATGACGCAAGTTCTTTTTCCATATATTTTCATATTTGGGGGATTTTCTGCCTTAGAATTTGTCTTTTATGAACTTGCCAATACACTAACAGTTATCCACACTAGCAGGAGTGTATGTTTTGTCAAATGATTAGCTGCCTGATTTAGGGAGGTCTAAATTGCAGAAGCATCATACGTGAACGTTGTTGCTTGTACTTTCAGTGCGTTTGCATCAAGCACCCACTCCCTGATCTCAGTGCTAGATGTGATCAAAAATAAAAATGCTATACGTACACTTTTTTCTGTCCTTATTTTCCCATACGTTGCAAAATGCAGCCCAAAAGACCATCAACTGTCCCCTACTTACCCTGTCCAGGATCTACGAATCCTGGTGCCTTAGAAGGGCTGAGAGCATTATAAAAGACAATACGCATACCGGCTTCCACCACTTCAACCTGCTGCCATCTGGAAGACGCTACAGAACCATAACAGCCAAGACAAACAGACACAAGGACAGTTTCTTCCCAAGAGCTGTCACCATACTCAACTTGAGTTCTGCACCTACTAATTATACTACTTATCTATTATGTTGACCACTTATGTATCTATCACTATTTAGTGATTATTTATTTAGCATTACCATATATTGATTATCTTTGTGTTTGTTTGGTTATTTGTTGTCCATAGACTGGTGTGCTCTCGCTCTACTGACATCACTTGGACTACTTATTTATTTGTTTATTTCTTATTTATTGATTATTTATTTGTCTGTTTGTTGTTGTTATTTATGCAGAACGTGGTGAAAGCTTTAAATCTCATTATACCTGTATAATGACAATAAAAGCATTCAATTCAGTTCAGTTCAAATCTACCACGTGATCACCACGTTACCTTGGCAACACTGGTTTGCTGTTGACGGCGGCCATTAGCGACTATAGATTCCCTGGCGTCATATAAAGGAGGTGAATGTCCGTGTTCTTTTTTTCTTCCTATTTTATATCACCCGTTATACAGTCTCATTTGCAATGTTTATTATTTAAGTCGTTTCTCACTAACAACCGGAAAAGTGACGTCAGTTTGTTGCCAAACCCGTGCCGACGTCAATAGTCCGTCATATTTCGGCTTTTGTTTACTTTTTTTAAAATCTTCAATGGGGTGTTGTTCATGGTAAAGAAATACTATATTTCAGCTACCCAAAATGTAAAACTATAATGCATATTTCTTCGCCGGTTGGCCAAGCGAAATCACGTGGTAGGTTTTTTTTCTTTTACTTTATTCTGAAGAACCACGACCAAAAACAATAATGTGACAAATAATAATGTTGTTCTCATTCTCATGTCATTTTCTGAACCGCTTTATCCTCACTAGGGTCGCGGGGGGTGCTGGAGCCTATCCCAGCTGACTTCGGGCCAGAGGTGGGGGACACCCTGAATTAGTGGCCAGCCAATCGCAGGGCACATGCAAAGAAACAACCATTCACACTCATATCTAGGGGAAATTTAGAGTGTCCAATCAGCCTACCATGCACGTATTTTGAATGTGGGAGGAAACCAGAGTACCTGGAGAAAAGCCATGCAGGCCCGGGGAGAACATGCAAAATCCACACAGGTGGGCCAACCTTTGTAGCACTACCTTTTGCTGCAATTACAGCTACAAATTGCTCAGGGTATGTTTGTATAAGTTTTTCATGGTCTTGTTTTTTTTCATTAGTGCCTGTATGTCTTCGTTTAACCATGGAAGGTGATTGTTTACGGATGGTTTTGTTTTATTTTTTCTTGTGAATGTAAATATTGTGTCTTGGATAATGGTCATGAAAGTATTGCAACTATCATTACTATGTTTATGGTAGAGATAATCGTCCCAATTGATATTGTTTAACGCCTGTGTATGATTTGGCATCTCCCTTTTTGGTGCTCTCATCTGCTCTGATATTTCTTTTGAGCGCATGAGTATCTATATTAGGAAGCTTTGTCCTAAGCCACCTGATGGTGCAGAGATTCACTTGCCTGACTTTGTTGCGGGCAGGCGTAGGCTCAATTCTCGCTGCTGGCGGTATGATTGTGAGTGCCAATGGTTGTTTGTCGCTATGTGTACCCTATGACTGACTGGCGACCAGTCAAGGGTGTAATCTGCCTTTTGCTCAAAGTTGGCTGGGATAGGCTCCAGCAACATCCCGCAACCCTTTCGAGGATGCGAGGTATGGAAGATGAACAAATTTATAGTTGTCCTTCTCACTGTATAACAGAATCCTTCAGATGTATCTGCCACGCGCCCAGAGTCTCAGATTGGCAGCTGCCGTGGAGGAGTGTTCAGACCAGCTAGACATTCTGGAACACACCCTTACCATCCAAATCTACAAAAAATGTAGTACTGAAAAGGCACAGGTGAGTTTGCTTGATAATTCATTTGGCAGTAGTCATGTATCCTTAATGATGTGATGGTCGTGTATTTGATTCTGTATTTTTTGGTGTTTGATGCTTTAGGCCAGAGTGAAAAAGGTGAAACGAGATTGGTGAGTTCTGACAATTTTGATGCTCATTTACATCAATTTTAGGATTTAATCTCCAAAACTATGCGATGTGCTTGGTGTTTCTTTTTAGTCACTACATCTCACAACACATCTCCAAGTTACAGACTGAGCTCGAGGAGAAAATGAGCTTCAACTGTCTGCTGCAGGTAGTTGATGGACAGGAAAGGGAGAAGACTGCTGAGAGCAGCAAAAGGTCATTTTTGAAATGATGTCCCACTTTAGGGTGACTTTTGTCAATATATATGAACTTATTGGCTGCTATTGATGGCAATAGACATATCCATGTACAGTATTTTCTCGCATATAAGCTGTATTTGTAACTAAAAAAAATGACGACTGAATCAAGGGTACGGCTTATATGTGCACAAGTCTTACAGCGTGGCTATATTCTTTTTTTTACCAGTAAATGTCAGCAAAGTAACATTTACTATTTGTTGGTTATTTTCTGTTTTGCAGTAAGAAAACAACCATTAGTAGATGAATTACTAAATTCCTTATAATATTGACCTTAATACAGTGGTACCTCGAGATACGAGCTTAATTCGTTCTGGGACTGAGCTCGTATGTCGATTTTCTCGTAACTCAAACGAACGTTTCCGAAACGAAATTAATTCGTTCCAACCCTCTGAAAAAAACACCCAAAACAGGATATTGGATTGGAAAAAAATGTTTTATTTGTTCTAATTCGCCATCTATTAACAAAGTATCAAATAACTAGTGGTTTAATAGTATACTAAAATGTGTTTAATAGAACTAAAATTAGATGGATTTTGCGGAGGGTAGAGAGAGAGAGGGACAGAGAGGGGGGTGAGGGGGGGACTTTTTGCACGTCAATGCGCTCGTAAGATAACAAACAAATTTAAATGAACTTGGATTACAATGCAGACACACTCAAAAATAAGTTTAATCTAACCTTACACTAAACTTAATTCTAATTTTGTTTTACATTTTTATACCTTTCTTCTCCCAGTTGGCTCTATTTGCCCCGCCTCCACCCTGAGTTTCAGATGCAACCTATCGATGGTAGTTTGCTTTTGTATTCCCTTCAAAATATTCCGAAAATTATGCACACAAATGTCCTCACAATAAGACCACTTGCCACTGAGCAGTATATATATAACTTTCGTATTAGCGATCGCCTCGCCATTCGCAATGACTAACAGGGAAAAAAAACACTGAAAAAATGCAACACTCCGCCCAGTGCTCGCAGAGACATTACAAGAGGGAGTTGCGACCAGAGATACATTAAAAGAAGGAGTTGCGACCAGAGATGCATTACTAGAGGGAGTTGCGACCAGAGATACATCACAAGAGGGAGTTGCGACCAGAGATACATTACAAGGGGGAGTTGCGACCATATATATATTACACGATGGAGTTGCGAGGAGATAGTGCCCATGATGTTCTTATGAGCAGCCTCTCGCGTCCGCTGTCTGCTCATATATCAAAATTTGTCTCGTATCTCCAGATAAATATTTGCCCGAAATTTTACTCGTATATCAAATTTCTCGTATGTCGGGCCACTTGTATGTCGAGGTACCACTGTAATGTGCTTTTGATTCATACAGTATCTCAAGAAATACCACATGCAATGATTTTTCTTAAGATTTTCCCTTCAAAGCAACACATTTGTACTCCCTATTAAAGCCATCAATATGGAGGTGAAAATTGTGAATTAGGGGTGGCTTATACGCGAGAAATTGTAAAATTCAACGATTTTAAGGGTCCGGCTTATACGCGGTGGCGGCTTATATGCGAGAAAATATGGTATTCCTCAATGTGATCATCACGTGTATGTGCTGTGTGTAAGTAATTTGTTATGTTACCACTAGAGAGGCAAAGAGGGAGATGGAGATGAGAAGGCGCTTGCTCCCAAAAGAACAAGGGACGCTTCAAGAGAAAGTCGATGAATTGAAGGTGGTGACCCAGTAGATTTAAATAACCATTGTTACAGGCTTTAAGAGCATCTGATTGATGTCCCTTTCCAACCTGGATGCATTTCTTCTAATCAGGAACTGCAAACCTTGTACGAAGAGCTCAATGATAAGCTGCATCGACTTATTAGATCAAACGCTGCAAGAAAGGACCTCGAAGACAGAAGCACTGCGCAGCAGATCCATAAAACTCAAAATGAAATGAGGGAAGCTGAAAAGCGACTCGAAGACAAAGTTGTGGTGAGTGCAACAGGCCATCATAATTAGCATATTTTCATTCCAAGAAAATAGTGTTAGTGTTTACAATAGCTGGATTTCATGCCAATTGACTTGAAGGCATTCAATCGAAGGGTACGTATAGAAATACTACTCACACTCGCTTTACATACAGAGAATTAGCATGCATTGATCGGCTTTCATTCTCAATTCTTTATTTTTCTATTTTACTACAATAATTCAGGCACAAATATGAATGAATTAATTGCTATGTTTAGAGTATGTTTCCATGTGACTCCAAAGACAAAAACATTTCATTGTCTTATCAGCTTTCTCTTGCTCTCCCAGCTGCTGAATGAGCATTTTAAACTGCAAGAGCGAGTTCACGAAGAATCCAAGATTTTCCTGAAGAAACAAAATGCGGTTGGTGTTAAGAAAGCTCCAAATAATTGTTATAATGACAGCCATAGTCTTGCGGAGATCATTGATGTTCGTGTGATTATCGTCACTAACTGGCAAACATTTACACAATCAATTCTACTGATAATGTTTTGATTTTTTTTTAATCACGTGCACTGAATATAGGTGAAATAATTAATCCATCTAAATAAAAATATCGCTCCGTTAAATAAAACTGATTTGAAATAGACCAATAATGTCATCTTTTAAATGAAATGTTATTTTTAAAGAGTTTTCATTCAAATTTCAGAATTTTTTTCTGACACAAAACTGCCCAAAAGATCAAAATAGCTTTGTATGTTTCACTGTTTTAGGTAAATTGAATTTAGTGGGTTAAGGCAAAATAGTTTTTTTTTTTTACATTATTTGTAATAAATTGGTCAAAGGCCCTTGAGTCATATCACATCGTGGTAGACTTTGTAATATCGCCAAATATCATATTGTCCAAAAATCAATATTGTATCGTCATGAAACAAATGAGTGGATTGTTGGTCAAGCAAATAATGTACAGATCTAGAGCAATAAAATATCACACCCCTACATATACTGGGCGAACCAGAGTTGCGATAAATAACCCCACGCTACAAACATGTTGTGCCAACTATAGACCCATTTGATCTGAAAGGGATCAGTAATTATTGGATTTTTTTTTCTTTTTCAAACCAAATAATTATAAATATTAGCATATTTATTAAAAAAAAATCAAGTTTTATTTAATGGTTTGGCTGGGGTGGGTTTAAACTCCGAAGAAACACGAAAGTCAGCTGGGATAGGCTCCAGCACCCGTCGTGACCGTAGTGATGATAATGCGGCTCAGAAAATGAATGAATATATGTATATATTCAGGTGCGACTTATATATTGTTTTTTTGTTGTTGTTATTACACATTTTTATACCTTGTGCGATTTACACTCTGTATGGACTTATAGTCCTAAAAATGCTATACAGTAATCCCTTGATTATCGTGGTTAATGTAGACCAGACATGGCCGCGATAAACAAAAAACGCAAAGTAGGGTCACCCCTATTTAAAAAATAAAATATTAAATATTTTTTTTTTTTTAACTTCAGTGTTGAGTCCTAGTAGCAAGCGGAGGACAGGGGAGTGTCTTCCGCTTGCGAGTTTCATCGTGGATTTTCACATTTTTATGAACTTTAAAAACTATATATATATATATATATATATATATATATATATATATATATATATATATATATATATATATATATATATATATATTACCTCAGTGCTGAGTTCTAGTAGCAAGCGGAGGACAGGGGAGTGGCTTCCGCTTGCGAGTTTCAGCATGGATTTTCACATTTTTATGAACTTACGAAAAAAATGTAACAACAAAAAAATCCCCCAGAAAAAAAACCTGATGTAGTGAAGGCCGCGATATTCGAGGGATTACTGTACTAAACCTTGGCCGATTATTGTCGTGATATAAAATGGTTATTTATAGTGATTAATCTTGCCCAGCACTGATTTGTAGTGTGTATTATCACATTCCTCTCATGGAGTAGGAGTTACAAGAGCAGCTGCGACAGTGGCAGCAGTGCACAGAGCAGAACATGCAAGATAAGGAGCAGCATCTCACTCAAACGCGCCACAAGAGAACAACAAACTTAGAAACGTTGACAACAATGCAAAAGAAGGTGAACTACCAGCAGCTCTGAATTCATTTTATGTGGAAAGCTGGACATCAATAAGATCGGATGTTTTTTTGTTTGTTTTTTCAGTACAGCGAAATGGAGGAGGTCGTGAAGGAGGAAAGGGAGGAGGAGGAGAGACAGCGCATCTTGGCGCTTAGAAATTCAGCTGCTCTCCAGGTAACAACTTTTCATTCCATTTTTCTCTTTCCGAGTTGCCGACTGCTACTCATTTAACTCATTGGCGGCAATTGACATTCATTCTTTTCGGAGTCCGGTTTCATCCCACATCTCAAAAACATGGTTGGCAGGCTGGGTGACCACTTTATAATTAATCATACCTGTCAACCTCTGCCGATAACTGCCCTTATAAATGATTATTGATTCCCCTTACAAACCCCAAAAAAACCTTACAAACACCGTACGACTCGTACGGTGTTTGTAAGGTTTTTGGGGGGTTTGTAAGGGGAATCAATAATCATTTATAAGGGCAGTTATCGGCAGAGGTTGACAGGTATGTAATTTGTCCCTTGGTATGATTGGGAGCGTGAATGGTTGTTTGTCTTAGTGTGCCCTGCGGTTGGCTGGCAACCAATTTACGGTGTTGGGAGATGAATGATTAATACGTGGAATTTAGTATTTTTATTTCATTCATTTTTATTGATTTATTAATGTGTGTGTGTAACCAATTCACCAATAATAGTCACTTCCCTAATAAAGAATTAAAGGTTTTAAGTGTCGATTTAAAAAATAAAATAAAATTACCAAAAAGTCACGCGAGTGGAGCGAGTGGTTAGCAGCTCTGGGGTCCTGGGTTCAAATCCAGGTCATGCCCAACTATGTGGAGTTTGCATGTTCTCCCGGGGCCTAGTTGTTTGTCTTCTTGTTCCCTGTGATCGGCTGCCCCCCCCCTGGCCCGGAGACAGCTGGGATTGGCTCCAGCAGCCCCCGCAACTCTAATGATGATAAAGCGGTTCATAAAATGAGATGAGATGAGAAATAGTCACTTACTCTTACGCTATACAGTAATCCCTCCAATATCGCGGTTAATGTAGACCCGACATGGCCGCGATAATCGAAAAATCGCGAAGTAGGATCACCCCTATTATGACTATCTTTTTTTCTTCTTCAGTGCTGAGTCCTAGTAGCAAGCAGAAGACAGTGGAGTGGCTTTCGCTTGCGCGTTTCAGCATTTTCACATTTTTATGAACTTAAAAAATAACAAAAAATGAATACGTATATATATACGTATATTGTAAAAATTAATAGGAGAAAAAAATCGCGAAGAAGACTATAGAGCGTTAAAAGTCTTAAGCGTCAACTTTTTTGTCCAACTGTCCTTGAAATGTCGGGCTTTTCTAATGTTTTATTATTTGAATAATTGTTGACAAAAAGTGAAACAAAACGATAACCTATAGTCCAAATGTGATGTGTTGTATTCCTTTGGGGGGGGCTTGGGTTTATTAGTTCTTTGGAAATGGTACATTCCCAATGGTCACATAGCAGAGGCAGCTTTTCCCATAAACATAAAGCAGATCTGTTCACTCTAGGTTTGTTGGAAATCTACCTCGAGAGAGTTGTCCCTTAACCTTTGATCTTTGTAGGTGCAGTCTTGGTGGAGAGGTGTCATGGTCCGTAAAGGATTTGGCATTTATCGGAAAGTAGAGCCCAAGAAAAGCAAGAAGAAGAAGGAAGGAAAAAAGAAGAAATGAGTTGTATTCAATGATTTTTGCTTTGATTTGATGTTAACAACAGAACCTCTTTCCCATTTTTGTTTGCATTTGTATATCTTTCTGATGGCGGTTTGTCCTGGGTTAACACTTCCTAAAGTTAAATTTCCAAATACTTTTTGGCATTTGTTAAAGAATCCACATTTGCAACTCAATTGACTTGTCAAAAGTTCATAAAAAATAAGAAATCAGTCAACTGAGCCCTCCCCAATAGAGCATGCATTCACTTAAAGAAGTCCTTTGTGCATATTTTTCGCAATTTAAAACACAAATTTGCCACAGTTTGTGATTCTGAAAGAATACTTTTGTTCTTTTGTTTTGTTCAGAAAACGATTGTCAACAAGGTTTCACTGGAATATTTAGAAATAATTTTAAAATGAATTTCCGTAAGCTGTGTGAAAATTAAAATTATTTCAAATTGCAGTTCCAAACTAATTCCATTTCCGTTTTTACTGCAATAATTCAATACCAATATCAACAATATCAAATTGTTATTCAGTTTTGCATTTCAACAATTCAACGCCTACAGCATTAATAAATGCACTGGAATGGAATGGGTCTCTGACCCAAAATGGCCGTCATCCGGTACGTTTGTTGCAATAGCAGTTTTAGGTGTACGATATATTTTGGTGTCAAACCAGCATATCTGTGGGAGGATTGACGTCACTATTGTACTCATGCGCAGTGGGAAATGATTAAACGAATTCGTCGTGGCAGCCTACCAGCGACGACAGGTAAACTCAAGTGATGATATTACAGATGATTTCACAGTAAATAAATACATATTTGTTGAATTCCTTAAATTGACACTTAAAAATAAGATAGCACATATTTATATATATTTTTTTAATTAAATGTATTTTTCCCCGGTGTTCTGCCAAAATGTCATACCCTTTGTTCTACCAAAATGCCCTACCCGTGCGAAACGTTCTACCGTAGGATAATTTGACAGCTCAATTAGTACGGTGCGCTTTCAGCTGGTTTTATTTTGATGCATGAGGAAGAGCGTACTAAATATCCCTTTAGAAAATATTTGAATTTAGTATAATGTCAAATCATTGTGCTACAAATACATTGTGACTCATGTGTCAACAGATAAACACTGCTTTAAAATTTCCACTAGGAAACGCACAATGTTTAAAAGCTATGACAGGAGAACACTCGTCAAAAGTATTAGGAGGCACTGAAAAGGTCAAATAAGTCTCAATAAAAACAAAAATAGTTTTTAACTAATGTGTGCACGCATTGGTAGGAAGTCTCGATGGGTAGGAAGGAATTTCAGAACTGGTTATGAATTCTGCTTTGCACTTTGTGTACTGAAATTGATATAACCCTTTGATAACTGTCATTGTATGTCATAGCATAATATAACATAGCATAAAATGTAATGATAAGGCTAATGTTATACAAATAAGCATTTTATATATGGTTGGGAATACCAACAACATATTAATTGTAAAATTATGACAATATGCATTTTTGAGTGCGTAGATATCCATCAAAAAGGTAGAAAAGAACTATTTAACAATTTCATCGACAATGTTATGTTTGTTTAAATATTCCAATAGATTTATAGCATTCGGGTAATTGAATTGTTAAGATTATGAGAAAATTAGGTGTTTAAAATAATTCCTGCTTTGTATTTTTATTCAGAAATGGAGAGAAGGTGGGATGAAATATTCAATTTTCTCTCTTGGGGAGGTTATCCAGCAGAAATGACCAAAAGTCAACGACAGACCCTCAGAAAATATGCCTCAAAGTTCTCCATTCATGGTAAGAGTCAAATGTTCATTAAGTATTAAAAATTGAAATACTGCAATATTTACTTATAAAAACTGAGCAAACAGCTCTCGTGCCATTACCGTATTTTCTCGCATATAAGCCTTATTTGTAACAAAAAAAGATGACTGAATCAAGGGTACAGCTTATATGCGCACAGGACTTGCTATACTCTTTTTCACCAGTACATGTCGGCAAAGTAACATTTACTATTTGTTGGTTATTTTCTGTTTTGCAGTAAGAAAACAACCATTACTGGATGAATTAATTCCTTATGATGTTGACCCTAATAATATGCTTTTGATTCATACAGTATCTCAGAAATACCACGTGCGATGATTTTTCTTAAGACTTTCCTTTCAAAGTAACACATTTGTACTCCCTATTAAAACCATGACTATGGAGGTGAAAATTGTGAATCAGGGGGCGGGCTTATACGCGAGAAATGGTAAAAATCAACAATTTTAAGGGTGCCGCTTATACGTGGGGGTGGCTTATATGTGAGTAAATACGGTAATTGTGTGATGTACTATGCTTCTTTTAAAAAGATGGGATACTATACTTTGGTAAAACACCTACACGGCGAGCAGTGAAATCAAAGGAAGAAGCCGTGAGTCTGTTCCAATTCTATCATTCAACATTCAAGAGTAGGCACACTGGCATCATAAAAACAAGAGCTTCCATGTGCAAAAGTTTTTTTTGGAATGGCATTACCACCGACATTGAAAAATGGGTATGCAGAGTACTTAAATAATATATTATGTTTATATGTCTGACTTAATATTCTGTTGTTTTTCAAGGTGTCTGAATGTGAAGAATGCTCACAAATGCGGCCAAAGCTAAAAATCATCAAGATATATTCTGGACAGTGGGTATGCTATCCTCAAAGCTATAGGGTTCACGTGCATTAGTGTTTACTTGCAGTGCATTATTATTATTGACTGAATCATTTTGCAAAAGTAGCAATGCTACTCTCTTGGTTAAATGTCAAATGTTGAAAGATCCAAAACATTTAATTCCATGTATCAAATTTGTATCTTTAATACTTCCTATATTCCTCTTTTCAGATTGAGAAATTAGATTAGATTACATTAGAACTTTATTTCATCCAGTATTTGGGAAATTTCTCGGTTGCAGTAGCAAGACCTAGGTAAGAAATGCCATTTATAAAAAAAAAACAAAAACATTTTGCTGCTAAGAATATGCTCGTGCTAAATCACCTACAATGTGCCTTCAATGCAAATTTTGTAAAGGTTGTGCCAACAAGCAAACATATTTTATGTATTTTTGAATGACGCAATCAATCATGGCTAGCTTGCGGGCTGACTAACTACACGAAAAATAAGCAAATGTCACGCATTGTGAAAATATGACAGAAACAATGTTTCATTTTTGTATTGTTTCGTCAGACTAAAAATCTCATTTTGTTACAGTCATCCAAGACTCGTTTTTCCTTTAGTTTTGTTATTTCATTATAATGAAAAAAAAAGTTAATGAACGAAATATTTTCATTATCGTTAACCAAAACCTGGATTTGAACCAGCGTCCCCCACAGTGAGGCCAACACGCTAACCACTCATCCGCCGGGCCGCAATTTCCAAATCATGGAATAATACTTTTTTGATGGTCAACACCTGAAATATTCAATTTCACAGAGTTAGCTTCCGGAGTTTCTAAGATTTTTTTTTTTTTGCGAAAATGACGTGAATCATTTTATAACACTCTGTACTATTGAAAAATATAAACGAATAAAATGGTTCATGATATCTATTTGAATATATGAATAATAGGTATATGGTTTAGTAATCTGATATATTAAATGGTAATACTGGAATAAAATTGTCTATAGATGCCAAAAATGCATTATAATAATGAGGAATTGCAGTCAGTAAGTAATAATAAAGTTAACGAACTGAACTAGCTGGATGTAAAAACAAAAAAAAGGCTAACTAAACACTGTCTTTTTCATTTTTTGGGGTGTGATTTCCGGTGAATCTGGTGACATCTTGTGGTCATATACCGCACTCCTCCAGGAAGGAAAATGTGAAGAAAAAACAAGTGTCCGTTGTGTTACAATGGCGGCTGAGGAGGAATTCTTCGTAGGTAAAAACTCTTTTTTCTGTGTATTAGCCAACACATGTTGCACATTTGGGGTCGCTTATTTGTAGTATTTCTGCGGCGAGACCACAAACATTTAAGTGGAATCAAAACTTTTTTTGCCACGTATTATATATCATTCGCTGCTTGTTTTCCTCCACACTTTCTTGTTGTTATTTTTTTGCTTGCCCAGAATACTTTTTAAAGATTGCATACGTCAATTTAAAGTTTTAATCCAATTTCTGCTGTATAGGCATTCCCAAGATCCAATATGTTCCAAATGCTGGCCCTGGAGATGTCATGTGCTTCAAACATTATCATGCAGAAGAGGTACACTCAACTGTAGTGTGTCAACTTATCCATGGAAAGTGATAGCAATTGATTTTGACGGCTAATGTACTTTTGTATAGGTTCTTTTAGGGAAGACGATGGAGGACTGGCTGAGATTCTCGGTCTGCTACTGGCACACATTCTGTGGAACAGGTATTGTAACCTAACATTTTTCCTCCAACATAGAAGAACACAAGTAATCTGAAATTGGCCCCAATCAGCTAAAAAGGATTGTGTTTTCATCTCATTTTCTGAACCGCTTTCCCCTCATTGGGGTAACGGGGGTGCTGGAGACTATCCCAGCTGACTTTGCGCCAGAGGCGTGGAACAACCTGAATCGGTGGCCAGCCGATCGCAGGGAACAAGGAGACAAACAACCATTCACGCTCACACTCATACCTAGGGGCAATTTAGAGTGTCCAATCAGCCTACCGTGCATGTTTTTGGAATGTGGGAGGAAATCAGAGTACCCGGAGGAAACCCACGCAGGCTCGGAGAGAACATGCAAACTCCACACAGGTGGACCGACCTGGATTTGAACCCAGAGCTGTGAGGCCGACGTGCTAACTACTCGCGCCACCGGGCCGCAAGATTGGGTTTTCAAAATGTATGTATGCATCTTTGAACTCATTGGCTACCTTAGAAGGCGAAAGACAACGCGCTCGTAACATAACATAAACAAATTAAAATGAACTTGGATTACGATGCAGACACACTCAAAAATAAGTTTAATCTAACCTTACACTAAACTTAATTCTAATTTTGTTGTAAATGTTTATACCTTTCTTCTCCCGGGTTGGCTCTATTTGCCCCGCCTCCACCCTGACTTTCAGATGCAAACTATCGAGGGTTGTTTGCTTTTGTATTCCTTCAAAATACAGACGCTCCCCTACTTACGAACATTCAACTTACGAACAACGGTACATACGAACATGTCTGCAAATTGCGTTTAAGTCCAAAAATGTTCGCAAGTCCAATTTTGTATTTCGCCCCTTTTTCGGAGTAGTACTTCTTTCCGCCGCCAATACCGACGCCTGGCGCTGTGAGAGCTCAGCTCACCCAGCATCTACCTTCTTCTTCGTTGCAATGCGGAAGTGCGTGAATGTATCTCCAGTGTGCAAAGAACCTTTTTCATTTGTATCATTAAATATCTCATGCATCCAATATTGAATATGGTTGGTAAAAAGCTAAAGGCTTCTATTGAGGGAGTTGCAAGGAAGAGGCAAGCCATTTCATTTGAAACGAGTGGCAATAATAACGAAGCTTGATGCGTGTGAGAGTGGTGAGCGTTGCACATTCAGTACCATTTATAAACAAAAAGATCGAGCAGCAGGACCCAAATATTGAACGTTGCACAAAGTTTGCAAATCAATTGAATGATGCCATACAGTGCTACCTAATCATTTATGATGAAAAAAAGAAGAAAACTGTGCAATCGTCATTAGGTCGCTTCTTTTGGCCAGTTTCTAATACATAAATCTCTCTCTACAGTACTGTACATATTCTCTCCATTTTATTAAATGTTTTTTTTTCAGTACAAACCAATGCGTGTTACTTATACAAGCCTTAAACATACAAATGCACTTGTATAAACCTTCAATATACTTATATCGGCCTTAAACATAAATTATAATACAAAATATAGCACTGAATCAACTTACAAACAAATTCAACTTATGAACAATCGCTCGGAACCAATTGCGTTCGTAAGTAGGTGAGTGTCTGTATTCAAAAAATGATGCGCACAAATGTCCTCATAAAAGAACGCACGACCACTTGCCAATTTGCCCGGGAAGTAGTACTCCTCTCGTTTTAGCGACGGGGAAAATAAAAAAACACTGAAAAAATGCAACGCTCCGTCCAGTGCTCGTAGAGACATTACACGAGGGAGTTACAACCAGAAATCTCGAATCTCAAATTTCTCATATATTGGGGCACTTGTATGTCGAGGTATTACTGTATAGTATTTGCTGGTTTTTAACCACTGTGCTATTGCCTTTATGGAATGCAATTCATTTTGTGTTTGTACTACAGGTGCCGATCCTTTTGGGCTTCCTACCTTCAATCGCTCCTGGAATGAAAAGTCTCCCATGAAAGCAGCCAAGAGACGACTGCGTGCTGCTTTTGAGTTTTTTACCAAACTTGGTGTAAAGGAATTGAAGTTATTTTCAAAGTCTGTCGTTTACCAATAGCTTTTTTTTAACGTTTGCTTGTTGTACAGGTGAAATACTACACATTTCATGACAGGTAAGGGATCTGACCTGACAGGGTCTTCTGAGGAAGCAAATAATTACTTGGGTCGGAATCTAGCTTTGTTTTTGAAATATCAAATCCTCTATTTTAGAGACATGGCACCTGAGGGCGCGACCCTGGAGGAATCAAACAAGAATTTGGATGAAATCATCGAATTAGCTCTTAAGTTACAGAACCAAACTGGAGTCAAGGTGTTGTGGGTGACTTGCAACCTCTTTGCCCATCCAAGGTTTGTGGAATACACATTTGTGCCATATTTAGTTCTTTTTGGCCTCCATTTGACACCTTTAAAAGTGCATTTTTATATGTGGCAGATACATGAACGGTGCAGCCACCAACCCAGACTGTCACGTTCTGGCCTATGCTGGTGCTCAGGTGAAGAAGGGGCTAGAGATTGCTAAGAAGCTGGGTGCAGAAAATTTTGGTATGCTATGATTAATTATCAAGATATATACACCATGCTCCATAACCTTTCAATTGTAACCTATTTTAATCTTTTCTATATCTAGGAAGCCAAATGTGTTCACTTTTATCGTCTTTTGTCCGTAATTTACCGTATTTTCTCGCATATAAGCCATATTTGTAACAAAAAAAAAAGATGACTGAACCAAGACTACGATTTATATATGCACAAGACTTGCTTTACTCTTTTTCACCAGTAGATGTCGCGAAAGTAACATTTAGTATTTGTTGGTTATTTTATGTTTTGCAGTGAGAAAACAACCATTACTGGATGAATTAATTCCTTATGATATTGACTCTAATAATGTGCTTTTGATTCATACAGTATCTCAGAAATACAACATGTGATTATTTTTTCTTAAAATTTTCCCTTCAAAGTAGCACATTTGAACTCCCTATTAAAATCATGAATATGGAGGTGAAAATTGTGAATGAGGGGATGGCTTATACGCGAGAAATTGTGAAATTCAACGATTTTAAGGCAATTTTAAGGGTGTGCGAGTAAATACGGAAGGATTTGGACTGCAAAATTCAGTCCTCCAAATAATGTCCTTTCAATTTTTCTTGTATCAAAGAGCTAGTATTAAATCATCAAGTATTCGAAAAGCTCTTTAAAACGGGCACGTTTGTTTTTCTCCTCAGTGTTTTGGGGAGGAAGAGAAGGATTCATCTCTAGCCATAATACGGATGTTGCTGCTGAACTCGGTCATATGGCCAACTTCTTCAAAATGGCTGTTAGTAAGTATAATTATTTCTGCATTTATGGAGAGCGTCTATCAGCCGCACTGCCAAATTTCCGGAAAACAATGAGAAAAAGTACGTACGTACATACCCTTAGACCACATGTGTCAAACCGATTCCACTGAGGGCCGCAGTGGGTTCTGGTCTTTGTTCCAACCGATCCATTGCCGACATTTTAAGCAATCAGGTGTCTTCTAAAATAAGTAGCACCTGACTTTAATTAACTGATTACACTTGCAAAAGGTATCCTCTTGTTGAGTTGGAATGAAAACCTGCACCCACTGCGGCCCTTTGAGGACCGGTTTGACACCTTAGACCAGGGGTCCCCAAACTTTTTCTTGTGAGGGCCACATAACTTTTCCCTTCTCTGATGGGGGGCCGGTGTCAGTTTGTAACAGAAAAAGTGTGACGATCGTAGGGGAGCTTAATTTTTTTTTATTGTTTTCCAGAAAGCCACACATAACCAAATAACCCTTTCCAGGTTCTTTACAGAAAAAAAGTCAGGAAACATATAATAACACTATTAATGAAATAAATAATAACTAAATAACCCTCTCTGAGTTCTTCACAGAAAAAACAGGAAATAAATAACACTATTTATGAAATAAATAATAACTAAATAACTCTCTGGGTTCTTCATAGAAAAAAAAGCCATGGAACATTAACTTTCTGTTGTGCCATGCACAATCTTCTCCCTTTGCTCTGAAGTTTATGCACGACACCACAACCGTCATTACAGAATCCCACGTCAACATTTTGGAGCACAGTGCTTGGTGGTGAATTTGGCAGTGGACTCGTAGCGGGGCGGTGAGACCCCTTTTTTCCAACTCCCGGTTCATGCGTCCCATTATTAGACCGCGAGTTTCGGCCACCATGCTAGGAGCCCCGTCAGTCGTGATGCTAGCTAGCTTTGACCAGTCCAGGTCCAACTTCTCCATGGTTTGGCACACTTTGTCAAAAATATCCTCTCCCGTTGTAGTCCCTTTGAGACTTTGGAGGGCTGCCAGATCCTCGCAAATCTCAAAGTTTGCACTAACTCCACGAATAAAAATGAGCAGTTGCGCTGTCTTGCATGTCCGTGCTTTCATCCAGTGCTAATGAAAAAAAGTCAAATTATTTCGTCTTCTGCTGCAGCTGGGTATATACATTACTCCCGATTTCTTCAACGCGTCTGGTCATTGTATTCACCGACAGACTTACGGCATTAAATGCATCTTTCTTCTCGGGACACACCTCCTCCGCGACAGTATCCATACATTTCTTAACAAACTCTCCGTCAGTGAAAGGCTTACCGCTGCTTGCTATCAATTTAGCAACCCAAAAGCTGGCCCGAACGGATGCCTGGTTCTGCTGAGATAGTAGTCCACTTTTTCGCTTTGAGAGTTTGTCTGCTCGTATTTGGCCTTGCAATCTATCGTACTTGTCTTTGTGACGGGATTCATAGTGTCGGCAAAGATTGTATTCTTTGAATACCGCCACTGTCTTTTGACAAATGAGACAAACAGCCTTTTCTTTGCATTGAACAAAAAAATAATCGTTTGTCCACTCCAGGTTAAATACCCTGCATTCTGAATCAATTTTTCTCTCACCTAACTTTTTCGCCATTATTCCGTTCTCAAACAGGTTGCAGTTTTAATATGCTTGAATAGTCCGCGATGGTCCCAGGGCTCCGCCCTCACCTGCGATCGTCCAGATGTCTCGGAAACACTGCTCGTGCATGCAACGGTGGACGTGCCCGCATGCATCAAAGGGAAACACTCTCCCCGCGCGTGTCACCAAAGAAGCAATGCGAAGCCCCGCTTCACTGGGATGATTTGTGGGCTCAGCAGGGGTGCAATGAACCAAACACAGGATTAAAACGTCCCAGTCTTCAAGGCCAAATAGGAAAAAAAATCCGATAGCGTCTCTGGTATTGTTCAGAGGGCCGGTCCAAATGTGCCGGCGGGCCGCATCCCCCCCCCCAAAAAATAAATAAAAAAAAAAAATTAAAAAAAAAAAAAAAAAAAAAATCCGATTGCGTCTCTGGTATTGTTCAGAGGGCCGGTCCAAATGTGCTGGCGGGCCGTATCCGGCCCGCGGGCCGTAGTTTGGTGACCCCTGCCTTAGACAAAGGGTTCTTTTTCATACAACTGAATAGTGAAAAGTCTCAAAATCTATTGACCGCGGGTGTATACAAGCCGCACATGACTACAAGATGCAGATGTCAATGTTTTAATATGAGGTATTTTTATAGAAATGTTACATAGATAGATTTAATTGGTTGGAAATCTCGAGATTAACCAGGTTAAAATTGGATACACATGGGAATTTAATTGAATGCGTATATGAATATAATGAGTTTTAAAGCTTTCACCACGTAGTGCACAAATAACAACAACAAACAGACAAATAAATAAGAAATAAATAAATAAGTGAGGTCAGCAGAGCGGAGCAGGCTTGTTCCATCTGAAGTCCAGGATGAGTTCCATGGTTTTGGAGACGTTCAACGCCAAGTTGTTGAGAGCGCACCACTCGCTGAGTCCTTGGAAACAACAACAAACAAGCACATAGATAATCAGTATATAATAAGGATGAGTAAATAATCACTAAATAGTAATAGATAAATAAGTGGTCAACATAATAAATAAGTAGTATAAGTAGTAGTAATAAGTCTTGAATAGGTCATAGGTGCAGAAGTCGAGTATGGTGACAGATCTTGGGAAGAAACTGTCGTTGAGTCTGTTTGTCTTGGCTGTTATGGCTCTGTAGCGCCTTCCACAGGGCAGCAGGTTGAAGTGGTGGAAGCCGGGATGCGTATTGTCTTTTTGAATGCACTCTGCCCTTCTAAGGCCACGGGATTCGTAGATGCTGGACAGGATAGGTAAGATCAGGCAGTTGATGATTTGTTGACGATCTCAACAGTGTTGTTATAATGGCAAAGAAAAAGCCAAAGATATCACCTTGCACAGGGTAGACTGAGACACATCGTTATTAAAGTCACAGTGTCCAAATAGATAGTTAAAAGTAGTCGTTTGTACTTTGAAAATTACATTCCCACTCAACATAATAGTATAAGGAAATGCTGTCCACTACTTTCTCCCTTGATACACTGCACAACAAAAATACACAATCTATGCTCAAAGATGAGTCTGTCAACTTTTGTTTGTTGTAAAGGTGATTACTTTGTTCTCAATGAAGTAGTGTAAGAATGTGTGCCTCCATCGCATTTACAGAGTACAAAGAGAAGATTGGATTAAAGTGCCAGTTTCTCATTGAGCCAAAGCCAAAAGAGCCCTGTAAACACCAGTATGACTATGGTAAGCTGTTCAACTTCAATGTACATTCACAACTTGACTTAGGCTATATTCGAAGCAATGCCTGGGAGCATCTGAATTTGAGAACATACTTTTTACTCGGATAAAGTGTACCGTAATTACTCGAATATAACACGCAGGTTTTTGCTATATAATTAATTCCAATAGTTGGGGGTGCGTGTTATAATCAAGAACTAAAATAAATTACAAATTTTCGATCGAAAAAAGCATTGTCAAACTCACTTTGACGCACGGATTTTACGTCATCTCGTACAGCTGACGCACGGATTTTACGTCATCTCCTAAAGCCGACGCATGGATTTTACGTCATCTCGTAAACCCGATCGAAAATCGGAAAGCCGAGACCACTACTGCCCCCCTCTAGCCTCGTACTCGTCTCAGTTCACCCTCTCTCAGTTCAGTGTTATAATCAATAACTAAAATAAATTACAAATTTTCGATCGAAAAAAGCATTGTCAAACTCACTTTGACGCACGGATTTTACGTCATCTCGTAAAGACGGCGCACGGATTTTACGTCATCTCGTAATTTCGATCGAAAATCGGAAAGCCGAGACCACCACTCCCCCCCTCTAGCCTCCTACTCGTCTCAGTTCACCCTCTCTCAGTTCAGTGTTATAATCAATAACTAAAATAAATTACAAATTTTCGATCGAAAAAAGCATTGTCAAACTCACTTTGACGCACGGATTTTACGTCATCTCGTAAAGACGGCGCACGGATTTTACGTCCTCTCGTAATTTCGATCGAAAATCGGAAAGCCGAGACCACCACTCCCCCCCTCTAGCCTCCTACTCGTCTCAGTTCACCCTCTCTCAGTTCAGTGTTATAATCAATAACTAAAATAAATTACAAATTTTCGATCGAAAAAAGCATTGTCAAACTCACTTTGACGCACGGATTTTACGTCATCTCGTAAAGACGGCGCACGGATTTTACGTCATCTCGTAATTTTGATCGAAAATCGGAAAGCCGAGACCACCACGCCCCCCCTCTAGCCTCCTACTCGTCTCAGTTCACCCTCTCTCAGTTCAGTGTTATAATCAATAACTAAAATAAATTACAAATTTTCGATCGAAAAAAGCATTGTCAAACTCACTTTGACGCACGGATTTTACGTCATCTCATAAAGACGGCGCACGGATTTTACGTCATCTCGTAATTTCGATCGAAAATCGGAAAGCCGAGACCACCACTCCCCCCCCCCTAGCCTCCTACTCGTCTCAGTTCACCCTCTCAGTTCAGTGTTATAATCAATAACTAAAATAAATTACAAATTTTCGATCGAAAAAAGCATTGTCAAACTCACTTTGACGCACGGATTTTACGTCATCTCGTAAAGACGGCGCACGGATTTTACGTCATCTCGTAATTTCGATCGAAAATCGGAAAGCCGAGACCACCACTCCCCCCCTCTAGCCTCCTACTCGTCTCAGTTCACCCTCTCTCAGTTCAGTGTTATAATCAATAACTAAAATAAATTACAAATTTTCGATCGAAAAAAACATTGTCAAACTCACTTTGACGCATGGATTTTACGTCATCTCGTAAAGCCAATCGGATGATGTGTTGTGGGAGGAAGAGGAAGTGGATGAAGGAAGCGTGTACGTTGATAGGATTCTCAACGAAGAGATGTATGAGAGGACAGACAAAGAGAGAGAGGAACTCTTCATTTGAAGGATTCTAATGAATAAATTTGTTTGAACAAAACAATCGTGAAACGAAGAAAAAAAGGTAAGATTTCTGATTTTCGTCAGCGGGAAATTTTCGGTGCGCACTGTATTCGAGTACTGCGTTTTTCCAGATTTTTTTGGCCCAAAATGACCTGCGTGTTATTTTCGAGTGCGCGTTATATTCGAGTGATTACGGTAATTACACATTCACTAAGTTGATGGCAGTGATCACTGTCAGTGTTAATTTTAACAAGGATATATAATGTTATACAAGTGCGTACGTTTGCATCAGAAATTAAATGAGAAGCACTGTTTTAAGTTGTTGTCTAAATCTAGTCCCATTCTCTGAATGTCAGAGTTGAAAGCTTGGCCATGGTTTTGGCATTGGTCTCATTGTTTGCTTCCGCAGATGCCATGAGTGTCATTGGGTTCCTGAAGCATTATAGTCTGGAAAGCCACTTCAAGTTGAACATTGAGCCTAACCATACTACTTTGGCTGGACACGCGTATGAACACGACATCATCATGGCCTCTGTGTGAGAAACGTTAGCAGCATCATCCTTCATATGATAACACTTGAGCCGTGTAAGAAACTAAATTCTTCTCCTCTTTGACAGCTTTGGGATGCTCGGTTCAGTTGATGCAAACACTGGTTCTCCTGACCTTGGCTGGGACACGGATCAGTTCCCTATGGATATTAGGCATACAACTTTGGTCATGAAGGTAGGCTTAGAGCAGGGGTGCTCAATACGTCAATGTACTCTTGGTAGATCGATCACATGACAGTAAGATTTCATCCACGGGTTGAATAAATGTATATGTACAAAAATGTGGGATTTGAGCTGGGAAACAGTTTACAGTAATCCCCCGAATATTGAGGTTAACGTAGACCAGACATGGCCGCATTTGGTCGCCGGACGTTTGTTCGCCCGGACCCAAACGTCCGGCGACCAAACGTCCGAGTACCAAACAACACGGTGTACGCATCAATAAAAGCCAACAATGGCCATGAGCAGTTTCACTGAGCCGACGTGTGAGTGTATAAGAGTTTGTATGTACATGCGTTGTCCCTTTAAGAAGCTACGTCAGTCAGGGTCTTAACAAGTTCTCCAACCAAAAACAATAAAAGTCCGGGAAATTTGGAGCTTTTCTTTAGCATAATTATTAATAGGGCATTAAGTATGACAAAATAATAATTCGCAGTTTGTATTTAGGGAATTTGAGCAACAATTTTAAATGGTAATTATCAATAACCTTCCGGGCGACCAAACGTCCGAGTACCGGCCGCAATGATCTAAAAATCGCGAAGTACGGTCACCCCTATTATAACTTTTTTTTCCTTCAGTGCTGAGTCCTAGTAGCAAGAGTGGCTACCGCTTATGAGTTTCAGCTTGGATTTTCACATTTTTTATAAACTTTGAAAAAAACCTTTAAAAAAAAAATAATAACAGAAAAATTGCAAAGTAGTGAATTTGTGAAGACGCGATAATCAAGGGATTACTGTACTCATGAGTCCAAGCACAATTACTCCCTGCCGACACTACGTTGGCTCATGTTGCCATCAGGTACCTCTATTGAATTGAATTGATTTGAATGCTTTTATTGTCATTATACAAGAATAATGAAATTTGATGCTTTCACCACATTGTGCACAAATAACAACCACAAACAGAAAAATAAATAATCAGTAAATAAGAAATAAATAAATAAGTAGTCCAAGTGAGATCAGCAGAGCGGAGCGGTCTTGTTCCGTCCGAAGTCCATTATAAGTTCCATGGTCTTGGAGACGTTCAGCACCAAGTTGTTGAGAGCGCACCACTCGCTGAGTCTATGGACGCAAAAACAAACAAAAAAACACATAGATATCAATATATAGTCATGATAAATAAATAATCAATACATAGTAATAGATAAATAAGTGGTCAACATAATGAATAAGTAGTGTAAGTATTAGTACGTCTTAATTAGGTCCTAGGTACAGAACTCGATTTGAGTATGGTGACAGCTCTTCGGAAGAAACTGTTCTTGAGTCTGTTGGTCACTACAGTCATACCTTGAGATACGAGCTTAATGCTTTCCGGGAGCTCGTATGTCAATTTACTCGTATCTCAAATCAACGTTTCCCATAGAAATTAATTAATTAGCTAATTCGTCCCCACCCTCTGAAAAAAACAGGTTTACAATGGATTTTTTTTTATTGGTTGTAATTCACCAACTAACAGTAACAAATTACTAGTGGTCATGATGTTTAATAAATAAATGAGACCTTTAATATAACGCGGAGTTCGCGGATGGGACAGACCGAGATAGAGAGAGAGACTTGACGGATGCGCTCGTAACGTAACATAAACTTTAAATTTAACTTAAATGAACTTCGATTCCTCTACACACACACTTAAAAATGTTTTAATCTTACGTTACACTAAATTTAAACATTCTGGTGCAATTACCAAGGCAAAGAGGTTAATGTATTCCACCGCGGCTTTCGAGGCGAACTTCCCGCTTCTCCATACGTATTGACGAGCCAGCTAAGTCACGCGTACACTACTCATGTTTTCGGATTATTTCGTGCTTAACATCGATTGTCATCATACGCCTTTTCTTTGCACTACCCTTCATTGCACCGGCCTGCTTGGTACCCATTGTTTCCCTTAATCCTGCACTGACTAACGCAAAAAAACACGGAAAAAATGCAACGCTCTGCCCAGCGCTCGTAGAGATCTTAGCACAAGGGAGATAAGGCAAGATAGACAGTGTGCTGAAATCATGAGCAGCCTCTTGCGGCCTGGCCACCTGGATTTCTCGAATGCTCGTATGCTTGTACCTCAAGGGAAATATTTGCTCGGAATTCTACTTGTATCTCAAATTCCTTGTATGACGAGGCATTTGTATGTGAAGGTATTACTCGTGACCGGACGATTCGCCAAAAGATGTTTGGCCGACGGACGTTTGGCCGACGGACAGTTCGCCGAACGGACGTTTCGCCGAAACGGGATTCCCGTGGTCGCCCCGCCCCCGGATCGTGTGTGTACATGTTTTTCAGCCTTGGACACGCAATGTAATTTATCAAAGCTGGGGATTCATGTCTGACACTGAGAAAAAACAACACTAGAAGACTTATGTGAACTTCTAAGTGCCTTGGACAGACTAGAGGGCTTAGAGAACAATACCTGAAAATGCCATGGAACACACTTACTTCTAGTTTAATTTTAAATAATTTCCCATTATTTTAGGAAATATATATTAAAAATGATTTGCTGAGATTCAAAGATTAATCTCAACGTTTTTTATGCTAGTGTACATTTTCTGGAGTAGGATTTCTGGATTTACAATTTCATTACAGTAGTACTTACTGTTACTACTACTTTATTTTCTCTATTTCTTCTGTCACGTACTGTTCTGTGTGATCTCCAAATGGCTACTACTTTAAACGCAAGGATAAAATAAAAAATATAAAAAATTGGCAGCACATTGTAGTACCTACTTGTATTTAGAAATATGTCCAGCGGGGGGCAGTACATGACCTTGTTATTCCTAAATGAATGTTATCTGTAACGGGCCGTATATGGCCCGCGGGCCAAGGTTGAAAAACATTTACACACACGATCCGGGGGCGGGGCGAGCACGCAAATCCCGTTTCGGCGAAACGTCCGTTCGGCGAACTGTCCGTCGGCCATACGTCCGTCGGCCAAACGTCTTTCGGCGAATCGTCCGAGTACTGGTATTACTGTATTATTGACTTGTTTAAGCAAATGTATTCCTTAGTGTCATCTCCTTTGCAGACCATTGTCGAACAAGGTGGCTTACAGCCCGGAGGCCTAAACTTTGACGCAAAAGTGCGTAGAGAGTCTGTTGACCCGGAGGACTTATTCATCGCTCACATTGGTGCCATGGATGCGTTTGCACGAGGACTGAGAAATGCGATTTCTATGTGTCAAGATGGAATTTTGGCAAACATGCTAAAGGTATAGAGGTCTTGCTTTGGTGAATTCCCGCTCATGTTTTTTTCCGCCTTTTTTCTGAATGGCACTGCGTTGTTTGGACAGGAGCGCTATTCAAGCTTCAGTCATGGAATTGGACTGAAAGTGGAAGAAGGTTCTGCTACTTTGGAGGACATGGAGGTAAAAGTCAAGAGATTTTTCCAAACCTCTTTTCAATCAGAACATTTTCACAAAGTTTCTGATTTTTTTGGGTCATGTTTTATTTCAGGCTTTTATCAAGGAGAATGGTGAGGCGAAACTAACATCAGGCAAGCAAGAAAAATATGAATCCATCTTTAATTACTATGTGAAATGAAGATTTTTTTTCATTCTTTTACTTATCCTCACGAGGGTTACCTGCCCTTGAAAAGAGAAAAATGTAATTGTGTTAAAACTCGGTGCTTAAACCTCAGAAGGAACACTCAACTAATTGTACTGTTTCATTGTCCCATTTGTGATAGTAAGACACTCTTGGGTGTGATGCAGAACAATAAAAGCATATTCAATTGTCTTTTATTGTTGTTTATTAAATAGCTCTGCTAAAGCTATGAAAACAGTTACACAAAACATGGTAATAAAAACTTCAATTTAATTATAACTCACTGCAATATCCACTGCAGCACACGCTATTAATGTGTAAAGTATGAAGATGTAACCAAAATGAGCCATGAGTCATTGTTTCTTTAAATATTCAATATACAGCAGTGATTGGACGATTGATTAATATACAGAAATGAATGTATCTTTTAATGCTCTTCATTATCTTTGCAGAGAATCCTTATGTTGTATATTGGTGGCTTATGGGAAGTATTAGAGCACTTGATTTCCATTCTTTTTCTGATGTTGCCAGACAGGCTGTGTGGGTTTTGTCCGGCTACTCCGGTTTCCTCCCACATTCCAAAGACATTCATGGTAGGCTGATTGGACACTCTAAATTTCCCTTAGGTATGCGTGTGAGTGTGAATGATTGTTTGTCTCCTTGTGCCCCGTGATTGGGTGGCCAGCAATTCAGGGTGTTCCCCACCTTGTGCCCAAAGTCAGCTGAGATAGGCTCTAGCACCCCCCGTGACCCTGGTGAGGATAAAGTGGTTCAGAAAATAAGATTAAATATTTTCTGAACTGCTTATCCTCATAGGAGAACATGAACAATTACAAAGATATGGGCACATGGCAATCATGCTAATAGCAATTTTGACACTAAACACTTGGCAATGAGCCAATGACAATCATATTTGCAAAAAAAGAATTAAACATGAAATCATTAATTGTTTTTCTTATCTTTTATGTTTTTTTTACATACCATTGTGTATTATACCATCCTCTTAATGATCACAAGTATTATCATGAGTAACCTGCAAAATATATTTTTCACAATGTTCAAGGGGTTTTCTAAATATAGAATATCACATACATGTATAGCTCTGAAATCCAGCAGTGTAACAAAAGTAATTGCAACTGGGTTTGCTAGTACAGAAAACAGCATTTTCTGGATTTTCGTTCAGGTTTTTATCCATTCTTTCAGTCCAATCTTCGAACATTTTTCAGTCGAGTCCAGATGTAAACGTGCACCTTTACTGACATCACATCATACTACTGTGCGAGCAGTCAACTGGCCAATCGACGAGCGCAGGGCGTGCCAACATCCCCCCTGTGAACCAATCAGCACATAGCGTGAGCTCTGCTCACTGGTGCCAGACATCTGATTGGAGGAGCGAAGACCGGGTTGCGAAACGATCCAATCCGGAGATTCAGCGCTTCTCTCATTCCCATCTGATATTCCACATGTTTCGATTGACCAAACTAACGAATTAACTAAAGACACAAACGTTTTTTTTTAATTAATCGGAGATATGTGGACTTTTTTAGGACTCGCCAGCTTCACCTACTTGTACAAAAAGTCCGGGGATTTTTGGACATTGGCTCAGAAAGAAGTTGTGATCGCTGTCGTTTTGTTTCTCTCAACGGGACTGCTGCTGTCTTATTGCCGGTATTTTCATGGTCACAAACTCGGCAGAATCTCGAAGCTTTTGAGCACACCTCTGAGTCTCTTGGCTCTTTTGCCTGTCATCAACCATCTTGTCCCTCAAAGTTTACTAGTTAGCACACGTCAAAAGGTAAGATTTTCACAATGGAGCAATGCATACGAGTACTAAAGGTTGTCACACACAGACGTGTACTCTTTAACTCATTAATGAGCAACTGACTATTCTTGGTTATTGAAAAAAATCTAAATATGAATAATTGTTAATATTTTCAGAACATAAATGATAAATAAATATTAATTATTTATCTGTTTGTTTGTTGTTATTTGTGCACTTCCATACTTGTTTATGTTGTTGACTACTTATGTTGAAAATTTTATTATTATTATTTATTTATTCATTCATTCACTATTTTTTAGTTTCTATTATTTATTAGTTACTATTATTATTTATAGATTTTTTATTAGTTACACTTATTATTATTATTTTTTAATTAATTACTATTATTATTTATTGATTATTTATTAGTTACTATTATCATTTGTTGATTATTTATTAGTTACTATTATTATTTATTGATTATTTATTTGGCGGCCTGGCGTATAACTTTTTTTCTATAGTATCAGTTCACTGTGTAATTCATTGATTGGTAGGTGTCCAGCCAATCATTCGATGCGATGCAATCACGTTACACAGCCAATCACGGCATTGACCGAGGCTAAAGCTAACTCAGCTAACCTCAATGTGATACATCGACTCCCCCAACCAGCGTTTAAAAATGCATCTTTTAAGTTGAAATGGATGTCGGGGTACGTGAAAATAGAACAGGTGTTGAAACTGGGGTATATCATTTGTTTTTTGAGTGTGAAGGGTCTGTTCTGCAAAACATGTAGCGAAGGTAAAGTTGTGAGTGAGTTTTCCTTCAGAAAAATATGGAATAGTATTGAAACCAGACTAGCTCAAAGACAGACGTGCAAAATAAGGTAAGTCAGATTTGTGCAAATTCTAGTGTCATTTATTAAGATGCTTTATGTATGGATATTAATAATGAAATGTTATGGATAGATCATTAATGGATAGTAAAAATGCACCTGGTGATGGCAGGTGCCACTCATTCTGGTGTGTGGCCATAACGAGGACTTCTGATGTTGTAGGCCCAGATATATGAAAAATTAGAAGAAACATTCGCTCTACACCCACCCGCGACCCTAACGACGATAATGCGGTTCAGAAAATGAATGAATGAATGAATATACAGTGAGTGGTACCTCGAGGTACGAGCTTAATTCGTTCCGGGACTGAGCTCGTATGTCGATATTCTCGTAACTCGAACGAACGTTTCCCATTGAAATAAAATCAGACTTAGGCTTGTCATCATCATTGACTAGACAAAAGCCTAATTGTCATCATACCCAGCTGCGTATGAAATGAACTAAAAGCAAATTGATTCGTCTAAACCCTCTGAAAAAACACCAAAAACAGGATATTGGATTGGAAAAAAATGTTTTATTTCTTCTAATTCGCCATCTATTAACAAAGTAACTAATAACTAGATGCACACAAATGTCCTCACAATAGCAGAACGCACGACCACATGCCAACTTGCCCGGGAAGTAGTACTCCTCTCGTATTAGCAAACAAGCTCCGCCATTCGCACTGACAACGGTAAAAAAAACAATGAAAAAATGCAACGCTCCGCCCAGTGCTCGTAGAGACATTACACAAGGGAGTTGCGGGGAGAGAGACAGTGCCCATGATCTTCTTATGAGCAGCCTCTCGCGTCCGCTGTATGCTTGTCTCGTATCTCAAGATAAATATTTGCCCGAAATTTTACTCGTATCTCAAATTGCTCGTATGTCGGGGCACTTGTATGTCAAGGTGTTACTTTATATCAGTCAGAAGCAGAAAAAATGAATTAGAATTTTTTTTCTCATTATATTACTTTATTCATTTAATTGTTGCAGCAGTATTCTAAATAATCTCATCTTATTTCTGAACCACTTTATCCTCACTAGGGTCGCGGGGGGTGCTGGAGCCTATCCCAGCTGGCTTCGGGCCAGAGGCAGGGGACACTCTGATTTTGTGGTCAACCAGTCGCAGGAAACAAGGATATGGACAATCCCACTGTGACACCGACGCGCTAACCACTGAGCCGCTGGCCTGCCCTATTCTTAACAATGTTTAACTAAATTTTAAATAATTATAGATATGATGCTACTTTAAGTTAAAACTATTTAATTTTCTAAAAGGGAATAAAACTGCACTTTAAAAATATTCAAAACAATTGTATTGGAGCAAAAAAAATTTTTTAACCAATTATGTTTTTATATCATTTCTATAAAAGAGCCCAAGAAGTAGGAAACAAGTGGCAAATGGGTCTCCAACGTGCACCTCTCAAGTGGGCTCAACGGACCTCAGGACAGACATAGAGCCAGATGTGGTGATTGTGGGTGCCGGGGTCCTGGGCTCGGCAATGGCGGCCGTACTGGCGCGGGATGGCCGAAGGGTAACGGTGGTGGAGAGAGACCTGAAGGAGCCCGACAGGATAGTGGGGGAGCTTCTACAACCTGGAGGCTATCGAGCGCTTAAAGAGCTTGGCCTGGAAGGTTAGTCACACTGAGCATGAATCCTTGGAACTTTGTCCACAGTAAAGCCTTGTTCCTTACAATATTTGTTAAACTCATCTGATAAAAATGCTATTCGTAATGGGCTGTTTGCTTATTGCGGTTTTCATACCTTAATCCTTTTGCATTATATTGTATCTGAGAGGTTAGCACGTCGGCCTCACACTTCTGGCGTCCAGGGTTCGATCCCAGGTCGGTCCTCATTGTGTGGAGTTTGCATGTTCTCTCCTGCTTGCGGGCACTATGGTTTCCTCTCACATCTCAAAAACATGCATGGTATGCTGGTTGAACACTATAAATTGCCCCTTGCTATGAGTGTAAGCGTGAATGGGATAGGCTCCAGCACCGCCCGCAAGGTCTGTGAGGATAAGCGGTTCAGAAAATAAATGAACTGTATGTGAGCCAGTGGACCAAGTCCAAATTCTAGATTTTAGATAGTCCTTTTTGTGGTTTAGACCAGCTTCCTGAACTGCAAATAAATTGAATATAGGATGACTATGGCAACGTAATCACATTCCCTTCACCAACATTCATCTTCCATACCGCCCATCCTCGAAAGGGTTGCGGCGGTTGCTGGAGCCTAACCCAACTGTCTTCGGGCGCAAGGCAGACTACACCCAAGACTGGTCGCCTGTCAGTCATGGGCACACACAGAGACAGACAACCACTCACACTGCCACCGAGTGGGAATCGAACCAGGACTGCCCGCACAAAAGTCAGGAGGACTTGGGTGGCCCATCACCAACAAATTTAAGGAAACTCAACGACTTAAAATGTGATAACACGGCAATAGAAAAGTGTTTCTTAACCTAGTTGGAGCTGCCAGAGCCCACCAGTTTCATATGCGCATTCACCGAACCATACTTTAGTGTAAAATACAATATGATTTTTTTTTTAAAAATTCAATATATATGAATTCCTCGTAGCACTGATTGGCCAAGCAATGTCACAATCATCTGCAGCCAGTGATGGTCAAGCAGGGCATGTTATTGTGTATGGACATTATGAGTCAATGTGTCTTGATCTCTGCAACACAGGCTCAACGAAATGAAAAGTATCAAACAAACAAAAAAACATCAAGATAAATTTAAGGCAGCAGCATACAGGACACAAAGAATAAAACCTTAAAAGGGCAGAACGGAAACAGGGGAACTACTTTATATATAGAATCAAACTGCCAGATATCAAGCAACACAAGTGGTAAGCTAATAGGCTGACACTAGGGGAGGGCCAATGTGGATCGGTGGAGCTAACAAGTAATTATTCAGCAGGCAAAACAGGCACTAAAATACTGGCAAACCAGAACTGACCCTTTACTCAAACAAGACCACAGAATAATAATAATAATAATCGGACATAGGCCCTGTCGTCATTATCAACAACAAAAAAAGCCTACTTGTCATCACACCCAGAAACTGCGTATGACGAAATTGGTGGTGCTTCTCCATAAGCTGCGTTTACTCGGCAAAAAAAAGTTCCAGAAACTCTGGAAAGGGCCAAAACAAATGCTAAACAAATGCATTATCATGGTTGGCCAAACCTGCTTTGCGTATTGAGTGTTTTACACGAGGTCAAGTTTTATAAAACAGTGTTTCCCAACTGTCTTTGAGCTGCGGCGCACTTTTTGCATTGCAAAAATCTCAAGGCACACCACTATCTGAAATGTTCTAATTTGAATCTCTGTCGCCTTTATTTAGTATATAAAGTTATAGTGATCAATTTTTTATTAACAGGAATCAAAGAAACACAAAAAAACTATTTGTAATTCCTCGCACCGAGCTTACGCTGTCAAAAGTCCGCCAACCTTGAAACAACTTCGAGAGAACATGCAAACTCCACACAGGTGGACCGACCTGGATTTGAACACAGGTCCCCCACTGTGAGACCGACACGCTAACCACTCGGGCCGCCCTTATTTTCATGTTTATGTTCATCAATAACCTCATCATTGTCAGATTTATTAAATAAATCAAACTCAAATGTGAAGTAAAAATAAGTAATTTACCCCAGTCTTAATATTAGGTGAAAAGCAGTTTTGAGGTAACAGGCTTTTCGTCGCCAAAAGTTCATGCTCGTGAAACTAAACAACTTCTGCTTCACGTTACGTTAAAACAAAGCAACAAAATGACTTTATTCTTGTAATGTTAAAATTTGCAACTTAGAATATTACACTGGACTTATTGTTCATCATTGTTCAATTTTAATTGCAATGCATGACTTCTTGGCAGGTAATTTCCCACGGAAAATGTGACCATCGCTCACGGCACAGTGTTTGGGAAACACTCCTCTATAAAATAGAATAATGTTTAATGAGGCTGTCAAAAAAAATTGACAACAGAACATCAAAAATAGCTTTTAAATTTATATTTCATATTCTCTTTTCTTATAAAGTAAGGTAACATAGTTACTTTCATATTTGAATAAGGAGGAAAGTAATTTATTTACCTATTCACAGAAGTTTGAAGTTTCAAATTTGAAACAAAAAAAAGTTATTAATAGACTGATAATTTTT
The DNA here is from genome assembly GCF_051989625.1 of Stigmatopora argus. Taxonomy (NCBI): domain Eukaryota; kingdom Metazoa; phylum Chordata; class Actinopteri; order Syngnathiformes; family Syngnathidae; genus Stigmatopora; species Stigmatopora argus. The sequence goes on from NC_135390.1 coordinate 5,303,286, forward strand.
TTCTTTATCGTGATAACAATTTTTGTCACATCGCCTTGCTCACACTGGATGAACAAAAACTTGCCATGCCAGCATTGAACCTTGTACAGTATTATGAAGCCTAACTGAAAGAAAACGGTATGCCCCAACCAGGCTCAGTGGAGGGTCTGGATGCTCATCTGGTGAACGGTTACGTTATCCACGACATGGAAAGCAGCACAGAGGTGGAGATTCCTTACCCTCAGGCCAAGGAGAGCGTTCAATGCGGACGTGCTTTCCATCATGGCCGCTTCATCATGGGGCTGCGGAGGGCTGCCCAGGCTGAACCCAAGTAAGTTCCGTGTTGCAGTTGGCTTCCGTTTGTACCTAGAGGCATTCGTAAGTAGAGGTATGACTAAATAAAATTGGTGATGGAAAATTGAAATCAAACTCTTTTCTTTAATTAAAATACATAACCAACAACACGCAACCACAATTTTACTCCGGATTTAACTTTAGCATTCACATTTATTGACTTTAATTTAAAAATATCAACCACACGTTTGGAATATATTTTAATACAAATGATACAGTGCCCTTAGGTGTGACTGAATGTTGCTTGCAAAAATATGAAGATCCATCAGGTGTCACCGTTAGGCAATAGAGCAGGGGTTATGAAAATTTTTGACAGTGTCAAGTTCTCTCTACTTTCTTCAAATTTTGCCCCAAACTTGAAAAGGGGCCCCGATCTTTTCACAGCAGTAACGACTCAAATCCTTCCAGTTTACAGTTTTATTGAAGCTTATGGTGATAGGAAGTGAATAGGTTGAAAACCTTAAAGAAGGGGGAAAGGAGGAAGCATGTGACATCATTCAAGTTTCAAGTTACTATGTTGATCAAAGTGTTGCTCTTGAGTTTACTAATAACATCCTGAATTTACTACAGAAAAGCAGAAGAGCGTTCAAATGATAGAGTGGAAGTGAATGGTTACATTAACTGATTGAGTAAATCAAACACAAATATTCACTTTACAGAGATTGGTCGTAAGAGTAATCCAAGTTAAAGGAAAATACAAAGACTGCAACTTATGGTTGTGAGAAAACAAATTAAGCATCAATCAGCTGGCATCTAGGTGGTACTTATTTTTTTATCCTACCAGTTGCGTGTGATCGGGTTTGAAGGGTATTTCTTGCTCTTTTCTCACCTGTCTCCTTTCAAGGCTGGACTCTGAATTTATATCCTGTCTCATGCCTTATGATCTCAGGCAGGAAATGAGGTGAGGTGACTTTGATTGGGTTTTCTTTTCTGCCCCCTGTTGGCCTGGAGGAGGGGCAGACATATCGTCTCCATAGTTGACTTGACACCTCCCACTTGGCATCTTGGTTCTTGAACCCAGAGAGGTCACACAGTTACTGGTTGTTCATCGTTCATTTCTTTGTTGGTTTATATTTGTTCTTCCTCAGGTATCAGGACAATGATGTGTCGTACATCTCTATGCAGAATTGTGGAAGGGATTTTTGTGGGGGTTTTCTTTGCCTGATCAGATTTGGTAGTAGAGACGGGGTAGCTTGGGAAGGTCTTGACGTGTACATCTCTGACGATGCCTTTCATGTCAGGGACGACACTATCGACTCGTCCAAGCTTATACTGGCCCATTAGAGCATTTTGGTCGGCCAGCCAGACAATATCTCCTGTGGCTACATTTCTGTTCGTTGTGTGCGACTTGCTTCGGATGAACAAATTGGGTCCCGCCAGCTGGCTCCACTTCTTCCAGAATCGGTCGACTTCGGTCTGGATGGCTCTAAGTCTTTTGTAGGGGTATCCTTGAAAGTCGAAGCTTCCTACATCTCCCTTGGGTCCTGTTCTTCCCAGCAGAAGAGAGTTTGGGCTGATGTAGTCTATACACTCCTCACGACTTTGAGTTCTGGCGTCAATGGGTCTTTCGTTGGCCAGGTTGGCCGCCATGTAGAGGAAGGTTTGGAACTCACTCCATGTGAAGCATCTGTCTCCTCCCAGGTTGTGCAGGGCACGTTTTACAGTGCGTACTGCGGCCTCGGCAGCTCCATTTCGGTGTGGGGAGTCAGCAGGGTGGAGTTTCCAGTTCCATTCCGTTCCATGTGTGGAGGCTTCATCCTCAACTTTGGATGCTTCCAGCTTCCTCTGGAAGGCATGCAATTCTTTGAGGGCTGGCCTGGCGCCCATGAAGTTTTTCCCTGGATCTGACCATATCTTCTTTGGGTGTCCCCTTAATGCTGCAAATCTCTTGTAGGCCAACAGGAAGCCTTCAAATGACAGGTCATTTACAACATCTGTGTGTAGGGCTCGGGATGCCATGCAGCAGAAAACTAGTCCCCATACTTTGAGTCCTGATCTCTTCTTCACCTCATTCTTCACTTCATAAGGACCAAACAGGTCCACAGTTGCGTATTGAAATGGTCTGGCTGGTGTCATTCGCTCGGATGGGAGGTCACTCATGATTTGTTAGCATCTTTGGGCTTTGTTTTTTCTGCAAGTTACACAATCATTTACGATCTTCTGAGCCAATCTTCAGCCTTTTATAACCCACACTTTCTTCCTCATTCGCAAGAGTATACCTGCTGTTTCTTCATGGTTTGCGTTGTGGGTTTCTTGTGCCAGAAGAGAAGATATCCATGCATCATGGGGTAAAATTGGTACGGCAGTTTTGTCGTTGTCAAAGATTTGGAATCTTCCTCCACAGACCAAGAGTTCAGTCTCCGCCTCTTTGTATACAGCCAACCTGTTGAGGGTGGTGTCTTGGAAGGATGCACCCTCTTGGGCTGCCTGGAAGAGGTCTCTCTTTGAATCTTCATACTCAGTGTAAGTACAGCTTGCTTGGCTCTGGACTCTATCTGGTCTGATGAAAGTCAATGCCTCTTTGGTTTACTTGTAGTTGGGTTTTGTCCCAATACACTTTTCCATTTTGTTGCAGCTCTCCATACCCAGGCTATGACCCCGATCAACTTGGTTAGGCTGCTGAATTTCCTTACATTGATCAGTTCTTTCACAGCAGATCCGGCTGGAGGTCTTCGGTCTCGGGGCTCATCTCCGCTTGCAGCCTCTTGTGGGATACTCCGATCTTCCCCATTCGTGGCATGCGTCGGATTACTTGTTCCGGCAAATGGTGCATCGCTCGTATCTCTTTGCGTCTGTGACCTGGTCTGTACTGCTGTGAAAGATTTCCTTTGGAGTTTATTAATTCCTTCCCTTGCATAGGCAGCGACTTCTTTGGCCGACTTCTTTGGCCACTCTCCTATGGGCAGCCTTAAGAATTCGGGTCCATTTTGCCACGTGGAGCCCTCTCTGAGGTCCTCTGGGGCAAATCCTCTTGTTAGTATGTCCGCTACATTGAGGTCTTCTGAATTTCTCCGACTCTGTTCGCAAAGAAAGTTTGATATCCGTAACTGTCTCTTTGGATTGCTCCTAACACAGTTTGACTGTCTACTAGTTGGACCCATTTTTCAATCTCCATTCGACTGTGCTTTTCGATGCATCTTCTGAGGCGAGCCACATAGACAGCGCCACATATTTCAGCTTTTACTGGTTCTCCCTTCTGGTCAAGTGGTGCGAGTTTCGCCTTGGACTCGACGAGTCTGACTTCGATGCCCGTCGCTGTCTCCCATCTGAGGTACACCACGGCTCCATAACTCTGGTCACTTCCGTCAGAGAATGTCACTCCCCACGGTTTTCGGGTCCAGTTCCGCGGTGTGAGGCTCCTGTGGAAGGTAACTTGGCTGAGACGCACGTATTCTTCAAATAACTGGATTGCTTCTTCCCTCAACTTTTCCGATAGAGGTTTTTCCCATGTGTCTTGGGTTCTGCTGGCTCCAGCTTCTTGGAAAGCTTTCCTGACCAGAATGGCACCCTTCTGTTTGGCGGGGATGACAAGGCCTATCGGATCATAGAGGCCAGCTACCTGGCTTAGTAATTGTCTCCTAGTCAGTGGTTTGGGAGTGTTTTCTCTCACCTCTTCTTCCAGGAGGTTTTGGCCCACCCTCATTTTCTTTCTTCTCTTTGAGAAGTTAACGGAGGTCATTGGGTAGGTACAGTTCGTCACTTTCAACAATGTAGCCGACTCCAAGGGCTTTGTCATCTCCTCTTCTTTGATTTGGTAGAATGAGTATTGGATTGGATTGGATAACTTTATTCATCCCGTATTCGTGAAATTTCATTGTGGCAGTAGCAAGAGGGTGATTAGACAGAACAACAAAGCCAAAGCACAAAGTACAAAGCAAATCAAAGTAAATGGGATCATTGAGAATCACCAAATCAAATCATTATGAAAAGCAGCAAAAACACAAAACGAGCAAGAGTGGACGATTGCTGGATGATGCTCCTGTTGTGAGTATCTCCCTCCCACTTTGACCTGACCGGAGCCAGGGTTTGAGGATGAAGCCACCTGTTTTCAGGATCTCTTCAACTTTTTTGGTGTATCCATCCAGTTTTTCCAAGTCGTTATGAGAGGTGAGCACATCGTCAACATAAGAATCTTCCTCCAGGATTCTGCACTCCTCTTTTAGGTGAGTAAACGTGGGTAGCTTTGCAGTCTCTCTCATTGCCAGCTGTGCAATGCATCCTGCTGGACGATCGCCAATGTTGACTCGGGTGATGGCATACTCCTCAATTTCACTGTCTTCGGTGTTTCTCCAAAGGAATCTGTGGAGGTGCATTTCTGGTTCTTCCAACCACACTGAGTTGTACATCTTCTTGATGTCTCCAAGTGCTGCATGCACTCCTCTTCTGAATCTGAGTAAAACTGCTCGGATCGGGTTGAGGACGTCTGGTCCTTTCAACAGGATATCGTTCATGCTAAGTCCCTTGAACTTCTGGCTGCTGTTCCAGACTAGGCGCACTGGTGTGGTTACGGAGTGGGGGTTTGGCGCTACCAACTGGCTAACGTACCACACCGCTCCTCTCCAATTGGTGATCATTTCTTTGCTGAGTTTCTTTGCTGCTCCTCTTTCCACCATTTCATGGACTTGGGATGCGTATGCCACTTTCCACTGGGTATCTTTTTTGAGTTGTTTCTCTGTCCTCAGAAAGGTTGCTTCTACTCCGCTTCTGTTGTTGGGTAGAGAGAAGGGGTCTTCGATCCATGGGTATTTCGTATCCCAGTGAGGTTGGTCGACGTGATCATCGGTGGTGACATAGGTGACGCCTTTTCTGATGATTTGCAGCTCTCTTTCCTCACTCAGTGTCATCTCCTTGCCTCCTGGCTGGCAGTTGCCACATCTGCATCCTCCGCACTTTGGTTCGCAGGCTGCCCCGATACTGTCCCATTTCCACCAGTTGAGGAATTCTTTGTCTATGACAGTGCTTCTAGTTTCAGCTTTGAATTCCTCTGGTGCTCTGAGTTCCTGGTATTTCACAGCTGTGGCCCTCATGGACCGTGCAAAGTGTGTTCTGGATGTGCGAGCTGCCACACTCTTCCTCAAAGAGGTCTGGGTGCGTTCCGCCAACGGTCTTTCCCAATGGTCCGTCCCACAAGACGAGGTCGCCGATCACTTTCACCCTCTGTGGTGCGAGGCGTCCTTCCCGGTGACCGATGAGCAGCTCGACCCGCTCTGGCCTGTGCAGGTCCTCTAAGCTGACATCTGGGAAGAACCCTTTCAGTTCTTCAGGTTTGACAGTCCTACTTATCCTGGCTATTTCTTTCAAACCATAACAGGTGAGTTCATGGTCTCTTTGCGTCCCCGTGGGTGTCTTGGTTCTCACTCGGAGCTGATATTTTTTTGTTCTTTCTTTCAGAACCATCCACCCAACACCGTGGACATAGAATGGAATAGAGTGACCTCACTTCTGAGGTTGAGCCTTTTGGCTGCGCTGTGGGTAATGTAGTTTGTGTCAGACGCCAAGTCAATCAGTGTTCCAATTTTCTGACCTGCATTGGTTGTTACTTCGAGGAGCATAAGCATCACTGGGAGTTCCGCCCCTTCACTATGACCCATTGCTACTTGTCGGTGCAGAGCGAACTTGCCGAAACATTGGTGAAGACTCTCTTGAATTCTTCTGCCGCTTCGGGGGACATTGTAGACACGAATCGCTGTTGTTCTTCTGTCAATTCGTGCCTCCCCACGTTTGGTCTTGGTATCGCGTCTCCTTTTTGACACAGGAAAAAGTGATGGTCTCTCTTGCAGCTCTGTTTCCTGCACAAGTAAGTGTCCTTGCATTTGCTTTCATCCTTGTGACACCCTAGGCACTTTTTGCAGGCTCCCAACCTTTCAACAGCACTCAACTTGTCTTTTGGTCTCAGGTTTTTGAACATCCTGCAGAAGAAAAGCTTCTCTCTGTGCCCCTCATCCCCACAGACGACACATCCCCCTTTACTCGTGGACTTGGTTGAGGCGTACCTCCTGGATTCATTTGGCCTGGGTTCGACTGATCTTTTCTCGGGCTTCCGACATGTTTTAAGCTGCTCAATACTCTCCAAGACCCCCTCTTGGTCCTTCAGGTACCTTAGGAGGTTGTCGAAGTGGTTGTCTGAGGTGACTCCATTAGCTGGGTTGGTCATGAAGACTAACCAGTCTCTCATTATTGCTTCTGGTAATTTACTCTCTATTGATCTGATTACAAGCGGATTTTTGATGGCTACAGTGTTTTCGAGTTCTATGAGGTCGTTGAGGGCCTTTTCGATTGCTTGGATCATGTCAATCACTTTCCGGGGTTGGTCTGATGTCAGGATGGGGATTTTATCCAGGTCCCCAACGATCTCCAAAGCTATTGTTGTTTTGTTTCTCTCATTCCCTGCCCCCCTCGGACCTTCGTAGGTGTTCTGCCTTCCTTACATTGAAGATGACATTTGTTTTCTTAGGTTTCCCAGTCTCCTATCCAGGGTGGCTTTTGCTTCATCTGGGATCCATTCTTCCCATTCCCTGAGTGCTGTCGCGAAATCATTTATGCGTCTTTTAGCATAGCATACTCGGAATTCATAGGCGTACTTATATGCCGCAGACACTGGGGTCTCAAGGGCCTTTTCGCTGTATGATTCTGCTTCCTCGATTGCGATCGAGAGCTCAAGTCTACCATATCTATCCCAGAGATTTGATTGTACTGTTTTCCTTACTTCTGTCAGCTTGGTTTCACAGTCTTCTTTGGTCTTCTTTATTTTCGCCAGTTGCTGCTTCTCCAATCTCTCTTCTCTATCTTCCTCATCATCTCCCAGTTCAGCTAGGAGGCCGAGTTTGTAATGGCTTTTGGTGCAATTCACCTCTCGTGCATTTGCATAGAGCATATTGTATTCCTTCAGCAACTCAGATTTTACCAGTTGTTTTGCCTCTTCTCCTAAGTAAGTGGCTTGATTGATGAAGGCTATTTTTGCTCTGGTCATTTCGGACTTTAGCAGCTCAATTGTTTTCCCAGTGGCTTCTTCCGCCATGGCTTGAGCTTTAGTTTGCTCTTGAGGCTTTTCCTCTTGCTCTCGAGGCTTTGCCCCGCTCGAGGCTTTTCCGACGACTGCGTTGGCTTTGACTCCAGGCCTTTAATCCTATGTCTTTAATGCCACACTGGTTTTCAACTGTCAAGTTCTCTCTACTTTCTTCAAATTTTGCCCCAAACTTGAAAAGGGCCCCCGATCTTTTCACAGCAGTAACGACTCAAATCCTTCCAGTTTACAGTTTTATTGAAGCTTATGGTGATAGGAAGTGAATAGGTTGAAAACCTTAAAGAAGGAAGCATGTGACATCATTCAAGTTTCAAGTTACTATGTTGATCAAAGTGTTGCTCTTGAGTTTACTAATAACATCCTGAATTTACTACAGAAAAGCAGAAGAGCGTTCAAATGATAGAGTGGAAGTGAATGGGTACATTAACTGATTGAGTAAATCAAACACAAATATTCACTTTACAAAGATTGGTCGTAAGAGTAATCCAAGTTAAAGGAAACTACAAAGACTACAACTTATGGTTGTGAGAAAACAAATTAAGCATCAATCAGCTGGCATCTAGGTGGTACTTATTTTTTATCCTACCAGTTGCGTGTGATTGGGTTTGAAGGGTATTTCTTGCTCCTTTCTCGCCTGTCTCCTTTCAAGGCTGGACTCTGAATTTATATCCTGGCTCATGCCTTATGATCTCAGGCAGGAAATGAGGTGAGGTGACTTTGATTGGGTTTTCTTTTCTGCCCCCTGTTGGGCTGGAGGAGGGGCAGACATTTAACCTTCTATAAAACCACTGTAGAGAGCATCCTGGCGTACGGCATCACAGTGTGGTACGCTGGAAGCACGGTGGCAGACAAAAAGGCCGTGCAGAAAGTGATTAACACTGCCCAGAGGATTGTCGGCTGCTCTCTGCCCTCACTGGAAGACATTGCCAGCCCTCGTTACCTCAGCAGAGCCAAGAACATCATAGGGGACCCTTACCACCCTGGTCACAATCTGTTCCAGCTGCTGCCCTCTGGCAGACGCTATAGGTCCCACAAAGCACGGACAAATAGGCTTAAGGACAGTTTTTTCCCCACATCCATCAGACATCTAAACTCGCGGTAACATAACACACATTCCCTTCTGCGGTAATATTAAAAGAGGTTTGGGTGGTGATCTGCCTCCTACTAGCTGACTGAAGTAAGGTAAGTGGAAGACAGTGAGAGGTAAGCGAGAGGTAAGCGACCTGTATCCACAATAGCAGAATGCCAAATTACAAGTCCGTAACTACACTGATTTAGGTCTTTTGCCGAGTAAACGTAGCTTATGGAGAAGCACCATCAATTTCGTCACACGCAGTTTCTGCGTGTGATGACAAGTAGGCTTTTTGTGTTGTGATAACGACAACAGGGGCCTATGTCCGATTATTATTATATCTTCTCCATAGTTGACTTGACAGACAGAGAGAGCCATAAAAATTCATATTTTCAAATGTTATTCCTTGAGAGCCATAATCAAAATTGAAAAGTAAAAATACATGAAAATATGTGCCCTCTTTAGTCATTTCACAACTTTTAAAGGACAAAATGTCTCCGAATTCTTTTGAAAATATTGTTACGAATGTTACTAATCAATAAGTATTAATGGGAATATGCATGCAGAAGACTTTGATCTTACTGAATCATTTCCATCCCTGCTTGCCTTTGTGCATTTGTGTTTGCGCGCCCCCTAGTGTCACATTCATCGAAGGCACGGTGACCACTTTGGAGGACGAGGATGGCTGTGTGACAGGAATTCATTACAAGGATAAAAACAGCGGGGACGTGAAGGTATGCAGCGGACATAATTTTCATTTTGAACATTTGCTCATGAGATCTTGTCAACAGGAAGTTCATGCAGCGCTGACCGTGGTGGCTGATGGATGCTTCTCCAAATTCAGGAAGAATCTGGTCTCAGGAAAAGCTCACACTTCTTCTCACTTTGTTGGCTGCCTCATGAAGGTGCGCACACATGCACGTGCAGATCCATTTTATTGATCTAATAATTTCCTGTTGCTCTCCTTAGGACTGCCCCCAGTTTAAAGCCAATCACGCTGAGTTAGTGCTGGCCGATCCCAGCCCCGTGCTGATCTATCAGATCTCCTCCAATCACACAAGAGTTCTTGTGGACATAAGAGGGGAGATGCCACGAAACCTTCCACAGTACCTCGCCGAGAAAATACACCCTCAATTGCCGGGTAAAGTCACAACAGACACTCGAATGCACTTTAAGCACTGCCAGTTTGAAGGGCAATCCAAATCAACGGGGTAGAATCTTAGTTCCATGGCATAGTCTGCATATACATGGCACGTTTGATGGCTTTGGTATTTATAATAGGGCTGAATGGACTTTGATGTGAACTATCACAGGTACACGCTGGAAGCAGAGCTAACCTTAAGGGTCTGGCTGAAATGTTGCCATCGCTTACACTTGGGTATTGATTTGTCGGATTTCTACATTTTGGGGCCGAGTGATGAAGCCTCTGTGCTCTCTCTTCAGAGCATTTAAAGGACGCTTTCATGGAGGCGCTACAGAACGACCGTGTCCGGTCCATGCCTGCCAGCTACCTCCCCCCGTCCACTGTCAACAAGTCAGGTACCTACTCATACAGAAGCTGCCCGCTTGTGCTTGGAAATGAATTGATGTTGGGAGAGAAAAAAATACCGTATGTTCTCGGATATAAGCCGGATATAAATATTTTAATCCATGATGACTGTACGACTCAGCTGAAAAAAAAACTGAGGTGCGTAGAAAAACAAAAAACGAAACAAAAATATCTGAGATTTAATGGTCCAATTACCAAACCAAAGTAGAACTTTATGGGCATTTTTGAAAGGCCAGTGTACATATTTTAAATCCACTGTGCATGTTAACGTGCATGTTGTGCAATCTTAAAACCAACTGTATGTATACATGTGCATGTATGTATATGTATACTTATGTATGTATATATATATATATATATATATATACATATATAGGTATGTATGTGTATATATATATGCGTATATGTATATAATGTATATATATATATATATATATATATATATATATATATATATATATATATATATATATATATATACACGTATTGTGTGTGTGTGCGTGCATATATATCCGTATATATAGATGTATATATTTCAGCAACAGTTATTTATTTATTAACTTATTTATTATCCATTTATGTCTAAAATGTTTTTTCCTGTGTGTCTGTATTCTCACCCTCTTGCCACTGTGACAGTAAAATTTCCCAAATACGGGATGAATAAAGTTATCTAATCTAATGTTCAAGAATATCACTCACTATAGGTACATGCAGTTAAGGACATGTGACCCAGTTGATGCACGTGGTTTGCAGGCGTATTGCTCCTGGGTGACGCTTACAACATGAGACACCCTTTGACTGGCGGAGGGATGAGCGTCGCTCTCAATGATGTCCGCATCTGGAGGAGCCTGCTTTGGAACATTCCAGACCTAAGAGATGACAGAGCCCTGTTGCAGGTGAAAGCAGATGTCGAGACCTATAATTGGCAATTATTATTTTTTAAAGTGCAAGCTACAAACCCCGTTTAACAATTTACACAAAGGGGCACGCCCATGATTGACTGGATGTTAAAAGAAAAGACAGCGGCATAAACCCTTTGGCAAAGCGTCAGCTCAGTGATATTCAAAATACAATGTTGTAATGAGCTTTTTCTGTGTTGAAATTTGCCAATCCTTTCTCTCACCTAATAGGCAAAGAAGAAATTTCACTGGGAGCGCAAGTCATCACATTCTTTCGTGGTGAACGTGTTGGCCCAGGCCTTATACGAGCTATTTGCAGCCACAGACGGTGAGCGTCGGAATCCAACAAACCTCGGTAGCACGACAAAGAAAATATTTGTCACGTTGGTGTGTTTTGAGCAGAGTCACTGCACGAGCTAAGAAAAGCCTGCTTTCGATACTTCAAACTTGGAGGAGAGTGCATTGCTGGTCCAATTGGACTCCTATCAGTGTACGTACGATAACATACCTGGGTGCCTTTGACGTTTCTGTCAATTAACAAATTCCATTTTTGCCCCCCACCCCAGTTTGTCACCCAGACCAATGATCCTTATCGGACACTTTTTTGCCGTTGCCTTGTACGCCGTGTATTTCAACTTCAAGTCAGAGTCCTGGAGCACCAAACACAGAGCTTTATTTAAAAGTGTCACAATTCTCTTCCGAGCATGCACTGTCATGTTCCCGCTCATCTACTCTGAGCTCAAGTACCTGGTGTACTGAAGCATTCTTCCATGGGGTACACAGACTTTTGCAAAAGTAGTACTATTTTTTTTAGATGTCTTCACATGGGACTGCCTTCACCATCAGCAAAAATCAAGTGAATTATTACAAATGAGGACTTCATCGACAGTATACATGTTGACTTGGCGAAATGTCTTTGTTTTTATAAATCCCCAACCGTTTGCTACATATCTATATTGGAAGGGTGCGAAAGATTTTTTTTTCCTCCTCCACTTCTAATTTGTCATGGTGAAACTGTTATTCTTATAATCACAATGTAAAGAAAATATTTTTGGGACTAAAGCTTCATATTGAATATTAGTCTCATTAAACGTAAACTGATTTATTTTGGTCAAATCTGGTCTTGTCTTCCTTTGGAAAATATTTCCATTGTTCAATATGTACATAAAAGTAGCTACAGAACATGAATACAGCTCGGTTCAAATCGCGTTTTTTTTTTTTAAATGAACAAGGAATGGAATTGTCTAAAATAGTATGTGACGGTTGTTCAGAGACAAAACTAGAAAAGATGCAAAGATGACAAATGCAGACATATCCCTGGTTATAACCATTAAATTATCTTTATTAATTTATACATCACTGATACATGGTATTCTGGTGAAATAATTGGAAGAATTATCCATATTATTCTTTGTGACTCTTTACAAGGACACAAATACTGGTGTGGAAGACCAGAAAGGGAGGGCGGGGGTGAGGTTGAGGCAGTATCCCCAGCCCGTTTGCCAGCACGCCCAAGTGTCTGAATTGAGACTTACCTGGCAGCCACACGAGCAAGGAAACGACCCAGACCCCTCACGACCGCACCGAACCACATTCCGGCCCACTCGTGACCTCAGAGTGAACCTCGTTTTGGACAAACGGTGCGCTTGGGCATAACCTTATCGATACTGGTAGCAGCAAGCTTTCTACTAACATTTTATAGATCTAAACAAAAGTACTGTACAGCTACTGCTAATAGAATCCAAGAACCTGGCCTGGACGTTTTCACACCAGATTAAAGTGCTAGAAGCAAACCCACCAATCCACACTTGGTCATATATATTTATATAGCATAATTTACAGGGTAATATACATGATATTGTAACAGCTGAAATGTCAGCACAAATTAATCACTGTCACACTTAACAGCAAAATTTATATGATTATATACACCCCTATATAATCATACATCGCGATATATAATTGTCATATGCGTGTAAAAGCACGTCTCGGGGCTTTTTCAACCGGTGGCCGGAAAAGCAAATTGTGTATCAAGACGTAAAAGCTTTACACGTTCCTCTTAATAGCGCCACGAGCGGCGGCCACTGTGGCCAAAGTGCCACGAGCCTCGCTGGGGCTATTTGAGGTCACAGGACAGTTATTTGCATATTCCACAAAATCTATTGCAACACGTTACTGTCTACTAACAGTACAGCCGGTGTTAGCTGGATTCACACATACACCCACTGAACAGAACGTTACGACGATGGCTGATCTGGTTATAGCTATGTGCTTTCAGATGGTGTGCTAGGACAGTGAACGACGGGAGGACTACCACACACAATACGCCATTAGTTTAGCCTCAAGAAGACCATGTGGAGACCAAACTGGGGGAGGAAAACAAAATGGAACAAAGTTAACAAATCCCCAACTTGGCCTCAGTGTTCCTCAACACTTCCCGTTGGGACTGTATTCGGACACGACGCCGCCGTCACCGCGTGGATAGAAATTGATTTCCCTTCTTTCTCATCTAACCCTGAAGCACAGTGAGTATCGTCTTACTGTATGGACAAAGTAGAGTGCTACCCCTTTCTGATCTCTATGCTGCAAAGTTGTTGCACGAGGCCATAACGAGATAGACGCAAAGGTAGTTGTTCACAAAAAAAAAATGCTCCAGAGTAACAGTAGTAACGCACAACAAGCATCCGATAGCTCGCTTCCGGCCTGGATTGGCCCCAGTGATGCGCAGTTAGGGTTGGGACGTTGCCATTTATCTACGGAGGACCGCTCGTTCGTCTCTCTGCTTCAAGCAGGACTTGTCTGTTTCTCCTGTGGCGCAGTGCAATCATATGCCGTGTTACTCAAAAGCCCAGATCTCTATGTCCTGCACATAGAAATCCTCCTTTTTAGATAGCATGGGGTTCCCGAATGTTTTGCACGAGTGACTCCTGCCGTGGTAAAGGTCTCCATCTAGCCAGAGGCCAAACTCGCCGCTGGAAGACAAAAGCGTCAGGTCATACATAACCTGAAAATGTTTTCTGATGCTATAGGTTGGCCAGCATGAACTCACCTTCCACCACCAAAAGCCAAGGAGTCCATATCTCCCTTGATGAAGAACATGTTGTCACCTGTCCATTTGTACACCTGTTGGAGACACAATAGTGTGCATACCAGATTATATTGCGTGACATTTCCTTGTTTACATAATTAATTAAAACTCTTTGAAGACTTGTTAAACCCACAACAACATTGGTGCCATCTGAATAAACATCAGCTTATGGTGACAAATTCATACCCGACTGCTACTAAGTTTGGAGGATTTACCTTATTTACTCGCATATAATCCACACCCTTAAAATAGTTGAATTTTACAATTTCTTGCGTATAAACCTCCCCCTGATTCCCAATTTTCACCTCCATATTCCTGGTTTCAATAGGGAGTACAAATGTGTTACTGTGAAGGGAAAATCTTCGCACGTGGTATTTTTGAGATACTGTTTGAATCAAAAGCACATTATTAGGGTCAATATTATTTATTTATATATCTATTCATGTATTTATTGACTTACTTATTACCTATCTATTTATGTCTAAAATGCCTTTCCTATTTCTGCATCCTCACCCTCTTGCTACGGTGACAACAGAATTTCCCAAATATAGGATGAATAAAGTTATCCAATCCAATCCAATCCAATCCAATAAGGACGTTAATATGCCTCTTTGTAAATCAGGGGTCACCAAACTACGGCCCGTCAGCACATTTGGCCCGGCCCTCTGAACAATACCAGAGATGCTATCGGATTTATTTCCTATTTGGATTTTTTTTTTTCCAGAAATTTTTTTTCCCCCCCGCCCTGTCAAAGAGAGAACGGAATAATGGCGAAAAAGTTAGGTAAGAGAAAAATTGATTCAGAATGCAGGGTATTTAACCTGGAGTGGACAAACGATTATTTTTTTGTTCAATGCAAAGAAAAGGCTGTTTGTCTCATCTGTCAAGAGACAGTGGCGGTATTCAAAGAATACAATCTTCGCCGACACTATGAATCCCGTCACAAAGACAAGTACGATAGCTTGCAAGGCCAAATACGATCAGACAAACTCAAAGCGAAAAAGTGAACTACTATCTCAGCAGAATACATTTGTACGCCAAGCTCAGCTGAACCAGGCATCCGTTCGGGCCAGCTTTCGAGTTGCTAAACTGATAGCAAGCAAGCAGCGGTAAGCTTTTCACGGACGGAGAGTTTGTTAAGAAATGTATGGATGCTGTCGCGGAGGAGGTGTGTCCCGAGAAGAAAGATGCATTTAATGCCGTAAGTCTGTCGGCGAGTACAATCACCAGACGAGTTGAAGAAATCGGGAGTAATGTATATGCCCAGCTGCAGCAGAAGACGAAAGAATTTGACTTTTTTTCATTAGCACTGGATGAAAGCACAGACGTGCAAGACACCGTGCTCATTTTTATTCGTGGAGTTGGCGCAAACTGAGATATGCGAGGATCTGGCAGCCCTCCAAAGTCTCAAAGGGACTACAACGGGAGAGGATATTTTTGACAAAGTGTGCCAAACCATGGAGAAGTTGGACTGGGACTGGTCAAAGCTAGCTAGCATCACGACTGACGGGGCTCCTAGCATGGTGGGCGAAACTCGCGGTCTAATGGGACGCATGAACCGGGAGTTGGAAAAAAGGGGTCTCACCGCCCCGCTACGAGTCCACTGCCTAATTCACCAGCAAGCACTGTGCTGCAAAGTGTTGACATGAGAGAGATTCTGCTCTGACAACTGAGCTGAACTTTTATCTGTTAGGATTGTGCATGGCATAACAGAAAGTTAATGTTCCATGGCTTTTTTTTCTATGAAGAACCCAGAGAGAGTTATTTAGTTATTATTTACTTCATAAATAGTGTTATTTATTTCCTGTTTTTTCTGTGAAGAACTCAGAGGGTTATTTAGTTATTATTTATTTCATTAATAGTGTTATTATTTGTTTCCTGTAAAGAACCTGGAAAGGGTTATTTGGTTATGTGTGGCTTTCTGGAAAACAATAATTTTTTTAAGCTCCCCTACGATCGTCACACTTTTTCTGTTACAAACTGACACCGGTCCCCCATCAGAGAAGGGAAAGGTTATGTGGCCCTCACGGTAAAAAGTTTGGGGAACCCTGTTGTAAATGGTAGAGTGAACGTCCGCTGGGTTCATCGCAATAAGTAGCGTGTCGGCAAGAAATGAAACCAGTCAGTCAAGCGGTCAGGGTCATGCAAAATTTTGTACATAAACAAGGCGCTCCAACTGATTGGGTGCGCCGTCCATTTTAGAGAAAATTTTACACCTTTAAGTGCGCCCTATGGGGTGGAAAATATGGTACATTTGTTTGATTCATTCGTGTTCTGAATCACCTATCCTCACAAGGGTTGTGAGGGGTGCTCAAGTCTATCCCAGCTAACTATAGGCAGCAGGCAGGGGGACAGCCGGAATCGGTGGCCAGCCAATCGCAGGGCACACGGAGAGAAACAACCATTCACACGCACACTCATCCTTAGGGGCAATTTAGAGTGTCCAATCAGCCTACCGTGCATGTTTTTGGGATGTGGAAGGGAACCGTAGTACCTAGAGAAAACCCATGGATGCCTGGGGAAAACATGCAAACTCCACACAGTAGTCTATGGAAGGGTAGTTTCTGGCACCCCCTGCGATCCTAGCATCCAAGGATGAGCGGTATGGACAAATAATAAACGTCAGTAGGTCTACAATGAAAGGACAGTGGGTGTATAAGTTTAGCTCCTCACTGCTGGACTTTTGAACAAGATGAAACACACGATAAAATATTAGTGAGCTTGAACTCCAAAACCAAGCATGAAAGGTTTTTTTTTTTCTTACCTCAAATTCTGGATTGAATGTAAAGAGGAAGGTTTCTCCTGTGCCATAAAAGCCATCGCTAATTTTAAAGGGCTCTGAGGCTAGGGCACCAAAAACCTAGACAAAAAGAAAAGGCAGGGTGAGTTATGTTTGAGTGAACTAACATGGCGCTGATCTCAAAGCATACCTGTCCGTCACTGTCCTTAATGACCATGAGCACAGGGGTGTCCTGTCCCTGCATGGCTCTGTAGAGCGATTTGATGCTCATGCCATGTTTGGTTGTGCCAAAGGCAAGCGTCCATGGATAACCGATGGTCCGTGGCGGGAGATTCCTCGCAAGCTAGGAGTGAAAAGAGGCAGAAAAGGAATGAAACACTAAAAAGGCCAGTGACCAATGCTCAATTACATCTGCAACGACCTTTTCACACCATCTGCCATTTAAAGAAGAGTAACATGGCTGCATACAGACATAAGATATCCCTAGAGAGAGGGAAGTAGAGCACCATATGAGCACTGTCTCCTTCTGCTGAACGACTGGAGGTCGATGTTGCTACTTTGAGAGAAAAGGCTGACGGATGCATATAACTAACATAGTTGGAAAAAACTAAATTAAAATACTCTCCACAGTATACCGCAGCACTTATACACAGTATTGCACAACAGCATCTAAACGCTGTGTTGACTTTCTAATAGTTCATCAGTCTGTGGCCTCTTCTTGTTGATTCAGCATTCTGTTTGTGGTGCTGTAATGAGCAGATGAAGGTCCACTTGGCTCGGCTCTGCGCTGAGTAACATCCTTGGGGTGATTACAGGAAGTCGCATATTGGCAATCCATCGGTCAAGGTGCCAACTGGGACTCATTTAGATATGTGCAAGTGTGTGTGAAAGCAAAATGCCTGCAGGGCCTACAATACACATGCAGCACCACTCATGGTGAGTGACCCAAATATATACAGTACAGTAATACCTCAACATACGGGTAAAATTTTGAGCAAATATTTATCTTGAGATACAAGACAAATTTTGATATACGAGCATATGGCAGACGCGAGAGGCTGCTCATAAGAACACCATGGGCACTGTCTTTCTGGTCGCAACTCACTTGTGTAATGTCTCTACGAACACTGGGCGGGGCGTTGCATGTTTTCAGTGTTTTTTCCCCGTTAGTCAGTGCGAATGGCAGAGCTTGTTCGCTAATATGAGAGGAGTACTACTTACCGGGCAAGGTGGCAAGTGGTCATGCATTATCCTATTGTGAGGACATTTGTGTGCATCATTTTCAAAATATTTTGAAGGGAAGACAAAAGCCAACAGCACCCTTCCTTTTAAAAAACACCTAAAAGTCAGGGTGGAGGCGGGTCAAATGGAGCCAACCCTTCTTTAAAACTAAATTTGAATTTAGTTTAGTGTAAAGTTAGATTAAATTTATTGAGTGTCTGCATCATAATCCAAGTTCATTTAAATGTGTTTGTTATTTTACGAGCGCCTTGCCTTGCAAAAAGTCCCCCCCACCCCGCAAAATCCGTCTAATTTTAGTACTATTAAACATGATAACCACTAGTTATTTGTGACTCTGTTAAAAGATGGTGAATTAGAAGGGATAAAATGTTTTTCCATTCCAATATCCTTTTTTTGTGTTTTTTCAGAGTGTTGGACCTATAGCAACTATTTAATTATATTATATATATATAATTATATATTATATTAATTATATTTCAAAATGGTCAGTTTTTTTGTTTCTACTGCATAGAATAAAAGAAATGTTGCTGGAATCAATTGATACATATTATAGTTGACACTAAATTTTAACTTTGGCACAGCAGGTTCCAGAATTCATGCTGTCATGTCAGCAGTGTTGTTATTGCTGTCAAAACTGTCCTCTTGCTTTCTTCTCAAAAGGTCTTTGTGATATTAACAATGCTGACAATAATCTGGAACTAGCATCCACAGAATTCCAAAACAGTTGCCCTGAGGGCAAGTGTTTGATCAATTAAAAAGGTCTCAAGGCTTAATGTGTATGTAATATTACACTTTGTTGAAGAATGACAACTCTTTATCACACCTGAAGAGAATATGGAGAACTTCCAAAATAAAATGAAAGCATTTCCCTTGAAAATCCTGAACCGCCTCTATCAAGTTTGGCAGTGGTCCATGGAACCTCTTAGCTAATGTAGCTAAACAGTATAAAACTCTCCTAGTCAAGACATTTGTAGTGAGCCACAACATCAAGTGTGTTTATGTGGCTGAACCTTTAGCTGCACTTAGACAGTCCTTGAAACTGTTAAGTCAATAAGCCTTTAACGATATGGGTCCAATTAAAACGATTGAGCCGTCAAATAGGACTAGGGCTAAACAAGTAGGGAGAATAATGCAAGTGCATCAAAAAGAACAACAAATTTTGCGATGGAAATTTAGCATAATTATTCATTGAACTCAACAGAAATAATCTAATAGTAGCACCAACATAACATTGGAAACAGCCAACATACAGCGCAAACAACTCTTTCAGGCTGAAATATATTATAGATCCAGATTATTTAAATTATTAGTAGCTTATGGAGAAGCACCATCAATTTCGTCACACGCAGTTTCTGCGTGTGATGACAAGTAGGCTTTTTTGTGTTGTGGTAATTACGACATGGCCTATGTCCGATTATTATTATTATTATTATTATTATTATTATGAATCGTTTGTTCACGACTAAATTGCAGTAACACTATCAGTATCAGTCAAAGAAAATTGAGCTGGACACGGGCAATGCAACAAGATGTTTGATTGATTGATTTGATAAGGGACAGCACATATTAATGAACATATTCATATTCATGTTAATGAACATGTATACCGTATTTTCACACCTATAAAACGCACCGTGTGATAGGGCGCAGTCTCATTTAAGGGTATATTTTCAGTTTTTTGTCAATACATTGGACGCCTAGTCCAATAAGGCGCTAGCATGACACTAGGCTAGCATTAGTTATGCTAGCCGCTAGCGTACCTATGTTATGCTATCCGCTAGCGTATGTTGTGCTAGCTGCTAGCTAGGCTTGGCACTAGCATGTTTTAAAATGAAACCAGTCACTCAAGCGGTCAGAGCCATTCAAAAATTGAGTTAGGTGCACAGACTAAACACACCAACCGGTTGGGGGCATCGACCATTTTAGAGAAAATGTTAGACTTTTAATTGTGCCCTATAGTTGTGAAAATACGGTACAGTGGTACCTCGTCATACGACCGCTCGTCATACAAAATTCTCGTCTTACGAGGGAAATTTCGATCGAATAATTCGCCCGTCATGTGATAAAAATTTCGTGATGCGACCAAGCCAGGTCTTTTTTGCATATCTTTCGTGTATAACAATATCTACGAGCACGGAACGATTAATTCAGACGAGTTCCTCCTAGGACCAGGAAACGCACAACGCGCAGGCAAAAAGAGGGCTTTCTGGGTAATGAAGTATACTCGTGCACACAACACCCATTGGCAATGGCAACCTTTCTCAGAATAAAACTTCATTACCCACAATCAATACGTGGGTAAGCTCAACTATTGTATTTCCTGTTATTCTTTCTAAGAAAAGAAGCTCCCGCGATCGTTCTTTAAAGACTATTTCTCGTTGGCAAGTGGTCGTGCGTTATCCTATTGTGATGACATTTGTATGCGACATTATCGAAATATTTTGAAGGGTAGACAAAAACAAACAACTCTTGATGCGTTCGTTTTGAAGACTTCGGCGGAGCGGCCAGGTGGTGTCAACCCGTAGAACTACGTAAGGTAAAAAAGATTACAACAAATTTAGAATTTAGTTTTGTTTGAAGTTACATTAAACGTTGAGTGTCTGTATATAGTTATCCAAGTTAATTTAAATTTGTCTGTTCGTTTACGAGTGCATTGTTGCCATGGATAAAGCCCCCCCGAACAGCCCCCCCTCCGCTTCCGTGTGTATGTCGTTCCCTTCCCCTCCGCGAAATGCGTCTAATTTTACTCCTATTAAACACATTATTACTATCAAACCACTCGTTATTTATTACTTTGTCAATATATGGCGAATTATAAGAAATAAAACATTTTTTTCAATCCAATATCCTGTTTTTGGTGTTTTTTTCAGAGAGTTAGAACGAATTAATTTGTTTCCCATTCATTTCAATGGGAAACTTCCGCTCGAGTTACGAGAATCTTGTCATACGAGCTCAGTCCCGGAACGGATTAAGCTCGTATCTCGAGCTTACCACTGTATATGTAAATATGTAAGATTGTAGCCGTGGGCTAATTTTTATCATTAGTTCCTGGTGTCGGTACAAGATAAACAATGACACAATTTAAGACAGCGTTGTGATCGCAATTTGTTACCTTCTCAATTTGATCAGCTTCTAGGAGATCACTTGGTTCTCTGAGGTTTGGTCTGAATGTGTCAGGCTCCAGTTCAGTTTTGATGGCTGTGTCATGCTTGGAGTTCACCTCCTCTTTGGTAGTGATCTACAAGAACAACAACACCCAGTCAGCGCATTGCGAGTCATTCATGAGGATGAACTTCCCAGATTCCAGAGAGCACTTGATAAACAGATGGGATGGCTTTCAGTTTGCCACAGTCACTTCAGCTACAGCTACTTTGGCCAGGAGGTAACCTACTCTTGAAGAGTTCACTTCAGCTCATTTAAGGATGGACAAAGCTTTCCCAGAACACTTTTTGAGTTAAATATAAAAAAGGACACACACACACTAGAAAACAAAACAAGCTAGTTATAACTAGCTTCTGCACAGGCTGTGGCAACATTAGGAAGGAACGCCTGACACAAAAAGATATGACTACAGTCATGACAGTCAAAACAAGCCAACTTCTCTGCTCTCAAGTGATAAATGTTTTCAGTCAAGTGCTCGGGAAGTTATGCATTATGTGTTTTTAATACGTTCGATGCGTTTCGGAAAACTTACTGAAATATTTTTAAATCAAAGCAATCACAGAATTTGGTTGGCAAATGAAGTTGTGTGCAGCAACTGTTCAAGTGGAGTCTAAAGGAAATGTGTTGGCAGAGACAGGAGCAAGGCTGGGCACAATATATCGAGTGGGCGGGCAGACAGGTTTGTTCTGGGCACCTGAAGTCTTTTGCAGAGTGAGCGCAGATCTTCACTGTTTAGTGCATCAATCCGACGGTGGTACTCCGTCATTGACACTACCTGGTAGTACAAAGACAGGAACATGTAGAACATAAAACACTACCAGGTCTATTACTGGCAGTGAGGAAGGGTTTCTGAGGTTTGGACTTGGGGAATTTTTATCTCATCATTTTTGCATGTTTGTGTAATGTTTAAAACAGGAGCCTCTTAGGGAGTAGTCAAACAATGAAAAGGCCTGATAGTCCCACTTGACAACATAAGCAAAGAAATAATTGCTCAACTTGAAAAAGAAACAAGATTGGAAATACAGTGTAACTTGAGAATGCTAACAGTGATGTGTTACCTAAAACAAACAGATTTTTATTTTTCTCAGCATTTTATGATTTGAACTCATATCGATGACGATGTTTGCTGTTTATTTATAAATAAACAGAACAAAATATTTCAAGAAAAATTGTGATGACGATATTTATGTAATTAAATATATAGGTATATAATTTCATTTGTGGGTTAACAGCATATTTATTGCACAGATTATCCAAGACATCCTTTTTTTTTTTACACAGTTAGCACAGTGCCTTGCGCAAGTATTCTATCCCCTTGAACTTTTCAACTTTTCGACACATTTCAGGCTTCATACATACCGTATTTTCACGACTATAAGGCGCACTAAAAAGTCTTAAATTTTCTCCAAAATAGACAGGGCGCCTTATAATGCGGAGCGCCGTGTGTATGCTCTAAAGCCTGACTAAGAGCACTTCTGGCCGATACGCTTCTTATATATAGAGAAGGCGGACGTGAGTGGGGTCAGGCGTGCGGAGGGTCTGAGCTTGCCGTCATTCCCGGAGGCTTAACTAAAGAACTCCAACCGCTGGACATCGGCATCAACCGGGCGTTCCAAGCAAAGTTGCGAGCGGCATGTGAACAATGGATGATAGGTGGCGAACACAGCTTTACTAGGGTGGCAGGCAGCGCTGGGCTAGTTACGCCACTAACCATATGAATGGATTGTGGCCGCTTGGACTAACGTGTCTGCTTGCACTGTTGTTCAAGCTTTTGCCAAAGCCGGCATAATTTCTGTGGAGCCACATGGCAATGTGAGTGACTTTGACAACGAAGAGAGGGAACCCGGCGTTTTTGATGAATCATTTGGTCAATTGTTCAATTCGGACACAGAAAATGAGGACTTTGATGGATTTGTGGGTGATGATTGATCAAAAAATGTGAGTCCATGGTAAAATGGCTAAATAAAGACAACCAAACTCAGTTTTGCTTCCATTGCCTTTTTAAAAACGTGTTTTTAGCGTGTGTCCGTATGTTTAAGCTGGTATATGTTTTGCCATGCCTGGCTGCGTTTATTAGTGCGGAGCGTCTTGTGTGTGTGTCAAATACAGAAATAGCACTTGTTACTGAGACTGCGCCTTTAAATGTGGTGCGCCATTTAGTCGTAAAAATAGGGTAGATATAAAATAAAACTTTTTGTCAAGAATCAACAAGTAGGACACAATCATGAAGTGGAAGAAAATGTATTGTATATTTTAAACTTATTTACCAAATAAAAAACTGAAAAGTAGGGCCTGCAATATTATTTGGATCCTTTACTTTCAGTGCAGCAAGCTCACTCCAGAAGTGCAGTGGGGGTCTCTGAATGATCCAATGTTGAGTGATGATGATAAATGTAATCAACCTGGGTGCAATCATGTCTACGTACAAATGCACCTGCTCTGTGAGGGTTCTGTTTAAAGTGCAGAGAGCATCATGAAGACCAAAGAACACAACAGGCGGCTCCGACTTACTGTTGTGGAGAAGTTCAAAGACGGATTTGGATACAAAAAGATTTCCCAATCTTTAAACATCTCAAGGAGCACTGTGGAAGCAATTATATCTAAAAGGAAGGAGTATCAGACCATTGCAAATTTACAAAGACCCTGCCGTCACTCTAGACTTTCATCCCGAACAAGGAGAAGACTGATCAGAGTAGCAGCCAAGAGGCCCATGATCACTCTGGATCATCTGCAGAGATCTACAGCTGAGGTGGGAAAGTCTGTCCATAAGACTACAATCAGTCGTACAGTGCACAAATGTTGCCTTTTTGGAAGAGTGGCAAGAAGAAACCCATTTCTCAGAGATATCCATAAAAAAGTCTTGTTTAAAGTTTGCCACAAGCCACCAGGAACGACACCAAATATGTGCTCTATAACCAAAATCAAACTTTTTGGCCACAATGCAAAACAATATGTTTGGCGTAAAAGCAAAAGAGCTCATTACCCTAAACACACCCTAAACACACCATCCCCATTGTCAAACAGAGGTGGCAACCTCATGGTTTGTGCCTGCTTTTTTTCAGCTGGGACTGGGAAATGGATTAAAACTGATGGAGGGATGAATGGAGCCAAATACAGGACCATTCTGGGAGAAAACCTGTTAGTCTTCCAAAGACCTGAGCCTCAGATGGAGAATTATCTTCCAACAGGACAATGATCCAAAACATAAAAGCCAAATCTACAATGGAATGGTTCACAAATAAACATATCCAGGTGTTAGAAAGGCCAAGGCAAGGTCCAGACCTGAATCCAATGGGGAATCTGTAGGCGGAGCTGAAGACTGCTGTTCACAAACCCTCACTAGGTCAAGCTGTTTTGCAAGGAATACTTTGGCAAGAATTTTAGTTTCTTGATGTGCAAAACTGATAGACATACCCCAAGCAACTTGCAGCTGAAATTGCAGCAAAAGGTGGCGGACAAAATATTAATGCAAGGGGGCCGAATAATATTTCACGCTTCAGATTTCAGGTTTTTATTTGTTAAAAAAGTTTAAAATATCCAATAAATTTAATTCCTTTTCATGATTGTATCCCACTTGTTTTCATCCTCAACCTTCATGATACATCATGTGCAACACAATAAGAAAATAACGAAAAAAACTTTTAGACACTGCTATAATGTGAGACAACAAAGTGAAGATAGTTATCTTCAATTAGCAAAAAAAACGGCACATTATCAAGAACTGCATGGTCCTCCGAAACTGATGACGGAGATGAAAACAAAACTGCTCAGATATGCTGCCATGTGTTGGACGGCAACAATGAATGACCTGCAGCAATTTCTGCTGAATACCGCACTAGCTGTGAAAAAAACTACGCCAGTACGTGACAAAAACTATGCCAGTACAAATAATTCAAACCTGGATGGTTTACTGCTGTTTCTGCCATGGCACATGCACTCTAATACTGTGCATATACAAAGTGCAGGTATGGCATTCTGGTAGCAACATATACCAACCATCACATACCCTCATTACAATCTAGGCGCAGAAGGTTACAGTATAAGCAAAGCGGAGCTCTGCAAGTAATAAATTAGAAATCAAAAATAAATTCCGTTGTCAAATAACTTGGAAACTAACCGATTTCAAAACATAAACGCACAACATGGACATCTTTGATAAAAAAAAACAGCTATCAGAGCAAGTAATGATTAGTAAAAACAAATAAAAAAACTAAAAGGGAAAGCTGTTGAACACAATGATATAACATATTAAAAATAATAGGAAATAGGTTTACAATCTAGTTTTTTTCACAACACAAAAAGCTCAAGATTTAATACTGTTTCGGCAATTTTATGCTGAAGATTGATTTTAGGTTGAGTTCAGTAAACTCCTCTAACATATATTTAATTAATTACTATTTATTTGATCAATATTGTGTCAATAGAGCCTGACTATAGTTTAGCAAAGCGCAAACAGTCTCTTAAGAGTCAAATGTTGATGGACTTCAAGCCATATAATACAATCCATCCAAGCCAAAGGTAAAATTCAATTAACAACAGAAAATTGCACATAAAAATACTACAACAAAAAACACTTGAATCTGTCCCCCAAAACTAATAAATTACTTTTATGCTACTATAGAAAAGAAAACACTGGATGCGTAAACAAAAATTAGCATGCAGAATTCATATACAAATGCCTTAGGAAGACTGATAGAAAGTAGATAAATTACGCACACTAAGTGAGAATAAACTAATTGTTTGGTCCCCATTAATAGACAAAACTCTAATTGGAGAACTCAAATATTTTATGTCAGACTGATTTTATCCACCTAAGCTCCTTACCATTACACTGCGCATTCCAGAGTGAAGACAGATCAACTACTAAGCATGGCTTTAGTTCAACCATGTTACAAGCCATATGCTAAACTCCCCCAGCAAAGACCCCTTTGTTTTGCTACAGCCAAACCAAAATGTCACAATACACGACAGAATTTAATTACAGATCTTTGCAATATATTCGCTGCCAATTAGTAATTTCTTTGTTGGTCACAAGCTCCCTCTTTACAGTTTACAAACATTGCAAGGAATTAACGACTACTAATAAAACAGGCATCTGGGTCTCACTTCAATGCACTTTAGTCATCTGATAACATTTTATTATTAATTTGGTTCAATTTATCTCAAGTAAATTGTTGTAGTTTACTGTTCAAATTAAAACAACAACAACAAAAAACAACAACAACAGTGACTGGGGCTTATCCATAGGTGGTAAAAAAAATTCTGTAGCTTTTTTTATGTCATGCTGTGTCCAAGGCCCTTTTATGTGCATATTCAGTGTTTGAATAGATAAACATGACAGGTGCAATTTACTTTTTTAAAACAATGAATTACTGAAAATGATGGCTAGCTAGAACCTATGTGAAAAGCCAAAACCTTCTACTGTGGCCATTTAATTCAATTTTATAAAGCAACAATGAAATAGTGTTTAGGAATCACCATTGTAATATTTAACTGCTAGTAAATAGAACATTCTGACACACACAAAATATTTCATTTACTTACATAGGTTTAAAAAAATTACAATATATTTATCCATTAGCTACTTATTTAATGAAGAGCTATGTATTCCGAAAATGAGAACATAAGCATGGATTTAAAAAGGAGAACAATGCTGATGAAATACCATATTTATTTGAGTATAATGCGCAAAATTATGTACCAAAAATTCATACCATATGTGAATGAATGTTTTGTCATGGCGACAGGTGTTGAGCATTTGCCAGTTACCAGTGTCGGTGCAATCCTAGTTGTGAGCAGAGAAAAACTAAAAAAAAAAAATTAGACCATTTTATAGGAACAATTTATATGTAAGCATTGTACTCGAATAAATACAGTAACTAGTTTTGATGTAGAAAAAAAGTTTACACTATGTTATTGTGGTTGAAGGTCACAAGATATAAGAGATTAGTGATAGCACAACCAGAAATCACTAATAAAGCCTGGCACAATTAAGAAATACAGTATACCATGCACATGGACACATTTGCTGGATTTCAAAACGGGTTTGTTTACATGCGGAAGCAGTGTTCAGCCTTGAGTCACTTTTGAAATCACTTCATGACGCCAACGTGTACCTTTTATAGAGTCTAACACTTCACTGTCGACTAAGGATTATATTTTGGATGTCCATTAAATGATTTAAGTATCAGTTTCTGGAAGAGGAAATGGCAAACCAAAGACCACTTAATAAGTGCCCCGCAACATCGTATGGCAAGCAAACAAACAAACAAACAAACAAACCCACACGCAACAACAACAAAAGAAGTTGATGATCATAGTACTATTATTATTAATAGTAGTTTACTCTACAACTTTGCGAGTGTTCTCACGTCTGGATTCACTGTGATTATTGGACAGATAACGCGGTCCCGACACCCCGGCGACTACTACTTTGTTCACCCAGAAGTGAAGGACCCAAAGGCGGATACTTTGTTAGCCGGCTAGTTAGCCTTGCTAGCAAGCTAGTGTGGCTCGCACCACAGCCTACGTACCAACAATGTAGATTGCATATGCGTTTAGTAAAAAACATGGAACATACGCGTGTATACTTAGATGCAAGTCGTTTCTCTTGGCCCTTCGCCCTTCTAGTAAACATGTCCTTTCTTCCAGGGCAAGGTTGAAACCCGAAATTCACATCAAAGATGATCTAATTCCCAGTGTTCCCAGATTGGATGCCCGAGAGTCTTGAAGGGTCATACCCTAGCAACTTGACTGCCTGCCTAAAATAGATATTTTTTAAGAAGAGGTCCTCATGCGATGCCACTTGAGTGACAGCCCTCAAAGCCAATTACAACATGGGATAAAAACGCAATTTACAGCCCATTGGCTAATAATATTGTAGGCCATGTAAAGAGTGAAAATTTTAAAGCCGTATTAACATTACAAGCCTCTCGCCCAGGTTAACCCGAACCCGGTTAAACCGGGATTTCAGATGCTTAACGATTTAAAAAAAAAAAGGAAATGTAGGAAACATTTGGACTAAATTTTAATTCAACTTGATCTGTAAAGTTAAATTATGATGATGATTATCGTCATTATATTATTAGTATTAATTATTATATTTATTATTATATTAGTATAATATATTATTATTATTATTTTGTTCCCTTTGACCCACCATTATTATTATTTTAGACAATTAACAATTAATTTACAGTATAAAAAACTTTACATTTCTTTCTACAAATCCCAGAGAGCTATAAATATAGAAAAGAAAACCTAATCTTTGTAAGATATAGAAATTATAACCTGGTGTAAAATTAGAACAAACAAAAAATTGAAATCAGCGTACGCTGGCCTCTATACATATAAAGTTCCGATTTTTCCCACAACACTTTTGTAAATATTGGAAAGTCATGCTGATCGGTGTCCATTCGGCAAAACAGATTGCTGAATGCTGACCAACAATAATGATTGTCACAACATATAATGACTCTACGACACACTGGCTGAGAATAGTAAACAATTGCACAAACATGCAAAAAACTTTGGTTGGAAATTGAGAATGTGCAATTCCAAGCAAAGCAAGTATTCACAAGGCATACATAAAATACATGTGCTATTAAAATTCACATAAAATTTACAACCAAATCAACAAAGGATGTGGTTCGTACAAATGGAAAACAGAAGCAGTTTGCAAAACTTTACATTTACACAGAACATTGCACAATGGAAGCAAACTAACTCAAGTGCAGAACAACTGATCTGACACATAAGCATGTAGCTCACAGTATAATACTTTTTATGGTTTCACAGATGATGGATTAATGAATAGTGAATAATTTATTAATCCATGTCTGTGAGCTTGACTCAATAAAACATAAGGACATAAAATAGCTGAGAAGACGTTACCTCCCATTCTTTGACGTTGAGGTCGGTGATTGGCTCATCCACAGAACTTTCGGAAGCCTCATACTTCTTGACAACCATAAATCCAGGCTCCTGTCCCATCCCCCTTACACCCTCACCATACATATCTGGGCTCCACTGCATGAAGAACACAAAAAGGTGGTCCGACCTATGGAGGGGCAAATGCAAGCAAAACAATTAGAGAGCCAAAGTAGAACAAATACTTTCCCTCATCCATTACTTATGCAAATATTTTAGGGTACATGATGAATACTGAGCAACAGCAAATTACAACTCTACGATACAAAACATGTTCCTAATAGAATGCTCAGTTAGAGTTATCATGAAGTATAGAGACAGGATTTTGTGTTAAAATGATTCATAATTTCTTAAAATTATTGAAAAGCAATATCTTTACCTGATGAAGAACGTGTTTTATGTAATCAAATATTTGTCATTCATTCATTCATTCATTTTCTGAACCCCCCACGGCTCTTGTGAGGATAAGTGGTTCATAAAAAAGAATGAATAAATAGGTTTTTTTTCTTCTAATTTAATTCTTTTTTTCTTTTTATACACACAATTCATACAAAATTGCTATACATTTGAGACCCACATTCAATATGTCTAACTGAAAAGCCTAATAGCAGCATGGCAAAAAATAAAAAAAATAAAAAAACATCATTACAGATGCTTGTCTGATTCAAATGTGATTATTGGTCAGCCGAGCATCTTATAATTTATAGAAAAATAATTTGTGATCTCATAAATACTAAAGTGAGTTCGATCATCCATTTTGACTGACTTGTGAATGATGTAAAAGACCATTGAATCTGAATCAAAACCTGGTCCCATTATCACGTAAAGAATAGTTCAAGGTATTGACGCTATTTTGAAAATTAACTGGATAGGAGACTCTGTAGCCAACAAAAACACGTGCTGTGCTGCACGTGAACGAAAGTCCATAATTTATCTTCAGAAGTAAGGAGCGTAGGTATAAATGATGTCATGTTTGTCACAAAATGGCAGAGACTATGAGCTGTGTCATTGTGGTTTAACATGATTTTCTCTCTTAACAGAGAGCTAAGAAAAGCTTGATTTGCATATTCAGATTCTTTGAGCAACTGTGTTTTCTAAGGTTATTCACTTTGAGACAAACCAGTGTCATGATAAGTCCTTTCTAAATGAAAAAAGACTGATATCAATGAACTCTTATTATGCATCCCCAAGCTTCAAAATCAAATGCTGCAGTGACTGACCTTTCCTGTGGCACAGCAAACCAATATTCATGCTTTTTTCCCTGCTGGGCATACTGTTGCATGGATGCACTGGCATTAGAAACAAATGTCTTCTTCATAGGCTTTCCCACCCGTAGACAAAGGAATTTGTGTGAGTAGCTTTTTCTCTTTTCAGTTGATCCTAAATGGGGAAAGGGAAAATGGGAAAAATTAAAATCAAAATAGTTGGATATAATTAATTTGCTTTCGATAATATATATAACAATGTGTTGCTAAAAAACAAACAAACACATGACCTAAATTGTACTTTTAAAGAACAACTCAAAAGGAGACGAATAAAGAACAGAATTTTATAAATGGGGAGTCTCGTGTTCATAACGCAGTACAGTAAGTTTTTTCTCACTTAAGACAATAATTGAGATTAGGATGCCACTAGCATTACAGGGGAACTTATGCCAAGCCATTTGTTGGGCATGACATATGATTCAAACTAGAGCTGGGCGTAAAAAGCTAATGCTAATTATTGTGAAATAATTTTTTTCAATGATAATAAAAACTTTGAGAAAAATTCGATAATTTTAAACTTTAATTACATCCGACCACCACAGAAAATGGGGGCGCCGTTGCCAGATGAACACTAGTTCCAGACCAACGCCCAGGAGAGGAAGAAGATGACGAGGATACGGGTTTTTATGATGTTAGCAATAGAGGCTAACACGAGGATGAATGCAAAAGGACAATAACACGGTCAAAATAAGCGATTATGAGATGCAGGACAACACCGACCCGACCCACTAAACGATCCAAATGAATTCTCCCTGGCGTTTTGTTTTCTTTTTTTTCTGTGCGAAAAGCACCCTTATCGAAAATGTCCTCATTTGAGGACAACCTATAATATTTTTCTTACTTGATATCAAGATGTTTTCCCATTTTATGTAAATGTTCTGAAAACTTTACAAAAATCTAAAACTTGTCATCTTAGGTTAAAATGAGTTAAGTTTATCCAACCTTATTTTTTTTTGTAAATGGCCATATGTGAGGTAAATTTACTAGTTTCTTTTTGTCAGGGTGAAAATAGTCTGCTAACCAATGGTGATGATGTCTTCAGTTGCTTCTTTCTATGGTATTAAAATCACTGCCCTACACAGTCCAGCGAAAGTGGGAAATACAGCACCAAATGAGTCACCGTGAGGCTTGGTTTCGAGCTGGGATACATCATCTGTGATTTGATCAGACCATTCAGTCAGCTCGAGGTAAACCGGTTCACAGCCCGGCATCAGAAGGCATCCTTTCATGAGAATAGTGACCCATTTGAGTTTGTATCCCACAAACAACACAAGCACTATTGTACTAAGCTAAAGATGCAAAACAATGCTTTGGTAATTCCTCATCAACTGAAAAAGGGCAAATGCGTGCAATCTCATGCAATAACTCGAATAGCTACATGAACCTAAAGGCGACACAAACACTGCACGCTTCCCTTCCCTAATTCCTAGCACTCTGGTAGTGCCTGTCATCAACTATCATGAGCAGTGTTTCAACAAGATCTGGGCGACAACACAAGTTTTTGTTTCGTGTGACTGTTTTTGATAACATGGGTTTTATACTACTACTTTTTCCTTTAAAGTAGTTCCACACCTATAGGGCATACTTAAAAGTCTAAAATTTTCTCTAAAATTGTCAATGCGCCCAATCGGTTGGTGCACCTTCTCTGTGCACTAAATTCAATTTTTGTATGGCCCTGACCGCTTGAGTGACTGGTTTTATTTGTTGTCGGCACGCTACTTATCGCGATCAACCTAGCGGACGTTCACCCTAAAAATAGCCTCCCTGCCCATTCCAAGTATTACGGTAAATCCATTCAAAACATCCCAGGGCAGTGGCAAGGCATTTGACTTCCTTGTGCTCGCAGTGCTTTTAACCCTCAAAAACACTCAATACTCAAAGAAACAGCATATTAGAGCTATACAGAGGAAATGCCTGACATGAATGACAACACAATGCGGGTGTGAATGCTTGGAAAATGGACTGAAACCATGGATCAAACACAATTTAACATCTTTGCTAACGGATTGCTAACGGATGGCCAACATAGTAGTTGGGCCAGGCAGGGTTGCACGAGTTACGTGATGATTTGGAATGAATTGTCGATGGCGATATAACAGCGAAGAGAATCAAAGGCTTGGGAGTGATGTATGTTGCAAGTTACAATGGATTGTGGATGACTGGGGTCAAGTGTGTCAGCACTGTTGCTCGAGCTTTCGCCAAAGCTGGAATCAAGTTCACAGAATACACAACTCTGACTGACAGTGGAGCCTAGCATGTTGAACGCTGAACTCTTTATATCAGTGTGTACCTTTTACCTCAATAAAGCATTGTCAAACTTAGTTTTGCTCGTGCTGTCTTTAATAACACACACTAGCGGCAAGCCTAACTTACGCTAACAGCTAGCGTAACATACGCTAG
Source organism: Stigmatopora argus (assembly GCF_051989625.1). Classification (NCBI taxonomy): domain Eukaryota; kingdom Metazoa; phylum Chordata; class Actinopteri; order Syngnathiformes; family Syngnathidae; genus Stigmatopora; species Stigmatopora argus. The sequence continues at coordinate 5,335,989 of NC_135390.1, forward strand.
CGGATAGCATAACACGCTAGCGGCTAGCACTACATACGCTAGCCTAGTGTCATGTTAGCGCCCTATCGGAAGAAACGCCCAATGTATTGACAAAATACAGAAAATATACCCGAAAATGAGACTGCGCCCTATCAAACGGTGCGTTTTATAGGTGTGAAAATACGATAGTAATGTCTGCAGAGTGCTGTGGCCAATATAAAATGAATACATTCAAGGTAGTTTTCATCCATTTCTTAGGGACCACAATAATCATTTTTGGAATTTTGACAGTTATTATATAACAATGACGGTGTGTAATTGAATCTTTACGTGAACGTTGTGTGTTGAAGAACTTCATTTGTATCTACCGGTTGTAAATGTTACATGAGGGCTGCATTGAACGGTTTAGAAAAAAATGTCTACTGTGACAAGTAGCATTTCTGGGATTATTTTTGTAGTATAGTACCTGAAAAAAAACTTTAGATGACTTTTTCTGAAAATAATGGGATGATCTATCTATTCATGAATTTTATCAGTTTCTATTCTTTGTTCCTTTTGAATCCAAGATCCCTACGGATACAAATGAACAAGTTTTAAACCCATTGTTAACAAGTTACCATCTCTCATCATCAACATTTGTGCCCACTGCTGATGGGAGTAGGGGTGAGCAATAGTTAAAAAACACTTTTTTAATCAAAGAACAACAGTGTCAAAGTTTAATTCTTTTAGGGAAAAAAGAGGAAATCTGTATTTACCCTGGGAATTCTCTGTGTTGTCCTTTTGACCCTCGTCCAAATTATCTTTCTCCACTGTCCCTTGTTGCATAGAGTCGGTTTTGGAGATTTCGGTCTCCTCGTTGGCATCCATCATTGGACTGGCTGTGACAGAAAGAGTGTCTGTAGCAAGTGGGGTGTCTGCACTTTGAGACCCTAGGCGAGAGGTGCTGCTTTGGCGCTGGGCCTGACTGGTGGCAGTGCTGGTAGTGGGTGTGCTTGGAGGCTTCTCTTCACTGTGCTGCTTGGATCCCAATGGGGACTGAATATTTGTTTCTGTGGCAGTGTCTTTTAATGTGCCTGAGGCATTCATCGCTGGAGGTTCCTCAGGATGGCTGACTGAGCTGTCGGAATTACCGGGTGCCTGTCTGCCAGAGCCCCCTCCCTGAGTCACGGTTTGTACAGACTCTGTAGAGGCACCGGATGACTTGTCCAGACAGACATCCTCGCTGGACGCTTGCTCTTCCTCTCTTATGGGGGAAAGCTCAGACTCTGTGAAGACGTCTTCTGAAATTGAGCCCTCCGTGCTGCGTGGGGCAGTGCTACCACTGTCATTGGCCCCTGGCTCTTTCAAGAGATGCTCATGGTCCTTCTGCTGGGAAGGATGTCTCTCAGATGGCAGAGGCTCCAGGTCACTGGAAAGACAGTGTAAAATGAGACAAGCAATCCTATCCATGATCAATAAATACTAATGCCCTTATGACTTGAGCATTTTTTACTCCACTTTCTGCCATAGATTCTCTAGTTTTTTAATTTATGCAATTAGCATACAAACTATAACAACGTGACATGGAAATAGAATAACACTAAATTATGCATAAAATGAAGGAGACTTGGAGGGAAAGATTGGAAAAACAATACAGTAATCCCTCGAATATCGCGGTTAATGTAGACCAGACATGGCCGCGATAATTGAAAAATCGCAAAGTAGAGTCACCCCTATTCTAACTACCTTTTGTCCTTCAGGGCTAATTCCTAGTAGCAAGAGTGGCTTCCGCTTATGAGTTTCAGCGTGGATTTTCACATTTTTATGAGTGTCAAGTCAACTAAGCGGAAGATACGTCTGCCCCCTCCAGACCAACAGGGGACAGAAAAAACCCAATTAGACCAAACTCTCCTCCCTTCCTGCCTGAGGTCATAGGCAGAATATAAGTTCAGTACTCCAGCCTTGAAAGTACAAGACAAGACAAGCAACTAAGGAACCAAAGATACCCTTCAGTTCCCGATCATACGCAACTGGTAGGATCAAATTTAAGTACCACTTAGATTCCAGTTGATTCATGCTCAGTTTGTTTCTCACAACCATAAGTTGTATAAGTTGCATTCTTTGTGCTTTCCTTTAACTTGGATTACTCTTACTATCAATCTCTGTAAAGTGAATATCAGTATTGATTTACTCAATCAGTTAATATAACAATTCACTTGCACTTCCACTCTATCATTTAAACACCCTTCTATTTTTCTGTAGTAACCTCAAAATGTTACTAGTAAACTTAAGAGCAACACTTTGATCAACATAGTAACTTGAAACGTGCATGATGTCACGAGCTTCCTTCTTTAAGGTTTTCAACCTAATCCTTTCCTATCACCACAAACTTCAATAAAATTGTAAAATGGAGGAAGAATTTGAGTGGTTCATGCCGTGAGAAGATCGGGGCCTTTTTCAAGTTGGGGCAAAAATTGAAGGAAGTAGACAAGAACTTGACAATGAGTTTAAATAAAAAAATAATAGCAGAAAAAAATCGCGACGGTAAATGAAGTCGCAATAATCGAGGGAAGACTGTAACTGCTCCATGGGCAGTAACTCCCAACCTGCTAAATACATCACTGGTCAGACTATGCTGCCAGCAGAGGAAACCAAAAAAAGGAAAAGACTCTAAAGGGCTCCAACACTATATTTATCCTTGCATAATTCAGGTTTAGACCGGATTGTAAGTTAAAAACTGAAGCAAAAAGAAAACAGACGATTCCGTGGGAGGAAACGTGATTCCACAGGGGTGGCTAATTCTTTCTACATACAGAGCAGGAATCTTAGCGTAGGAAGGTTAAAGGATAGTTAATTAACCCTTGTATAATTGCATTTTCATTCTTGTTCTGGTAAACATGGGAAAGAATTAAACTGTCAATTGGTTGTTGATGCAATCAGACCACCGGCACAGCGAGAAAAACACAAATAGAAGAATTTTGCCGCATTTTTAAGAGGGTCTCAGCAGGTGGTGGTGCTGGGGGCGTGGTTGGGGCGAACCACAGAGTATGGGTAGAAGACTCAAAGTTCAGGAGCTGGATTGGCATTTGTTAATGAATCCACATATTTAAAACTGACTGAAAAGCCAGCGAAAAGTAAAAAAAAACGCATTAAAAAACCTAAATAACTGCACTATACAACCTTTGATATGAAAGCACATAATGGAATTACCAGTAGGGCTCTTTCTCCAAGAGAAACACAGTTCAGCTGTAAAAATGAATATCAAATTAGACCAAATTAGCATTTGATCTTAGCTGTCCTGAACATCTTGGTTGATTATAATGTGAAAAAATAGCAAAAGTTTGAAGGTTTAAATTTTTGAGAAAAAAGTTAAAGTCATTCATTGTTTGTATGTACAGTAAAATGAAAATGACCTTGGCTCTTGGGATTTTGGGATGTGTTGAGATTTTTTTTTTAATGTCATGTTATTTGCTCAGTGAAGTGCTTTGGTTGTCGTGGAAGTGCTACATGAATAAACTTGAATTGAAGTCCTTCAAATGCAGAGAGGAAGAAGAGCAATGCAACTGGAATAAAGTAGCCTCTTATTTCATTATCTCATTTTCTTTCTCGTATAAAAATATCGGACAGAGTTCAGATAACTTCTCTTACTCAGGCACAGTGTCTCTGATCTTGGGGTCAGTGAGCTCCTTAAAGATGGCGGCAGATTGGACCTCTTCTAAAGGGCACATGATACCATACTCCTCGCACCCATGGGCTTGAACAAGGGGGTCCATCCGGTGAGGATCAAACATGATGTTGTTGGGTGTTACCAGCAACACTCCACTGACTGAGCCCTAAAACATAATTAAAAAATAGATAAAACATGAACACATAAATGAAAGAGGGGATTATAAGGAGTAATGTCAGGCAAAATTTATGGTTCAGCTGTGGGTTTGCCTTTCTCTACATCCACTCTGTAGACATAAAACTGTCGTCTCATACTCAGGGGGCGATCATATGTAAACGTTTTCTATACATAGGAAGAAACAGTTCAAGTTTTCTTTAATACGGCAGACAATAAAACCCCATGTACAACAGAGACCTGATCTGGAATCACTGCTGTGATTGACTGCAAGTGCCGACCACTTAAATGTCTTCATTTATGAGCTGAAAGTGAATCAGCGGTGGTTTAATACCATAGACCTGCATGTGTGTTTGGACAGGAACGCTGTCTCAACACACAGATTGCAGTGGCAGACTGATTGCTGAAATCTGTATAGCTCATGAATAGAAATCCAATTTGGGATCTCAAAATTTGACACGAAGGAAATACGGGAAGAAAAAGTTAGACATGGTGGTTGTGTCACACCGAGTGAGGTGTAAAAGACGTCAAAACGTCAGCAGGCAGGAACGTGTCAGCAAGATGTAGCCTTCTGTTAGTCAGTCGAACAAAAGCTATAATATAATAACACAATACAACTAAATTTTTTGTACCATGACTAAAACATATTAAAACAACGGAGTATTTTAAATGGTAAATATATGCACAACCTGTCATGTTTCAACAAGTAAGCCCTGTCCTGACAATGATAATATTGTAAATCCAATTTTTTTGTTAGATATTCTTGTGCAACATTCATGTTGACGTCAAAATTATATCAAAATATTTATCTTAAAAATAATTAACAATCTTTTTATAGTGTTAAGCTTCATTTCAATGGTATTTGCTATTCTTAGTGCTGAACTTAGAAGACCTAGCCTTCTTCAGGAGTATAATATGACAAAAAAGAGGGAGGAAAAGGCTTAGATACTTAGCCAGTGCAAAACCTCAGACAAGCACTATGTACTAGCTAAGCCTATGGTGTGAGGAATAAATGGCGAACGAGGAGGGGTCGTAAAGTCAAAACGTCGTTGGTCGAGGGCATCGTAACCTGAGGACTCTATACTTATCAAATTTTCAAAGTTTGAATTTAGAGAAATATTACTGTTGAAATACAAAACAGATAGTGGTGTGACAAAATGTGCAATTTAGTCAAATTTCACAGGGAAAATTAAAGAAAAGCTCAACATAGACAACACAATTTTACCTTTCCATCTGTTATGTACTTGCAGCTGATCTTGAGGAACTTCTCTGTGAGCGCCTCTTCCTCCTCAGAGGTGGATGAAACCACTCTGGCTTGACGCAGGGAAGAAAACACTGGGGGGAGAACAGCCTCTGGTCTGGTAGCTCCATCTGAATCCTGTGGGCAAGGGTGGATGGAGTCAAGGTTATCAGTGGAATCAATGGTACAAAGGGAAAAGAAGGCATATTTGCTATTTGTCAACTGGATCAAACAACTGTGTTTTGTAAGTGTACAAAAGTAAGAAGTACAAAAAAAAAAGATATTGCATTGTACACTGTATGCCGGTTTGTAAAAACAATTCAGAAAACAGTCACACAATAATATGCACTGACAAACACGGAAAGTTTGTTCCACTTGATAAAACATGGTGTAACTAATTTGTGCCGTATTTGATCATACTAATGCACTTGAGTCTCTAAATATAGATACTATGTATCTACAAGATTTTTTTTCTGTGTCTAGTATACGTGACATTTACCACTTTAATTAGAATAACATTTATGCTACATTTCTCTAATTTGATCCTTCTGAATGTTCAGCATGAACATAAACTCTTGTGAAGTAAAGCATTTCTTGTCTCTTTATCCACAAAAATGCAGTAATCTGTGAACTACAACACCGATTAAAAATATACTGAAATTCAACCAACCAACATCACAAAATAACTATAATCAAATAAAAACTTGATATACATTGCTGTTGTTTAGCAATCCAGAACCACCCTCCACCCCTTCGTATAATGACACATTGTTAGAAGTACATCATTCCAAAATGACAGGATCAAAAAGCACATTTCTTAATAGGGGAAATGTATGAAAACTATTTTGCAGATTTCATGATTCACATTTATTGGCCTAATATTCTAAATGTTTCCATAAAAAGATTTCATTTGCTCTATAATCCAGATTGAGATGTTAACCCGGAATGTTACCAATATTTTTCACTATGACACGGACACTTAGTAAGTATGGAATCTAGATTTGTCTTTTGGGATGAAACAGAAGGCAAAGGTAGGTTTAGCCTTTTTTTTTCTATTTCCTCTGTGCCACTGGGAGACACTAAGTCTGAGTCACTGTCTAAATTAATTGCCCATGACAACAGGGTGAGCACCATTTTGGAGGATGGAACAGAATGAATAAACAACTGATAAGATTCCAGCGGAAAAGAAGAACAACAGATTGGGCATATATAAATACAGGAGACATTAAAGTGCCTTGTAAATGAAACAGAGAAATGAATAACAGTCAGCACAGCACAGACAAGGCCAAAGCACTCCAATTTTAATTAGTCCTAAATTGTTCACCATGACAGAAATGCATCTCTTGCACATGCTAGAATTCAGTTATTATGTTTTTTTGCATTATTCAATGGCAATTTATTGGAAAACAGCATTGTGTTGTTACCAAGGGCGAAAAATAAATTATTTTATCCGCACTGCTAAACAACACAGCGCAAAAAAATAATGCAATCTCCCCTGGCGAGAATTCAGTGCCATCCCAAGTCATACATTTTTCGCCATGTAAGACTGCATACTGGGTATCATACGTAGACAACCTAGCAAACACTATCTTCCGAGGCACTGTGAAATGGAAAGCAGAGGAATACAACAAGGAAAGACAACATGAAAGCATGTACAGATCTGGACGTCAGGTACCCTCAGGAGGGCTGCTAGCTGGTATGTTGTCAGATTTGGGCATATAGTCTAGGTAGACTCTGTATAAGATTAATAGTTTCACCCATGTACGTTTGGCAGTGATAACCAAGGACTGTAAAAGCATTGGTTGAGCGGTGGAGGTAACAAATCATACAACAAAAGACTCACTCCAAAGAAGATATGCGAAAGATGAAGCTCAAGGAAACAAAAGAATGATCGGAGGGAAATAATAAAGAAAAAAAAGGAGGAATGTGTGGGAGTTATGATCACGGGGATTTTCGATCAGAAGGGGATAGACCAGAGAACAAGAGAAGATCTGGAGAGTCATAGCCCTCAGCAAAGTGTCTGCCGTTTTAGTGACATAACCCACACTTCTCCCACTCATTGTCTCCTGGTACAGTCGACAAACAGCCTACGGTCAGCGATACACAAATACAGTGCAGCATAGACTGTGGCACAACCACAACAAGCTTTTAGGGAATACAAGAAAAAAATACTTCAAAATGCTAAAATGACAGTGTAAAAATTGTTGGGAAAGAGTGTTTAATCTCTGATCCAGTAGGCCAGCTTCTGTCAATATAGCTTTGCGAACTAAGCAGCATGCCTATCAGATGAAGTCAGTGAGAATTTGTCAGTGTTTTACTGACTTGTCATCCACTAACTGTGAAGCCACCTCACCTACACAGTTCTTGGCTCCACTTCATGAGCAAGTCACTTTGCGAATGACCCAATTCTATAGTTAAAAGAAAAAGAGGAAGGCGCCTCAAACATAGGAAAAAGACAGCAGCAAGCAGAAATATTGTTGGCAGCCTAAACTACCATGCATACATGTATTTTGCTTATTGGCATGCTTAACTAACAATAACGTAGTTAAATAAACCCACGGGTCCTAAGAAATTTGGTGTAAATGTTCTGACAACTAAAAACCAATTGAAAATACACAACCCATTAAAATGAAGGAGTCTTGAGCCAGTTATATACCTTGACCTATATACCAGTTCTATTTTTTATTTATTTTTAAATCACAATAAATGTGCAAAATTTGTTTAAACCTATTATCTCAAATCATTATGGCAAATAGCTAGATTATGGAAAAAATTAACAACTTATAATTACCGTATTTATTCGAGTATAACGCACAAAATTTTGTACCAAAAACTGAAGCAAAGTTTGGGTGCGCGTTACATACGAATCCCGGTGAAACGCTGCCTTCTGCCGGTGAAAAAGTCCCCTTCGCAGCCATTATGTATAAAAGGAGACCTAAAACCTGTCTTTGTCTACCAGATGGCGATAATCTACCTTCTTTTACAAAAGCCAGCCCTCTCCAAATAGCCTTCAGCAAGTTTACAGAGTAATAGTTAGTGGTTAAAAAAAAAACAAAAAAAGTTGTTCCAGGGAGCGCTATCCTTGCTCAAGAAGAATGGAATCAATTGTTTGGTGAATCTGATGATGATCAATCAGACTTTGAAAAAATTGAAATATTATGATGATGAATTAGACTTTAAGGATTTAAAATGGTAAATTCCATTTGCGAATTGTGTTCATATTGGTAGTAGTTTGTTTTACCAGTTTTCCGTACCATATGCTGTGAATAAATGTTTTGTCATTTGTTCAGCATTTGCCAATTACCAGTACCGGTGCAATCCTAGGTGTGAGCTGAGAAAAACTGGAAAAAAAAGTATTCCAATTAGTAGTCACAAATTATGGGTGCACGTTATACATGGGAGTACTCGAATAAATACGGTAGTAAAAAAGAGGTTAGTGTGAAAAGAGACTGATGCCTGAGGAACAGCACCTGATTACAGATGAGGGAAGCAACCGATGTCAATATACAATATCTTTTTTTCCAACAAAGGATAATATAAAGGTTTGCAGAGAAAGATTGGCTCATCTGTCTTTGACCTCAAAATACAAACATAAAACAGTACCAAAAAGCAAAAAACCCACATGTCTATATCTTATGGGCAAGATTATATTCTAAAAAAGTACACGAGTATATGTTGGTACTTGATTAGTCAGATGCCAGACAATGTCATAAATTTTCATTTGTGCAGGTCATATGTCAAATTCACACCCTGCCAAAATGAGCCAAATGAAAAAGTACCCACCTAGTCCAACTTTGGTAATCAACATAAACAGTGCAGCGATACGTAAAAACTATACGGTCAGGGTCACAATAAAAGGGTATGATGCTTGCTTCTGTGTGTGCGTGCGCAGGGATAAATGTACATACGACTATAGGGACATTGAAAAGGATGAAGAGGGCCCTGCCAGCACAGATGACCAGAGAACAAGTGAGCCAACAAACTGGTGTCTGCCAAACAATCCAATGACAGCCAGGCTTGCAGATACAAACTGGGCCAGTTTTCCATGCGTGCACACATATAGCTCGCCAATGCCTGCAAGATGTGTCATGTTTTGCTGCCAAGACCAACAGGCGGACGGAGACTATGCTTTAGAATTGTAGCAATTGGCCTTTAGCTCGATGAGCTAAACACAAAAAACACTTTGTTCACTAATACAATAGTATAAGTGTTACCACCCATTAATTTAAAAAAAACTAAATACCCATATGCCACCTTATATCAAAGGTATAAATAAATATGTGTGATGCACACTTCATGTGTAAGATTTAAAATGGCAGTAAGTAGCATGAAGAGTGATGACTCAAGTGGTCATCAGAAAGGTAAACATATCACTGCATTGAAACTATGAATGTGTAAATCCGCATTTGTGTATGTATGTCTTTATGCATAGCAAATACATCCATTTGGCTGACCAAACTATTTTTCAGGGTATTAAAAGAAAAATACAGGTATTGGACGTCTTTCTCCGACCGTCCCCCATCACAGGCGAAGACTACTATAGGTACTATTTCTAATAAAACAACAACTTGGACTTTTAATCAGAACAATAATAATCATTTTAGTGACACTTTCTTCACTTGAAACAACCTTTACTGACGTTAATAAAAACATTTAAAAGCAAACAAAACAAAAAAAGAACTTGGCCCGTTAGACCCTCAGTGAGAAATAACTTGGGAACCCAGCTCTAGGGGCAGAAGTGACTGAAGTTGTCAATCTTTTTTGTGTCTGTTTTCCGCACATTCCCAAAAGGCTGTTTTAACAGCAGCTGCCAACTCCACATGAAAAAGAGAAAACTACTCTCTACCTTTGCTTGGGCATACGACTACAAAAGCGAAGTAAAGCAAATGAGCAAGAATAACTACAATGAATTGGCCATGTCCATGGACGACACAACGGTCAATTCTGCTCGACAGATATTTGTATCACCTCTTATTTTCAATAGATGAACATTCACAACAAAAGCGGGTTAAACATGCTACGAGCACACGGAAGTCAACTGCCTTGCCACTCGTCTGGGATGTTTTGAATTTATTTCCCGTAATGGTTGGAATACGCAGGGAGGCTATTTTTAGGGGGAACATCCACTGGGTTGATCGCAATAAGTAGCGTGTCTGCACGAAATAAAACCAGTTAGTCAAGCGGTCAGGGTGATACAAAATTTTGAATTTAGCCCATAAACAACGCGCACCGACTGATTGGGCGCCCTCTTCATTTTGGAGATTTTTTTTAGACCTTTAAGTGTGTCCTATAGGTGAGAAAATACGGTATGTATATGTATATATATATGTATGTGTATATATATATGTATGTGTGTATATATATATGTATGTGTGCATATATATATATGTATATATATACAGTGGTACCTCGTCACACGACCGCTCGTCATACAAAATTCTCGTCTTACGACGGAAATTTCGATCGAATAATTCGCCCGTCATGCGATCAAAATTTCGTGATGCGACCAAGCTTTTTTGCATATCTTTCGTGTATAACAATATCTACGAGCACTGAACGATTAATTCAGACGAGTTTTTCCTCCTACGCATCGACCAGGAAACGCACAACGCGCATGCGCGGGCAAAAAGAGAGCTTTCTGGGTAATGAAGTATACTCGTGCACACAACGCCGATAGGCAATGGCACTCTTTCTCAGAATGAAACTTCATTACCCACAATCAATACGTGGGTAAGCTGAGCTGTTGCATTTCCTATTATTTTTATTATCTAATACGAGGAGTATTATATTACTTCTCGTTCGCTGCTCCTAAGAACATCAGCGGCACTGGCTCGCAATTCCCTCTTTGTAATATTTCTGGTCGCAACTCTCTCTCATAGGCGCCGTTCAAAGCGGTTGCAACCAGAGCACTGTTCCCTCTAAGCTGCGCGCGTGTGCAATTGCGCACTACTCTCGTCTTCTCTGCGCAGCAGAAATCCTATGGCGCGCAGTAAAAAAAAAAAAACGGATTTTTTTTTTTTTTTTTTTACCCCTTTCTTCATGATGGAGCCGTTTAAGCGGCAGCCAGTAGCAGTAGCTCTGTCCACTTATGTTTTTCGTGTTTTACAGCATGTTTTACATGAAAAATGAGAGGGAACATTGACATGCACCTGCTTGTGGCAGGTGTGATACTGGTGTGCCCATAGCGAGCAATGATGATGTCGTGACCGGATGATTCGCCTAAAGACGTTTCGCCGACGGACGTTTGACAGACGGACAGGTCTCCGAATGAACGTTCGTTCAAACAGCGTTTAATGATTAAATACAAATACTAGTATTTGTATTTAATCATTAAACGCTGTTTTCAGCTGGATTTGACCGAATTTGAGAGCATTTTGAGCCGTTTGGCGAATGGACGTATATGGACATTTTTTTGCCTCCATCGCGATATCATCACGACATTTTACCGAGGAATTCACTTCCCTGGGCTCGGTTCTAATGTCCAAAGAGCTCCAGTATTTGTATTTAATCATTAAATGCTGTTTTAGGATGGATTTGACCCGATTGCTGTCATTTTACGGCTCGGTTCTGCTACATCTGCCCGCCCAAGAGTGCTTATTCCCGGGCTGCCATTGATGGTAGACTAACATTGATTTTTACTATAATTTGGACAACATCGGCGGCGGGCCGGATTAAAAATCCTAACGGGCCGTATATGGCCCGCGGGCCGAGGGTGAAAAACTTGTACACACACGATCCGGGGGCGGGGCGAGCGCGCGAATCCCGTTTCGGCGAAACCTCCGTTCGGCCGAATGAACGTTCGGCGGAACGTCCATTCGGCGACCTGCCCGTCTGTCAAACGTCCGTCGGCGAAACGTCTTTAGGCGAATCATCCGAGTACCGATGATGTCGCTCACACTGGTACTCAGTGCGCTCAGGGAGGTTGAGTTTCTGCTCAGACCAACGAAAAATTAGAGGGAACATTGAACCAGAGCCATTTCAACGAGGGAGTTGCGAGCCGGTCTTTATGAGCAGCGGAGCGATCGCTAAAATGTACTACAAGACTATGTATGTGTGTATGTGTGTATGTGTGTATGTGTGTATGTGTGTGTGTGTGTGTGTGTGTATGTGTGTATGTGTGTGTGTGTGTGTGTGTGTGTGTGTGTATGTGTGTATGTGTGTATGTGTGTATGTGTGTATGTGTGTATGTGTGTATGTGTGTATGTGTGTATGTGTGTATATGTGTATATATATATATGTATATATATATATATATATATATATATATATATATATATATATATATATATATATATATATATATATATATATACATATATATATATACACATATATATATATATATATATATATATACATATATATATATATATATATATATATACACATATACATACATACCTCTTTGTAAGGTCTCTGCGAGCACTAAGTGTTGCATTTTTTTCAGTGTTTTTCCCCCCTTGGCCTGCTCGCTCCCATTAGCGGAGCAATCGCTAATTCAAAACTACTTCTCGTTGGCAAGTGGTCGTGCGTTATCCTACCGTGAGTACATTTGTGTGCATAATTTTCGGAATATTTTGAAGGGAATACAACAGCAAACAGCCCATCGATACTAAAAGTCATGTTGGAGGCGGGGCAAACAGCCAGGAGATGGTATAAAAATGTAAAACAAAATTAGAATTAAGTTTAGTGTAAGGTTAGATTAAACTTATTTTTGAGTGTTTCTGCATCGTAATCCAAGTTCATTTAAATTTGCTTATGTTATATTACGATTCACCGGTGCAAAAAGTCGCCCCCGCTAGTGCAGAATTAAGGGAACAACAATATTGTCCTAAGCAAACCGGTGCAATGAAGGGTAGTGAGAAGAAAAAGCGTATGATGACAATCGTTATTAAGGACGAAATAATCAAAAAACATGAGTGGTATACGCATGACTAAGCTGGCTCGCCAATACGAGAGGAGTACTTCGACAAAATGTACCATCCTTAAGCAGAAGGATGGTATAAAGGACATCAACCCTCCCAAAGGACTAACCATAATTTCCAAGCTCCGCAGTGACATTCATAAGGAGATGGAGAGCCTTCTTTTAATGTGGATAAAAGATAAACAGTTAGCGGGACATAGCATGACAGAGTGGATAATATGCGAAAAAGCCAGCGGAATCTACATGGACTTGAAAGCAAAGCAAGCATCTGAAAAAGACACCAGCAAAACCCTTCAAACAGAGTCGTGGCTGGTTCGATAATAAAATAATAAAAAAAACTAACTGGATGAAGCATGAAGATCCACCTCGAAAGCTGCGGTGGAATACATTAACATCTTTGCTTTTTTTATTGCACAAGAAGGTTTAAATTTAGTGTAGTGTAAGATTAAAACTTATTTTTAAGTGTGTATAGTAATCCAAGTTAATTTACATTAAATCTAAAGTTTATGTTAAGTTACGAGCGTGACCGTCAAGTCTCTCCATTCTCTCTCTCTCTGTTTTTCCATGGTAATATCCAGATTTTTCAGAGGGTGGGAATGAATTAACTCTTATTTAATTCATTTCTATGGGAAAAATTGATTTGAAATATGAGTAAATTGACATACGAGATCGGTCCCGGAATGCCTTAAGCTCATATCTCAAGGTATTACTGTATGAAAATCTAACCAATGAAAGAATTTTAAGGGATGGAGGACAGTCAATAAAATGAATCCCATATTCATTGATGAATTACAAAGCACAAGACTGTTGTGCCTGTACCAGCACTTTCAAGCTAATCAAGTTATTCAACAGTCTTAGCACAACTTTCCTTAATTGTGGCATGAATCCAACCATTTGTTTGTTTCTCTGGTGCAAGAAGACGGTCTTCCTTAATAGATGGCACGATGATCAATCTCTTTAATTAAAAGCACAACCACATGGGCTAGTGAGTTTGTTTATTAAAAAGTTCTTGCAGCGAGCTCAACGGATTCTTCAGTAGACCAGGTGCCCACAGGCACAACAGTGGCTACTTCTTTCTGTGTTCAGACGAGCAGACATGATTCATTTAGCATTCAAATGTTGATTATCCAAATATATCCTAGGTATTTGAACTTCAAATTGGATCCCTGACTCTTCTAGTGCCAGATGTAAAATGAAAGAAAATAAGAGGCATCTGAATAGAGTTTCTTTTCAGAGCAGTTGTATTCATCTCTGTTGTATATATGCTGGTTGCAGTAGTATTACACGACGTAGAGCAACACTCATTCATTTTTATAAATGATGAGGCCCACAAAGGCTTACACTGTAATTAAAAGATGAGGAGAAAAAAAAGAAACTGCGGAGGTTATTAAGTTTCTTCCTGAAATCACATTAATATTTCTCCCAAATAAAAGATCCAAACCATCAGATGAGCAAATGCTCGCTTTCTAAGCACGATTACTCGATTACGCAAGCTCTGTTATTTATTTCTTGGTCTAGATGTCTGACACAACATCATATTTAAAAAGGAGTATACTTCGTTTATTGCATTCACAGCTGTTCAATAGGCTCCCCTCAGCATCAAGATATGTAAAAAGCATTATTGTTCTCATAAGTATTACTTAAATAGATAAGCTGTATACTTTTTTCGCTATTTCAAAGACACAGATGGGCAGTTGAAAAAAGACATGAAAGAAACGCAGGAACACTAATTTCGGCAGACAGTGATTGACAATGAAGATAGCTAGAGTGATTAGTAAACCATTATTTCTTGGGAGATGGCTTTACTTATTCTGATGTCACTGGCAGGTAATAAATTAATCCAAGTACGATTCACAACCAGGCAATGGCCGCAATGGCAACGCGACACGAAGAGCTAAACAAACTGACTGACTACATTGCTGGCAGCACACTCGCTGAAGGCATCGTGAGCGGGGACAAAATACACACTACATTTCAATGTGCAAGTATTGCCCACAAACATGGTAGTTGAATTACCTAAATTGTTGGATGGGGCAAAAGAAATCAATTGTTAAGGAAATTTGAATGAATAAAAAAGTGTACCTGTCATAAGGCTTCAAAAAGGGAGAAAACAGCTAGGCTGTCAGTGCTAGGATTTTGTAGGCATGTTTGTTGCCATTGTCAATCATAATACTGGCACTTGCAATCGGTGATGCTGTTGCGCGTAAGATGTTTCTTCTGTCAATCCACTTGTGCATGTTTGAACCATCCAAGCCAGAATACAATTCTCAAGGAGAAAACAGTATACTTTTGAGTGTCTCTTTCAGGCTGCAGCAGCATTTTATCCTTTAACAATTATCAATATGGATTAGTCATTGTCTACCCATTTCGTGTCGCCTGTAAGAAACTGCAAATTCCAACATTGAGCATTTAAAAACAAGGCTGAAAGTAAAATTGGCAAAAAACAGACCGAAAGAGTTTCTCCCTATAACTAGAGATTCAGCACTAGCTGTTCCCAGCTTGTGCCCATATTTTTAGTACTTATCTTTAAACAGATTCCATGTTTTTAATAGAAAATCATAAAAAATGACTTTACAGCACCTTTAAACAAAAACAGAACAAAACCCTTAAAACCAACATCCTGTATATAAGCCAAGATTCAAATCTAGCTCAATCAGTTTTCAAGTTAACCTTTAACAGCAGCTGCATAAAACGGCTGGAAGGACAACACTACAAGAGCAGAGATCATACAAATTTTGATTGGATGTAAGACGGACCACATATGCTAGACTGTTGAGACAAATAGTGGAGCCACAGCTTCCAGACATAAGTTACTGTAACTGGTTAAAAAAATGTATGTGTTTACAATGTACTACAAGATTTAATGACGATGTAAATAAAGAATCTGATCATCTGAAGAGAAACAAGCTATGGTTTACATAAACCAACGGTGTCAGTTAATAAACAGTGGTAGATGCTTTTATGAATTCAAAAGTGTTAGAATTATTATGGAATATTCTATATGTGTTGTAAGCATTTTTCAATAAGTAATAAGGCTATAAACCAATTCATGGAACCATGGACACTTTTCCTCCACATCGTCTCCTCAAGGCCCCACAGCTCGAGGACACATTGTTTTCACACACGCTTTTCGGCAGAACACAACGGGACTGTTTTGACGGGACTCCAGCAGAAGATGGCGATAATCGCATTATTGAAAGAAAATACGGCTTTGCTTTGTTTACCTTGAAAGCATTCCTCACACTGTTGTTTTTCTAACCAGCGAGGGTGTTATTGTACTGATTACATAACCATGTTTTTCGAGTGTCGCGATTAAATACAATGATTCAGTTACTGCAATTCAGAATGCACTGGGGGCTAAGACGACGTCACATTGCATCTCCTTGCAAGTTGTAGGCAGAGTTTGTTGAAAGATGTTTTTCCTTTTTTTAATTAAATATTACTAATAATGATTTAAAAGGTTTGAATCATTATTCCAACAAAAAGCACCATTAGAAGGCTATAAGCATAGAGCAGGTAGCATGGAGTTGAAAAAGAGCACAAAACAAAATGTGTTAAGTACTTTCAAAGAAGCCTGTGTAAGGACTTACCGTATAAGAAAGTGGCTTTAGGAATTACAGAAAATAACTGAGGGGATATAATGCAAGTTCTCTGGATATAAGCAAAAGGACATATTTAGTCTTCCACCAGGTGGAAGGACAACTGAAGAATATTTTTCTCCTGCATATAATTATCACTGAATATTCCACACCTATCCCATCCTGTCAAGGTACATTTTATTGCTTGAGCAGTCCTTGGAATAATAAGCAGCTCTTATCTTTCTCTCTCCTTGTGAACATGAGATAATTGTAAATTTTAACTTTTATGATTTTAGTGCTGCTAAATAGGAAGTGCGGGCAAAGAGCTGTGTGTTACTTGTGAGTTCTGGGGAAATAACATAACTTTGGCTTGACATTATTCATTGTCATTGGCTTGTCAACTTAAAGGGCGTTATCCTGTTTACTGAGAGTTGGCAGCAAACACACTCAAGGATAAATCAATCAGCTTTGACATTGGTTAAATCATAAAACATACCAGTAATTTACAGACAGCATTTACGGAATCAATTTGGACTTCATTTTAAGCATAAACTGTAATAGCGTAAAATGTTTCTATTTATTTCTGTTATCTCCACTCAAAATTTTGTTTTTTGTTTAATTTAACTATTTCTTTCTCAGTGGTATTAGAATTAAATGTTAATTTTATGTTTCTTTTTGTTTTTAGGGATAAAATTTGTACTTAAAACGAAGCCTGTTGCAATTCATTCAGTCCTTTTCTTTCTTTTTTATAAGATATTTTAGAAATATAGGAATATTAATGTTAATTCATTTTCCTGGAGCCTAACCCAGCTGACTTCTGGGGACACCCTCATTTGGTGGCCAGGCAATCGCAGGTCACAAGTAGAATGACAACCATTCATGCTCACACTCATACCTAGAGTGAAATTTATGATCGATAATTTTGGTTTGTGATATAAATGTATTTACTGTTCCATACACGCAACATTTTCAAAGTCCCTGGTGACCAATACTTGAATTATGCATGGTTTTTGCAATAAAGGTCTGGTCAACATACCGTCACCTTCTCTAAATCAGCTTCTGAGGAGGTGGGGGACAGAGGGCTGATGGGACTGAGGGAAGGGGAGCTTCCAACACTTGAGACGTACTCAGGATCATGGACATACAAAACCTGCAAACAGAATACATGTCTGTGTTCACACAGACATTGTCTTTGCGTAGACATGCATGCACACCACAAGTACATGCCTAAGGATAGATCAGGATTCGGGAAGGGTATCTGCTTTTTTAAACACAGACCAACTAGATGTCCTACATTACGGCAAAACTCCCCAGATTAGATTAGGTCAATTGTTTTGCCTATTTAGCTGAACTGCGAAATAATTTGCTCTGGTTAGAATGACTGAAAATTCTCAATCATCAAGGTCATAGCAATTCACAATCGTTTAAACGCCCCTCACAATGTAAAAAAAGTATTCTGCCTAACAATTTAGCGTGGTTGCCTGACACAATCCGAATTGTAGCCAGTTTGTAGATTATCTTGCACCTAATGTTGTTAACTTTGCATGTTTGTACATGCAAACTATTGCTAAACTCAGGCCTTTGGTGTTTTTGAAAAAGAATGATAAACTTTACTCTTCAAGGTTACTTTAGCAGCGAAGCGTTTGCAAATTACCTCAGCCGCGAATGCCTAAAGATTAGATGATCTTCCTTCCTTTTATTCTTGTCATGCATTGGTTTAGGATACAATGTGATAGTGACTTAAAGGATATTATAACCCATAAACTATTATCATAGAGTTGGTGAAAATTAAGACCTTGACAATCCATAAACGATTGATAAACATGGCAGCAATTAACATGTCCTTCAAAGTCACAACTTTATGCTTAGTGGTATTATCATGAAAAAGCCAAATTGAAACTAGTTACATTACATGAGAAAGAGCGATCATGAAAGTTAGTGAATGGTGGTGGTTAGTCACAAGGCGGCGCCTGGACAGTGATAGATGGATAGGACTAAACATTATATGGGCATACTACATAGCAGTTCACACCTGGCCAGGCACAACCGCCCTGGAGAACAACTTGTTCAGCTGAACCAGCTCGTTGGGTGTGGTGTCAAACTTGAGTGCAATGCTGTTCAATGTGTCCCGCGATTCCACCTGGACCAAGAGAGAGGAGAGGAAATCACACACTTGCTTCTTTTTAGGGAATTCCCCAAAAGAAATAATAGATACGTGAGAGACAGAAGGGAAAACAACATTTCATCATTCACACAGTGGGTAGAATGTGCCCTATTTTATTTTCTGTGGATGATTTTGCAATAAGAATAGAATAATTAATCAGTTATAATTCCCATGGAATGGCAACGATGTGAACTGAGAGGCATACAACAGCAGCAAAAATTACAATGTGTTACCTACCATAGGGCATCATTGTTCTCAAAAGAAAAAGTGTTTAGGTAAAAGTATTTAGTATTCATTCTCCTATAAATGTTAGATTTATCAAAAATTAAAGCTTGTTCAAGCTGACTAACTGCAATTTTGCAGTAAACTGAATTGTTGGTGGCCCATTTTTTTAACATCCATTTTATTGTGTCTATGTGTGTTCATGTGTGTGCCTTGATGCCATGGTTTGTCACACTTGAATGATGCATTGCGTTCAGAATAGAAGTTGCATTTGTTTTTTGTTCTGGGAACGACTATATTAAAAAATCTGAATTGGGTATAATGACCTTAATTAGTAGGCATCTTCATCTATTTAAATTTGATCTATTAATCATTTTGGACAGTTGCTCGACCATTAACGCATTTTTTTTCATTTTCTTAATCACGGTTGTTGAATAAGTACTTTCCCCAGAGTATTGGTTTTACTTGAGAATCTGCACTTTTGCGGCCCGGTGGAGCGAGTGGTTAGCGCTTCAGCCTCACAGCTCTGGGGTCCTGGGTTCGAATCCAGGTAACATCCACCTGTGTGGAGTTTGCGTGTTCTCCCCGGGCCTGCGTGGGTTTCCTCCAGGTACTCCGGTTTCCTCCCACATTCCAAAAACATGCATGGTAGGCTGATTGGACACTCTAAATTGCCCCTAGGTATGAGTGTGAGTGTGCATGGTTGTCCTTGTGCCCTGCGATTGGCTGGCCACCAATTCAGGGTGTCCCCTGCTTCTGGCCCGGAGACAGCTGGGATTGGCTCCAGCACCCCCGCGACCCTAATGAGGATAAAGCGGTTCAGAAAATGAGATGAGATTTGCACTTCTAATTTTAGTGTGATGTCAGCGTCAAATTCAGTTTTAAGGGATTTTCATATTGAATGGACTTCACACTATTTTGTAAAGATATTCGAAAGAAACCAAACAGAGCAGCAGGGAAACCAAAACATTAGAGAAAGAAGTAGGTTAAAACCTTTTGCTAATTTATATTCAGTTCAGGCATGAAAATTGTTGAGGGTTCATACCTAGGCTGTTGAATTTTTCACTATTTGCTCATAACGTGTTTCTAAAATATTCCATGGGTTGAAATACCATAATACATCTTGTTTAAACAAGTTATGTTTGAGGTTCATTTGGTTGAATGTATCATACAGACTGTTTGCTCCCAGCAGCCGCACCGTGAAGTTACCCAGGTGCATTTGCTGGACTCGACCAGTTTATATATAAAAATATATATTTAAAAAACATACAGGACAGAGGTGTTGCAAGTGTCTGAACCAGTAACATCCTCATGCTCTTCTAATATGCCCAGTGGGATATTCTACTCTCCAAATAGAAATGACAACTATGTCTATGAGAGAAATGTAGCATATGAGAAAAGAAGTGTGCTAAGGGGTAAAAAGCCCCCAAGACTCAGACAGGCAAAACAAGCGCCTAATTAGGATAGGATGATAGTAATTTGTTAACAGTCATGGGACTACTTTTTGATATACAGTATGTGTGTTTTGCCTTTTTGCGCTCAGGCATGTCCTTAAGCAATATTCCCCATGCGAGTGCCACATAATTTTAACTTGTATGAATTAGATATGACGGTTTCAGGGGAATATTCTTGCACACAGACAGCAGAGTTTAAATAAATAAAGCTTACCGGAAGGAGAAACATGTGAAACAACATAAAACACAGTATACTATCACACAGTGATTAAAATTTTGTTGAAGGGTTTCAAACGAGACACCAATTTCAATGTAGACAGGAAAGAGGGAAAAAACATTGTCAGGCGGCAGGAACACTTAGAAAACACTATGGAGTTGATTACTGACGTTTTGCATGTGTAAAAAACGGGCGCACACTTGATTGGACGTACAAACAGAACACACCTACGGGCATCAGTATTGCACCTGCAAAAACGTAATATTGTAACGCAGTTCATTTTGTGTAATTTGTAAAAGGGGAACAAAACTTTGTTTATGAAGATATTTTTTAAACAAAATTAGTTGTGATCCAACAATACAATTTTGGAACTTCTAAATTATTTAAGGAATAAATTGGAGCAAGTTACTATTTAAATGTGCTTCTGATCCAGTGACAATAAATGGATTCTTCATTATCCTTACTTCTGGGTCATTTCAGGCCTATCCTGAGAAAATACCTGAGCCAGCTCATTTGGGTCCTCCCAATATTGAGGAGCAGCTCTTCTTCTACGAGTCCCTTATGTACTCAATCAGGCAACTCATTTCAGCTACTTATATCCACATGCTCTTCTTTTAGTGACAAAACACAGCTCGTGAGTTGTGACCATAGAAGAGGGTAGGAATGGAACTTGATTGGTAAAAGTGAATGCTTACATTTTTTTGCTTCAGTTCTTTATAACAAAAAAAATTGAATCACTGAAGATAATGCCACAATCGGTCTGTCAACGCGCTCTATTCTTCCCTCAGTCGTGACCAAAACCAATGTTATACTTGAACTTGACCATCACTGAGTTGTGAGGGAGGGAACTGAGACAGGTCTTGTCCCACCAAACGTCACCGAATTGAAGCATATACTTGCAGCACACGTTCCCAAGAAAAATGTATCACTTAACGAGCAGCTGTAACCGCCCATTTATTACACACAAGGGAGCCTTAAGAGGTTGTCGTCGGCAGAGGAGAGAGCATGAAGCGCTCATTAAAAAGGCAGATATGCCTCATTCATTCATTTTCCATACTACAAGGGTCGTAGAGGGTGCTGGAGTCTATCCCATCTGACCTTGGGAACCAGGCGTTTGCAGGGCACAACGAGATGGAATCCTGGGGAGAACATGCAAACTCCATACAGTGAGGACCGATCTGGGATTGAATCCTCCACCCCAGAACTGTGAGGCTGATGTGCTAACCACTCGTTCACCGGGCCGCCTGCCTCGCGAACAATGTCCTCTAATAATAAAAGTCTCACACGCTCTGCAATGCGAGTATTGCACATATCGCGATGTCGCGGTCCAAGGCTCATTGAGGAACGTGGTCTCAGATATGTTGATGCTGATTCTCATCTCATCTGCTCAAAACTCTGCTGCGAACAGCTCATGTGGTAGTTGGAGATCATGACTTGATAAAGCCGCAAGAACCACATAACAACAAAAAGATGAGATGCTATTCTTAGAATGTCTCAAATAATAATCGGACATACACTTTGTCATCATCATTGACTCGGCAAAAGCCTAATTGTCATCATACCCAGAAGATCTGTGTATGACGAAATTGGTAAATGCAACTCGAAATTATGTTCAAACATTAAAGGAATAGAATTGGTGACAAAGAGCGGACTTGGCGGATTCTGACACTCATTGGAAACAAATCTGACTTACTGTCGGCAATGCAGGCCAAACTCTGACAAAATCTGGTACTGTACATTTTAACTACATGTACCAGATATTCCATTTTATCGTGCCTGGTACATAGGCTTGTAGCGCAGACAATATTTTAAAAAAGAAAATTTATTCTCTAGAAATTAGTTTTTGTTTCCTGCTGGAATCACCCCAGAAATAGTTGAGTCATTAGATAAGCCAACCATATTATATATTAAATTCATTCATTCATTCAACTAGCGAGCTGTATTGCCTAATTTAGAGGCAATGATATTCATGAAACTTACTCAACTCATAAATCATTCACACGTGTTTCCCAACCGGTATGCCGTGGGAGATGGTCAGGTGTGCCATGGGAAAGTACACGTCATACATTGTAATATTCAGAGAGAAATCTTAATATTATGACATTGAAATCAAACTATTACGAAATTAATAGCGAATATAATTGTGTTGCCTATTTCTATGTAACGTAAAACGGTTGTTTGATGTCACGGGCTTCAACTTTTATTGACTTAAGTCTGATCTTCGCGTGATGTTAGGATATTAGTAATATTGGGAGTAAAAAAGGTGTAGTGTTACAAAGAGTCGCTTTCTTAATTTTACATTATGTAAACCAGAAACTTTTCTATTTGAAGGGCATTGAACTTTTGGCGACGTAAAGCTTGTAGCACCACATTGCTTTTCGATTTATATTAGGAGATTTAATTAAGTAGCAGCTAATAAGCAGCCTTTAGTTATAAACTTTGGATAAAGAAAATACCTTGGTTCTTGTTCAAATTAATAATTAAGACAAGATACCATCTATTTTCAGGTAAAAGGGTAGAAAAATGTCTTGGCTTTCATAAACTGCATGAATGACACATAACTAATAGCTACACTGCTAAACGGTTAAGACGATAAGATTAAAAAATGACTGATAAAGCCAAAGATGAATATAGCCCTTTTTAGGATTCTGTAGGCATCTTAGTAGCAACGCCAAGTGGCGCGTAGGAGAGCACGGGCAAAACCATAAGCAACAATCAGTGAGCTGGAAATAAAGTTGATGGTACAGTTTAATCAACCATAATTGGAAAAATAAGGAGCTGTTACACTCTTGTTTGTGATGGATGAATCCAAATATTGGGTTGACAGTTGCCATCCGAATGGTAGGATTTTTTTGGTACAACAGCATCTTTGCTGTTGCAAGAGCAGATTTAATATTAGGGCCTCTATAACACACAACAGTGTGTCCTTTTCAAGGGGATTCCTTCATAGAGTTCTCCTTGTGTCAGATTAAAGGGCCTGTCTGTGCTTTGATAGTCCTCAGACTGAATTACTAGCACAAAGACAGAGACGCTGAAACACAAAAGAAAGGGCAATTAAATGACAGAGGAAGTGGCTGATTTAATTCAAAATGCCATTTTTCTAGTATTAAACTTGAAACGTTTCGTCATCAAGTGCAATATTTTGAATCATAATCTCAATTCAACTAACTCATTTAGTCGGTAAAAACATCTGTCTTGGAGGGTCAAATCTTAAACCCAATCTGCAATAGACAGTGGCTATATCATTCATTCTCTGTACCGCCCATTTTCGCAAAGGTTGCGGGAGCATATTCTAGCTGACTTCAGGCGAAAGGCAGACTACACCCTACACTGGTCGCCAGTTAAGCTGTAAGGCACACTGAGAACCAGACAATCATTCACACTCAGTATCATACTGCCACTGAGGAGGAATCGGTCCCTCGATTGCCTCCACCGAAGCCAGGCAAGTGATCCACTACACCAGAGGTCTCCAAACTAGTTATCGAGGGGCGCTGTGGGTGCAGGATTTTGATCCAACCGATCCAACACAAACAGTTTAACCAATGAGGTTTCAGCTGAAAAAAGAAGCACCTGACTGCAATTCACTGATTGCACTTCTAGGATGCCAGATTGGTAGAAAGGTTTCCTCTTACAGGTTGCAACAAAAACCTGCACCCACTGTAGCCCTTTCTGGAATAGTTTGGGGACCACTGCACTACACCATCCGGTGGCCGGTTATATCATTTATGATATATGAGTGATATGCTTGCCACTGAATTACTATGTAAGCGGGGAGCCAATAGCAATACTCTAGCAGAGAAACAAACACCCTGAATTGGTGGCCAACCAATCGCAGGGCATGTTGAGACGGACAACCATTCATGCTCACACTCATACCTAGGGGCAATATATAAATCAGTGACACTATTAAAAAGTACAGTGAATTGATTATGAAATTCAGTCAAGGAGCCATCCTCTTAGAGTTAGACAATGTAGTAAACAGTAACTTCTACCATAAAATATATGCAGGGATATATGAAAATATAACAGATTTTTAATAAAAGCACATTCTAATTTTACGTTAAATGCAAAGTGGCAGTCAACCTACAGCACCTGCAGTCAATTGCAGGTCAATTTCATGTACATTAAATATGACTTTGACTAACCATCTCTAGCAGACATGGGCTCAACCGAGAAGCTGAGCGAGAAGAAGAATCCTAACCTCTGTACTTTTCTTTACCTTTCTCTCATCTGCATCTTTCACCCTCCTCATCCATCTGTGTCGCTCACACAGACTTCAAACACTTTTTAATTGAATCCAGTACAGCCAATAGGTTGACAAGACTGAATGCACTGGTTTATCAGTGTCTAGGCAGATGGGTTGTGACTGTTTATCTAATTTCTCAAAAAAAAGAGGAGAAAAAGAAGCCAATGTGTGAGGTAGAGGAGAACAGAGGAGGTGGAAGATGGCATCGATAAGGAAGCGTAAAAGGAAAACCACCATTTTCCCGTAGAAGCTGGGAGATAGATTATAAAATTATCGACTTTTGAGTAAAATAAGGAAACACTGCCAGCTGGCCCCTTGGCGCAGGAGATAAGTTTAAGATAAAGCTGTTTCTCAAACACTGTCACTGTCGGGCAAGTGTCCATCACAAGGGAAGTGAGGCTACAAGACATAACATGTTGATTGTCTGTTTAACATTTTTTTCTCTAGCCAACAGCATCCTGCTAGGTGCTGTTGCTGTATAGAGGCTTCATGAAACATGATTGGCAGTGCCTAATTTATATCCATCAGCCACGTGTTCAAGTCCTAATTTGTCGGAACGTCTAAAAAATAAAAGTTGCTCATATTATATTAAGGTAAAAACAGAACTTTTAGCCACAAACTGCTCTCTGTTCCATTGGAAAATGAAAACCCAGGTCTATGGTCAATGACAAGGTCCGAAATGACTGACAGATTAGGAAGGTGGTTTTCAGAGATGGAGCAGAAGGAAGAAGGGAGCAGAACCATATCTCATAAATAAATAAATTAATAAATAAATAAAATGTTCAAACAACCAGAGGAACATATGGGCTGAGAAGTGGGAATTAAACTGGAGTAGAGCACGCTTTTGCTCTCCTCTCCCTTCAGCAGACAGAAACAGAACGTGCAGATCTACAGTGATCCCATTCCTCACTGTTGCCACGGAGAGGGTTGAGGAAAATCTGTCTGACTGCAGCTGCATTTGAGGGTCATTTCAAGAACACCAGGAAAAGCAGAGTGGAGCTCTATTTTAAATTCATGCCAGCAGAATAAGAGATCGCCGCAAACAATTCGCTACCCCTCTCCTAAAACAACTGCTAAATCGATAGAAATCATAGTGCAGCTGGAAGGTCATTCACAAGCATAGCTAGCTGTGTGATGGAATGCTCCTGATGTGTGGCACGGAGAGAATGGAAAAACAAATATCATCCAGCCTCTCTGTAGCTAATTCACCAAAGAAACACCCAAAACTATGAATCATCGTTCCCTGTTTACAATAACTGGTGATGATGTACATGTAGAGCGGGTGTTTAAAAAAAAAGACAAACAAAAATAGTTTGAAGCTCAGATGCACGTGTTGCAACCACAAAAATAAAAAACAACCAAAATTATGTTATCTCGTCACAAATGAGCCACTAAGCATGGGTAGACACGGTGCACATAAACATCCCCTGCAAAGCTAGTCAGACAGAAGCCAGCACCAGCTGATTCACACAGAGCAGCTGCAGCACAATGCAAACAAGAGATGCCCAGACACACTGAATGAGAATACACAAATTAAAGACTTGTTTGTTTTGTGCACAACTCACAGAATATTCGATGGTTCCTTTGGGTCTCTGGAACGACATGCGCCTCCCATCCTTCTTATCTGGGGTCTTCTTCTGGCCAGTATCTGTAAGCAGTCGAGGCAAGGTACGCATTACATTCATGTTCCCCTCTCTCCAGCTTGTCACAAGCTGCCGTTTCCCAGCCCCGTGGGTAGACAGCTCATTCGTCAACAGTGAGCAAGCCAGCCAGCGATGTGGGCTGTGAGCGCCGGACAGCCTTCTTCCTCCTTCGGTATCTTTCGCTCTCTCTCTCACTCTCTCTCTCTTGCACTTTCTCTCTTTTTGTTCTCGCTCTGCTTCTACACGCGTACTGTTACACTCTTTCTCACACTGTCCTCCTTTGCCACTCTTTTTCCTTCTCGCCATACAGACTAATGATAGTCCCTCCTGTGAAAGCACTTCACTTTGCCCTCTTCTGGCTTCTGCCCCTCACAGTAGAGACCACAGTGACCCTCATCAGAGTGTCGGTCTGGACGCAAAGCTGCGAGGACTTACAGTAGAGGAAGAGCTTGGGAAGTGAGATTAGTCAATATAAATATGGAGAGGAAAGACTGAGGGTGGATGATAAAGATGGGAGGGTTCAGAACTGCCTCTGGGGAAGGTTTTCTGTAATAGTGGGGCATGAAGGTGATACAACTACTTCGTTTTGTTGACGTTGTTGGGGCATGAAGGTGATACAACTACTTCGTTCTGTTGATGTTGTTTAAGCATCTGTTTAGACAGAGGCTCTAGCAGAGGTCAATTGTTGTTGGAAGGGATTTTGGATGGAAAATCAAAGTACAGTAATGAGTGGAAATAGTAACAGCGTTGAGGGAAACAGAGTGGAATCTGAGTAAAGAATGGATATAAAAGAAGCTGTAATAAAACTTTTAGGGGACTTCTTTCACGATGTTCTGAAAACAATAGGAATGAGAAAATGAGCTTGAAACACTAAATCATAAAAACTCATTTATGGACATGTCATTACTGTCCGATAAATGTGTGCATCCAATTTGTGGCGGTTTTGAAAGTCCATGTCCTCTGTGCAGTGTATGATTGATCAAAATGATTTACGTCATGCTTATGAAATGTACCAGTCATTGTAGACTAGATAGATTAATTTTAGGGATGATGTAAGGCTAACGCTGTCCTGTTTCCACCAAAAGGTCTAGAGCAGGTGTCTCAAACCGATTCTGCTGAGGGCCGCAGTGGATCCTGGTTTTTGTTCCAACCGATCCAGTGCCGACATTTTAACCAATCAGGTGTCTTCTAAAATAAGTAGCACCTCGCTGCAATCAACTGATTAACTGATTACACTTGCAAAAGGTATCCTCTTGTTGAGTTGGAATGAAAACCTGCACCCACTGCGGTTCTTTGAGGACCGGTTTGAGACCACTGGTCTAGAGGCTATCATCATTAATTTCCTTAAAATCGTTGAATTTTACAATTTCCCGCGTATAAGCTGCCCCCTGATTCACAATTTTCACCTCCATATTCATTGTTTTACTAGAGTACAAATGTGTTACTTTGAAGGGAAAATCTTAAGAAAAATCATCACACGTGGTATTTCTGAGATACTGTATGAATCCAAAACACATTATTAGGGTCAATATCATAGGGAATGAATTCATCCAGTAATGGTTGTTTTCTTACTGCAAAACAGAAAATAACCAACAAACAGTAAATGTGACTTTGCCGACATCTACTGGTGAAAAAAAGAGTATAGCAAGTCTTGTGAGCATATAAGCCGTACCCTTGATTCAGTCATCTTTTTTTGTTACAAATGCTGCTTATATGAGAGAAAATATGGTACATCTCAAGAGTAAAGTTCTCAATATTGTTGTATAAAATAAGAAGTAAGATCACTTGCCAGATAAAGACAAAGCCAAGAACAGTAAGCGACATGGCAATGAAAAGTTTGTGTGTATTACAAAAATACAACGCTGCCTAAGATATGTGGCGTTATACCTTTGTCATGCGTGAATTCAACAGACACAAATCTTTTATTTGTGTCTTTGTTGAAATCTGCGCTGTATTAATCATTTATTGAATCGATGTATCCTTCAACATCTTCATTGTTGGGATGTATGTACATACATCTTATTCTTGTCTATAAAATAAATTATCTATAAAGTTTGTAGGGTTCTTAAGCATAAACATCAATGTGACTAACAGTTACCTCATGATCTGATTGAATATATTGTGGTACCTCGAGATACGAGCTTAATGCGTTCCGGGACTGAGCTCGTATGTCGATTTAATCATAACTCAAATGAACGTGTCCCATAGACATGAACTAAAAACAAATTAATTTGTTCCAACCCTCTGAAAAAACACCAAAAACAGGATATTGGATTGGAAAAACATTTGTATTTGTTCTAATTCGCCATCTATTAACCAAGTAACAAATAACTAGTGGTTTAATAGTATTAAAATGTGTTTAATAGTACTAAAATTAGACGGATTTCGCTGAGGGGAGAGAGAGGGGGGGAGAGAGAGACTTTTTGCACAGCAACGCGCTTATAACATAACATAAACAAATTTAAATGAGCTTGGATTACAATGCAGACACACAAAAATAAGTTTAATCTAACCTTACACTAAACTTAAATCTAATTTTGTTTTAAATTTTTATACCTTTCTTCTCACGGGTTGGCTCTATTTGCCCCGCCTCCACCCTGACTTTCAGATGCAACCTATCGAGGGTTGTTTGCTTTTGTATTCCCTTCAAAATATTCAGAAAATGATGCACACAAATGCCCCCAAAATAGGATAAGGCACGACCACTTGCCAACTTGCCCGGGAAGTAGTACTCTTCTCGTATTAGCGAACAAGCTCTGCCATTCGCACTAACTAACGGGGAAAAAACACTGAAAAAATGCAACGCTCCGCCTAGTGCTCAGAGACTACACGAGGGAGTTGTGACCAGAAAGTGTCCATGATGTTTTCATGAGCAGCCTCTCACATCCGCTATATGCTCGTATATACAAGATAAATATTTACAGTGGTACCTAAGTCATACGACCGCTCGTCATACAATATTCTCGTCTTACGACGGAAATTTCGATCGAATAATTAGCCCGTCATGTGATCAAAATTTCGTGATGCGACCAAGCCAGGTGGCCATGGCACTGTCTTTTTTGCATATCTTTCGTGTATAACAATATCTACGAGCACCGAATGAGTTATTCAGACCAGGAAACGCACAACGCGCATGCGCGGGAAAAAAGAGGGCTTTCTGGGTAATGAAGTATACTCGTGCACACAACGCCGACAGGCAATGGCACTCTTTCTCAGAATAAAACTTTACCCACAATCAATACGTGGGTAAGCTCAGCTGTTGCATTATTATCTAATACGAGGAGTATTATATTACTTCTCGTTCGCTGCTCCTAAGAACATCAGCGGCACTGGCTCGCAATTCCCTCTTTGTAATATTTCTGGTCGCAACTCTCTCTCATTGGCGCCGTTCAAAGCGGTTGCAACCAGAGCCATTTCAAAGAGGGAGTTGCGAGCCGGTCTTGATGAGCAGCGGAGCGATCGCTAAAATGTACTACAAGACTATTTCTCGTTGGCAAGTGGTCGTGGGTTATTCTATTGAGAGGACATTTGTGTGAATCATTTTCGGAATATTTTGAAGGGAATATGTAGTACAACAGCAAACAGCCCATCGATAGCGAACGTGAGGGTGGAGGCGTGGCAAACCGCCAACCCGGAAAATGAAGGTAACAAAAGATTACAACAAAATTAGAATTCAGTTTTGTGTAAAGTTACATTTGTTTGTTCCGTTTACGATTGCGTTGTGGAAAAAAAAACGAAACCCCCCCACCCAATGTTCCCTCTAATTTTTCGTTGGTCTGGGCAGAAAGACAACCTCCCTGAGCGCACTGAGTAACAGTGTGCGACATCATCGGTACTTGGATGATTCGCCTAAAGACGTTTCGCCAACGGACGTTTGACAGACGGGCAGGTCGCCGAATGGACGTTCCGCCGAACGTTCATTCGGCCGAACGAAGGTTTCGCCGAAATGGGATTCGCGCGCTCGCCCCCGGATCGTGTGTGTACAAGTTTTTCAACCTCGGCCCGCGGGCCATATACGGCCCGTTAGGATTTTTGATCCGGCCCGCCGCCGGCGTTGTCCAAATTATAGTAAAAATCAATGTTAGTCTACCATCAATGGCAGCCCGGGAATAAGCACTCTTGGGCGGGCAGATGTAGCAGAACCGAGCCGTAAAATGACAGCAATCGGGTAAAATCCATCCTAAAACAGCATTTAATGATTAAATACAAATACTGGAGCTCTTTGGACATTAGAACCGAGCCCAGGGAAGTGAATTCCTCGGTAAAATGTCACGATGATGTCGCGATGGAGGCAAAAAAACGTCCATATACGTCCATTCGCCAAACGGCTCAAAATGCTCTCAAATTTGGTCGAATCCAGCTGAAAACAGCGTTTAATGATTAAATACAAATACTTGTATTTGTATTTAATCATTAAACTAACAAATACTAGTATTTGTATTTAATCATTAAACGCTGTTTGAACGAACGTTCATTCAGCGACCTGTCTGTCTGTCAAACGTCCGTCGGCAAAACGTCTTTAGGCGAATCATCCGGTCACGACATCATCATTGCTCGCTATAGGCACACCAGTATCACACCTGCCACAAGCAGGTGCATGTCAATGTTCCCTCTAATTTTTCATGTAAAACATGCTGTAAAACACGAAAAACATAAGAGTGGACAGAGCTACTGCCACTGGCTGCCGCTTAAACGGCGCCATCATGGGGAAAGGGGTAAAAAAATAAAATAAAATAAATTACTGCGCGCCATATGATTGCTGCTGCGCAGAGAAGACAAGAGTAGTGCGCAATTGCGCACACGCGCAGTTTAGAGGGAACATTGCCCCCGCCCCCTCTGTGCGTCTCTGTCTCCCGTCGGCGAAATCCGCCCAATTTTAGTTAGATTAAACACATTTTATTACTATTAAACCTCCAGTTCTGTGTTACTTTGTTAATAGATGGCGAATTAGAAGAAATAAAACATTTTTTCCAATCCAATATCCTGTTTTTGGTGTTTTTTCAGAGGGTTGGAACGAATTAATTTGTTTTCCATTCATTTCAATGGGAAACGTCCGCTCGAGTTACGAGAAGCTCGTCATACGATCTCAGTCTCGGAACGGATTACGATCGTATGTCGAGGTACCACTGTACTCGGATCTCAAATTGCTCGTATGTCGAGGTATTACTGTACAAGTTGTGGATTTTGCTTAGTTCTTTGTTATTCCTGCCAGCTGGTTTTGTATCCTACCCCAGCTATTTTTAGATTAGCAGTTGGGGAGTCCAAAGCTCTCAGCCACAGCCACATGGCACAGGTGTTATTGTAATATTGGTTAACACTTTTCCATTACTAATATTCACGTTGCCTCATAGAAGTCTACAAACGGTAATCCTCTGGCTGATAAACATATAATTTTCAAAGACATTGGCGGTGCCAAGTGAACAAAAAATATATCACTAAAGTTACTCAAACTGATATACATTTGTTACTGAATAATGCAGTTCTTGGAAAGTTTGTTTTAATTTTTCATGCCTTTGGTCCAGCTTTTTTGGCACAGCAAACATACCAGACTTTCCTCATCTCTCACCGAAATAACAGTATAGTCAAGCGCTACGTACCCTTTGTCATATTTCTTCCTCTTGGCTTTCTGGTGACTTATGTTTGACTCACTATCTGTGTTGCGCTCCACCTTTCTTCACATCCCTGTCAAATACTTTTCCATGGTGTTTTGCTGTGGTGACCCCCTGATGGCAAAAGCTGAAAGCACTAACTTCATGTACGGCAAAAGTCAGATGCTCCCGGGCATCGCTTCACACCCTCCACAAGCATTGCTTTGCGCCCCCACTATTTGAGAAGCACTAGCATAGGGTGAAGGATGCATCTAAATAATTGGAATAAAGTGAAGCTTTTTTACACTCTTTTTTGTGGTTTAGTTTACAAAAGCTGCAGTGCACTTAGTCTTTTCACAGGCTTTGGTTGCATTAGGTGAAGTGGTTGTAAATCAATTGAATAACTATATCAAGCTCATAAGAGAAAAAAAAAACAAGAAGAAAAATCATGGGCGCTGACTTGAAAGACAATGGAAGGTAAAACACTCCAAATAACTTTTGGCATCAAGAGGAACTAATAATATTTTGATTCAGTGTACTGTATGTTTTTGGTATCTCCTTCCATCTACATCTCTCGGTGGAAACGCAGACTCTCAGAAGCAACACTACCCTCTCAGGTTACATCTCCAATAAATAGCAGAAGTGATGAGCTCAGCTATGGGAAACACAACTCTGCACTATCAGATCTTCTTATTGAGCGAGTAGTACAGGATCCAGTTAAGGAATTGTGATTGAAGTGCTATTCTGCAGGGTATACTGTAATGTAGGGAAAACCTATAATGTAATACTCTGGAAAGTACTGTTCAAGAAAAGGTTGCAAATCCACAATTTTAAAACAATGCAATAAAATGGGGCAGGAATTAAAAAAATGTTCCATTCAAATCAAAGGATCGTAAATAAAGGCCAATCACGTCATTATCAGCTGATCAGTTTTTAGTGAAAAAATGTGATTTTCAAACTGTCTTTGGTCCACCATTCATCATATCAGGAGGGAAAGCAGTGCATCATCAACTCAGTAAAGTGGAAATTGGGTTTTGCTGACCGACTACTCTGAAGACCTTATCTACCCTATTGAAATACATTGCCATGAGGAAGCAGAGCCGGGGACTCTAATGCAGGTTCACCTCTGGGGTTGGAGTCACTGAGGTGGTTAAAAAGCTCCTTGGCAGCAAGGTGTCTGGGATGGATGAGATCTGCCCGGATTTCCTAAATGCTCTGGATGTTGTGTGGGTACGTATATTGGCTGACATGCCTCTGCAACATCACATTGACATCGGGCAGACCAGGATTGTGATCTCCTTTTTTAGAAGGGGGACCGGAGGGATCAGCTATCCTCTGTCAATGTTTCTGTTCATAACTTTTATTGACACGCAGCCGAGGCATCGAAGGGGTCCAGTTTGGTGACTTCAGTATTGCATCTCTGCTTTTTGCAGATTTGGTTCTGTTGGCTTAATCAGGCTGTGACGTACCACTCTTATACAGCAGTGTGAAGTGGTGGAAAAAAGGTGGAATGCTGACTATGGATCAGGTTATGAGGTCTATGAGTCAGTTGTGATAATAAAGCAGTTGTGGTGAAAGCTCTCTATTAAGTGGTGTTGATGGTGATGGCTGATGTACATGGGGGGCTTCGCGTAGAGCTGCTGCTCCGCCATATCGAGAGGAGCTAGAAGAGGTTGATCGGCATTTGATTAGGACGGCTATTGATGTCAACTGATGAAAGGTTCTGGGCATGTCCCACTAGAAAAAAGTCCCTGTGGTTATGCAGACTTATTTTAATGCATGGAGGCATTTAAAAAAAATAAAAGAAAGAAAACACCATAGAGAATTCACTTTTAGTGGGTCGGGTCAGTGTTGTCCAGTTATATCATAATCGCTTATTTTGGCCGTGTTATTTTTTTTTTGCGTTCATGTTCCGTGTTAAAATGCTAAAATGCTAAAAACATATTTCCTTGGCATCCCCTCCTTCTGAGTGTTGGTCTGGAACTAGGGTCCATCTCTCAACGGTGCCCGCGTTCTCTGTGGTGGTCAGGTGGTGTAATTACAGTTTAAAATTATCAAATTTTTATCGAAAGTTTTTATATTATTGTTGACAAAAATTATTTTACGATAAGCATCTAAGCATCGGTATCTTTTTATCGGCCAGCTCATATTCATATATATATGAATATATATATATATATATATATATATATATATATATGAATATATATATACATATATATATATATATATATGTATATATATATACACACAAAAGTTTACATACACTTGTGAAGAACATAATGTGACATGACTCTTGAGTTTCCAGTTATTTCTACAACTCTGATTTTTCTCTGATAGAGTGATTGGAACAGATACTTCCTTGTCACAAAAACATTCATGAAGTTTGGTTCTTTTATGACTTTATTATAGGTTAACAGAAAAAGTGATCAAATCTGATGGGTCAAAAATATACATACAGCAACATGAATTAGCAATTTTGGTAACTTAGAAAGTAGTCTCAGTGAAATGAGCTTCATAGCATGGCCTCTTAACTTCTTGTGAGTGATTATGAGTGACTACAGCTGGTGACTTCTCTGAGGCCATTTAAATTGGGCTCATTGGATGCAAACGCCCACAAATGCTATAATCGGAAAGTCAAAGGAGCTTAGCATGGATCTGAAAAAGCGAATCATTGATTTAAACAAGTCAGGAAAGTCACTTGGAGCTATTTCAAAGCAGCTGCAGGCCCCAAGAGCAACAGTGCAAACAATTGTTTGTAAGTATAAAGTGCATGGCACCGTTTTGTCATTGCCACGATCAGGAAGAAAACGCAAGCTATCACCTGCTGCTGATAGAAAAATTGTCAGGAGGGTGAAGCTTCAACCGAGAATCACCAAAAAGCAGATCTGCCAAGAATTAGAAGCTGCTGGAACACAGTCAAGCGTGTTTTGCATCTCCATGGACTGAGAGGCTGCCGTGCAAGAAGGAAGCCCTTGCTCCAAAAGTGGAGCCTTAAGGCTCGACTGAAGTTTGCTGCTGATCACATGGACAAAGATAAGACCTTCTGGAGGAAGTTCTGTGGTCAGACGAAACAAAAATCAAGCTGTTTGGCCACAATGCCCAACAATAGGTTTGGAGGAGAAAAGGTGAGGCCTTTAACCCCAAGTACACCATGCCTACCGTCAAGCACGGTGGTGGTAGTTTTATGCTGTGAGGCTGTTTTCCTGCCAATGGAACTGGTGCTTTACAGAGAGAAAATGGGACAATGAAGAAGGAGGATTACCTTCAAATTCTTCAAGATAACCTCAAGTCATCAGACCGAAGATTGGGTCTTGGGCGCAGTTGGGTGTTCAAACAGGACAATGACCCCTAACACATATAAAAAGTGGTAATGGAATGGCTAAATCAGGCTAGAATTAAGGTTTTCGAATGGCCTTCCCAAAGTCCTGACTTAAACCCCATTGAGAACTTGTGGACAATGCTGAAGAGTCCATGCCAGAAATCCATCAAATTTAACTGAACTGCACCAATTCTGTCAAGGGGAGTGGTCAAAGATTCAACCAGAAGCTTGCCAGAAGCTTGTGGATGGCTACCAAAAGTGCCTAATTGAAGTGAAAATGGCCAAGGGACATGTTACCAAATATTAGCGCTGCTGTATGTATATTTTTGACCCAGCAGATTTGATCACTTTTTTCTGTTCACCCATAATAAAGTCATAAAAGAACCAAACTTCATGAATGTTTTTGTGACAAAGAAGTATCTGTTCCAATCACTCTATCAGAGAAAAATTTGAGTTGTAGAAAGCACAGGCACACGCACACACTTTTGAAGGTGATTTTAAATCTCACATGGGTTAGATTTTTCGGAATGTGACTGTGGTCTGATCAGTCCAGTGACCTGAAATCGGAATTCATGTGACGATGGTACGAACTGCACGAGTTTCAACACGTGAACTAGCGCGAAAATGGCATTGACTGTGCAGTACAGAACAGCATTTGTATTTGGGGGGATGAAACTATTCAAAAGCAACTAGAAATGTTTTACCATAGTGGCTGACTTGGCTTGAGGCTGGCCTAAGTAATAAATCGTCAGTAAATAAGTACTCAATTTTTGAATGAATTATTTATACTGAAATGAGCAAAAAGGGACACCAAAGAACCTAGTTTCAGGGCCAGAAAAAAAAGGCTAGTTTTAAGAATGTGCAAGTCTATCCAGCCTAGCAGTTGGGGACAAATGACATCTGTTTTACAATGAGCAAATAACATGTTGGGCAATAATCCCAGTTATCGCTCTGTGAACTGCAGCTGTTTGTGATTTAGTTTGCTATCATTCTTCTGCGCATGCGGCCTTCATTTGCTCAGAGCATTGTGTCCCGTCTCGTGTCGCGATCTTCTATCCATAGTTTTTTTTTCTAGTGCTGCTGTGGAGAGAAAATAAAAATGTTGGTCCGAAAAAAAAAGATCAGCATTGACTAAATATTTTTTACTCGTGCATGAAGATGTGTGGTGTAATCGTAGCCTGTGATGCTCTCAGTCATGTCACAAGGATGATTTCTAACCTAGCACTATCACTAAGGATTTTTTTTTAATGTTCATGCCCCCCACCACCTCACCCACCAAAAACCACAAAGTACATTTTAAACAACAGCCTTCCTTAAATGCCAACTACAGTATGTTTTTCTTTTTTTGACAAAAGATTTGTTCCAGGAGTATAACAATTTTCTGTGACATTGTGCAGTCATTATAATAAAACATTAGTGCAAAACAGTTGTGAATTGTTGTAGGGCAATGAACAAAACTGTCCTGTTCGGGAACTCCCCCAGGACAGACAGACCTTAAAAGGTCAGGGGTGACTCTGTCAGAATTGTGAATCAGATGGGGTGGGAATTGCGATTCAAAACCTTTAGTTCCATCCATCATTACTGCAAGTTCAAAATTGTATGAAACTCTAATGAAATTGCTTCGCTACATGGCCTATATTTTAGCTCAGCATGTTAAAGTTATAATTATAAAATTATATCACTAAGATTATAACTCCAATAAACATTACATTGCATAATTTTGAATGCAATCATACATTGTATTCATTCATTTTTGGGGAAATGACACACGAGCTCCAACTACTAAATTTAAACATACTTGCCTAATTAAGATTGGGATTCTTTTATCTGCGTTACTGATTGGTACTACGTTATATACCATAGGCGTCAAACTCATTCCAGAAACGGCCGAGTGGGTGCAGGTTTTCGTTCCAACCCACCCAGACGACACCTTTTCACCAATCTGTTCTCTTACAACTGTAATCAGTTGATTGTAGTCAAGTGCTGCTTCTTCCAGCACACTTCCTCATTGGCCTAACTGTCTGCACCATAGTAGGAAGGAAAACCAGCACCCTCTAGGCCACATGTGTCAAAGTGGCGGCCCGGGGGCCAAATCTGGCCCGCCGCATCATTTCGTGTGGCCCGGGAAAGTAAATCATGAGTGCCGACTTGCTGTTTTAGGATCAAATTAAAATGGAGTATAGATGTATATTAAATTTCCTGATTTTCCCTCTTTTAAATCAATAATTGTAATTTTTTAATCATTTTTTTCTGTTTTTAGTTCAAAAATCATTTTGTAAAATCTAAAAATATATTTTAAAAAAGCTAAAATAAAAATTGTTTGAGATCTATAAAAAACTGAATATTCAGGGATTTTAATCCAGTTCTTTTAATCCATTTATTTAAAAAAATCTAAATAATATATCTAAAATGGTCCGGCCCACATGAAATCGAGTTGACGTTAACGCGGCCTGCGAACCAACCCGAGTCTGACACCCTTGCTCTAGGCCCTTTCTGGAATCAGTTTGACACCTGTGATATATAGTATGCTAGGTTGTGATGTTCACTGATTGCAGTGGGAACGAATTAGGTCACAAAGTGACATCCAGTCATCTGTCAAAGTGTTTACAGAAGTAAATATTTGAGGGTTTGATCCCAGGTGGGGTCCTCACTGTGTGGCGTTTGCATGTTCTCCCCGGGCTTGCGTGGGTTTCCTCCGGATACTCCGGTTTCCTCCCACATCCCAAAAGCATGCAAGTTAGGCTGGTTGAACATTCTATAACATTCTAAATTGCCCCTAGGTATGAGTGTGAGTGTGTATGGATGTTTGTCTCCTTGTACCCTGTGATTGGCTGGCTACAAATTCAGGGTCCCCCACCTCTGGCCCAAAGTCAGCTGGGATAGGCTCCAGCACCCCCTGCGACCTTAGTGAGGATAAAGCGGTTAAGAAAATGAGATAAGACCATATAAAGCAGACTCAATATTTTTTTGTTACCATAGATGCATGTTGACACTAATTTAAATCACACATGTATTATATTTGTATTGGATCACTTTATTCATCCAGTATTCGGGAAATTTTGTTGTCACAGTAGCAAAAAATATTTTCTATTATTAATGATTATTTTTTTATATGAATAATTTTCTGAAGTTGATTGAAAGATAAACAGATGTAAAATTTTCATTAAAAAATCTAGGCGTCAGGGGGCTAATTCCTTTTCAAATTACAAAAAAACAAACACTAGCAAAAACAAAACTTGCTATGGGTTACTGTATTAAAAAAAATCCAATGCCTTCCAAAGCCATTAACGGTGAAAACTTGGCAAGTCGCCAACATTCTCTAACGACAGAAGCTATGTCAGCTGTGTAATTGTATTTTCAAGTGATTTTCTAAAGTGAGAAAAAACCAAAAAACTTTTGGCGTATAATCAAAAGTCCACGTGTCGAGCTGGCAAGACTCGCGCATTGAATACATTTAATTCCAGTGAATTATCTTTGCGGAAGCAAATGTCAACAAGTAAATGTTGTACTACTCTCACCGCGCCCTGAATCATAAAACAAATGTATATATAATGTCCAGCTGTTAAGTTATTGATGAAGCAACACTTAACTTTGTTGAGGGAGTCATTTAAGTTTTTTTTTCAGGGCGTCTGACTAGAAAAGACGCCACAGTATATATAGCCCAGCGAAAACGGTCTAGTTGGAACTCTCGTAGCTTCTAAAAAAACAAAAGCGAGAAAGCGTCTTACCGACCTGTTTTGAAGGGAACCATGCTGTTATTAAGTACAGAAGCAGCGGGTTGAGGATCATAATGGACGTTGTCCTCCTGTCCGAATCCAGACCATAGTCTGTGGGCGATCACGTTCCTGACAGCCCTCGCTCCACTACCCGTCACAGACAGAATGTAGCGGTAGTCCATAACTCCTCCGAAAGTTGGCTAAGAACTATTTGGAACTGTTGCGAACACCGCGGACATTCCACCGTTGGGACCCGAGGCTGCACTGGTGGCGTGGAAATTGTCAGACACTCCGCACATTCCTAAACAGGAACTACATGCGTCAACACATAGCCTACACACGCTTTTGTTGTTGTTTTCTTTGTTTTTGTTTTTTTGTTCTGAGAGAAGTTCAGACGTGCTTCACACTTCAGCAGTAGGCAGGAGGTTTAATGCACATTTTAATGAAATACTTTTTTCCCCGGTTGCCAAGAGAAAGAATACTCTACCAATGACGTAGAGCATATTTAACAAAATAAATATAGACGACAATCAAAACTTCTGAGGGTCTAGTTATATATATATATATATATATATATATATATATATATATATATATATATATATATATATATATATATATATATATATATATATATATATATATATACATATATATAGATATATAAATAAAATAATAATAATGAAAAAAATACATCTCTCTCTCTATATATATATATGTATATATATATATATATATATATATATATATATATATATATATATATATATATGTATATATATATATATATATATATATATGTATATATATATATATGTATACATATATATATATATATATATATATATATATCAGTGGCGGGCGGTGCATTTTCTGGTAGCGCCTTCAACGTATCAATCCAACCCTCAAAAACTATTTTATTGCTATAAAACCTCTACTGCAGCTACAGCTGCGACACATAAAAAATAATCAATAAATTAATGCACAAAAATGGGGTAAAATCAACTTCCTAGCAGCATTTCATGATTAAATACAAATACTGGAGCTTTTCAGACATTAAAACCAGGCCAGGGGGTGATTTTCCCGGGAAAAGACAGCGATGAACGTCAATGACGTACGGGCAAACATTGCCCGAAAATGGGGTAAATCCAGCCGAAAACAGCATTTATTGATTAAATACAAATACTGGAGCTTTTTAGACATCAGAACCGGGCCCGGAGTATCATTTCCCCGGTAAAAAGACAGCGATGAACGTCGATACGTCCATACGTGAAATGACAAAAAATTCACTAAAATACTAAAATTAGGTAAAATCCACTTCCTAGCATCATTTATTGATTGAATACAAATACTGGAGCTTTTGAGACATTACAACCAGGCCAGGAGGGTGGTTTTTCCCGGGAAAAGACAGCGATGGACGTCAATGGTGAAACGCCAAAAATTAAACTGGGGTAAAATCCACTTCCTAGCAGCATTTTGTGATTAAATACAAACACTGGAGCTTAAATACAAACACTGGAGCTTTTCAGATATCAGAACTTGGCCCACAATTGAAATATTATTTAGGAATATAGCCATATTTGTAATTTTACTCACCAAAAATCCTTTTTACACAATATCCATCCTCCTTTCTTTCTTCCTTCTTTCCTATCGCCATCGAAGCTAATGATGAAAGTCGAGCCTGTCCTGTCATATTTCTGGCATAGTCCGTTTTGAAAATGGCTTTAAATCAAAACAACAATATACTATTTGCTTGTGGAGCTAAGTTAGCACACTGAAAGTGCCGCACACACCATATTCCCGGCTGTAACAGGCTTGCTAGCTTCGGAGTTGACCGCCCTTTCTTAATGATATCCATTTTTTTTCTGAAAAAGTCCGTCTGGAAAATAGCTTTGTGAGAGAAATCTGCAACAGAATTCATTTGTTTTTGCCACTGTCGGCCATGTGGGTGGAGTTTGCAATCTCTGGCTGCTTTGGGCCGCCTACTAGCCAATCATAGTTTGTGAAAGCAATGACATGTCCCAGCCAGCAAAATGCTAACGCCTATGAAAAATCATTGTGGGGTTGCCAACTCGAAATCTGATTGGTTAAAAGCAATGCTTCAATATGAAAACACACATCTGGAAGCAGTGCAACCAGGGGGAAAAGTAATGAAAGGAAGCTAACAGACCATTTGGAATAATAAGTATTGATGGACAAAATATAATATGATTCAGATATTTCTTAGGCCAGCAGAGAAGGCCTTGAAGGCCCTGATGGCCCGCCACTGATATATATATATGTATATATATATTTGTATATATATATACATACATATATATATATATATATATATATATATATATATATATATATATATATATATATATATATATATACATATACTATATATCATCTCATATATAGTGACTAATGGGTTTAATGGGCATCTCTAGCAAAATGTTGCATTTATTGTATCCTGTTATGACTCAAACACCCACCAACTGCAAAAAAAGCCTTGAAGAATTTCTTTAAAAGTTTTATTTCATGGACGTCTTTTTAATAGAAAAAAAACTAACTTTGCATGTATTGTTATTATTTTAACCATAAAGCAAGGTCTATTAGTTCTTCATATTTTACTTTTGGTCAAATGCAGGGCTAATGGTACCGTCGTGTGTAGAGGAGAACTTTGAGCTCTTAGGGTAAATCAAGTTACATCACAAAATAATAACTCCCTTGGCAAATAATTCACGCTGATAACATCAACAACAAGCTCTAACGGTTGAGGGACCAACTTAGGTGAATAGGACATCCAGGAAAGAGAAAAAAAAGCACAACATACGCTTCACATGTCAATGCATCAATGCAGCTAAAAGCCTTGAGAACCAATATTCACTCATGGTCTTTTACAACAGACTGTCATGCATAAATATTTTAAACACATCATGCAGCTCAACTATTTTTACCTCCCAGAGACGGTAGCACTTTTTGGCACGTATACCTTCTC
The DNA here is from genome assembly GCF_051989625.1 of Stigmatopora argus. Classification (NCBI taxonomy): domain Eukaryota; kingdom Metazoa; phylum Chordata; class Actinopteri; order Syngnathiformes; family Syngnathidae; genus Stigmatopora; species Stigmatopora argus. The sequence continues at coordinate 5,378,088 of NC_135390.1, forward strand.
CCGAAAGCTACAACGCTCATTTTCCCCGTTTTATAACAATTCCTTCAAAAGTGAGTTACATATTTATATCCTCTATAAACTAGCAACATTTTTCATATAGTGAGTTACCAAACATGAATGAGGTTTACTGAGATTTGAAACACTTCCATGAAGAATCATGGACATGCCAGATTATATTAATTCGTAGTGACAAGACTTCATCTAACCCCATGTTTCTCCCTGGCCTAACACGCAGGGACCCGCTGGCCTACTTGGCACTGGGACAATGTAATCAGATGGGTGTCACACTGGCCTAGCACCACTAAACACGGTCTTGTGGCTGCATGATATATATACTGTGTTGCTGCACAACAAGATCGAGGGCTCCTCAAATCATCCCTCATATCCATGAAGGGAGTTAGGTCTCCTCCTTCCTTTTAAACTTGATAAAAATCTTAAAATATGTCGTATTGTGATCTTTCACCACTTCCTGGATTCAACATTCGTGGCTTCAGTACATTGCTTTTTTTTGTACTAAGTATAAAATCCAAATTCACGCTGAAACTCACAAGCGGAAGACTTGGTGGAAGTCAGGGCTCCGCTTCTGAAGCGCAAAATTGGGTGGCACTCAGCGCTGAAGAAGCCATCTTTCACCGTAAAAGAATATACAGTGGTACCTCGACCTACGATCAGCTCGACCTACGATCAGCTCGACCTACGATCAGCTCGACCAACGATCAGCTCTACCTACGACATGCTCGAGGTACGATGAAAATTACGATCGAATAATTCGCCCTAGATAATGGCACTGTTTATCATTGTAGCGCACTGTCTTTTTTTGCCGCATCTCTTTCGTGTATAACAGATATCTACGAGCACTGAACGATTCATTCAGACTAGTTTCTCCCACGCATCGACCAGGAAACGCAGAACGTGCATGCACGGGCAAGAAGAGGGCTTTCTGGGTAATGAAGTATAATCGTGCACACAACACCGATAGGCAATGGCACCCTTTCTCAGAATAAAACTTCATTTCCCACAATCAATACGTGGGTAGGCTGTTATTCCTTCCTTAGCCTGTTAGCTCCCGCGATCACTCATTCAAGACTACTTCTCGTTGGCAAGTGGTCGTGCGTTATCCTATTATGAGGACATTTGTGTGCCTCATTTTCGGAATATTTTGAAGGGAATACAACAGCAAACAGCCCATCGATAGCGAACGTGAGGGTGGAGGCGTGGCAAACAGCTAACCCACGGAGAACGAAGTTAGAAAAAATTAAAACAAAATTAGAATTCAGTTTTGTGTAAAGTTATATTAAACTTGTTTGAGTGTCTGCATATATTAATCCAATTTTTTTTGAAAATGCCTCCTCAGGAATTAATGAGATGATAACCAATGAAAATGTTAGGGTGGTACAGGAAACGGGCTGATCCATACAGACAATGGTAGTCATCACAGGTTTTTTACAGTCCTTGTTAAAGTAGCCCTCCTTCGTGGAAGCTCTGTTCGGGGACGTGAAGTTTCGCCTCGGCCCTACAGCAGCAGAGCATGTTTTTTTTTTTCATTTTAACAGCAGGACACAAATAATTATTGATGAATGAAATAATTGAATGCCGTGTGCTGTGAGTGACAATGATTCACTAGAGGGATAATTATTCAACTCTGGATATATAACTGTGAAGCTGCTGAGACTGAAATGACATGCGGAAATGCTTTTTTTGTATCAGTTGTCTCAATTGTGCATTATAGGTATAAACAGAAATGCTCTCCATCCAGCTGAGAGAGGTGGAGCATTCAAAAGAATGTTTGGCACAGCAGCTAACGTAAATTAAAATGTTGGTTAAGGCAGTGTTTCCCAACCAGTGTGCCGTGAGCGATGCTCAGGTGTGCCGCGGGAAATTACAAGAAGTCATACATCGTAATAATCCAAGAGAGAAATCTCAATATTAAGAGATTAAAATCGAACTATTATGAGGTTAAAATTGAAATATGAAATCATAGATTGTACTATAATAAGATTCAAATCGTAATATTATGAGAATAAAGTCTATAAATGTTGTTGCTTATTTCTATTTAAAGTAAACCGGAAGCTCTTTGGTTTTCCGGGCTTCAACTTTTATCGGCGTTAAGTCTGTGTGAACACAAAACGGCTCTTCTCGTAATGTTAGGTGGTTGAAGTAATATTGGGTGGAAAAAAGTCGGAAATTACGATCTAAGTCATTTTCCTGTTTTTACGGTACGTGAACCGGAAGTTGATTGGTTTCAGGGGCATCAACTTTTGGCGACGTAAAGTTTCTGTGAGCACATTACTTTTTTCATTATATTGGGAAAAAAGCCCAAAATTAAAATAAGGTTAAAAAAACATTGCATGAATTATTTTAACATCAGTTGAACTGAAAGCTGTTCGGGGTTTGCGGACATCAATTTTGATGACGTTAGATCGGTGTGAAAAAATAGATTTTGGAATAGTAATTTGGGAGGGATTATTTAATTCCTGTCAATAAAACTTTGATGAGAATGACTTTAAAATATTAATACAGGCGACAACGTTTTAAATTAGAAGATTTTCAGCAAGTGGTGTGCCTTGAGTTATTTTTCAATGCACAAAGTGTGGCGCAGCTCAAAAAAGGTTGGGAAACACTGGGTTAAGGTACAATAAGGGTTTGTTTCTTTTTTGCATTTAAAGTCTCAAATAATTCTGTAAGCTATGTTGGCTACGCAAAGTCATTGTCCTGTGAGCCATTTCTAAAGATAACTACAGTATGACTCAAACACTCCAAAGTATGAGTCTAATGTGAACATGTTTGAAGAGGACCAAGCAAAAAAACAAGTGCATCACATTAGACCTAATCTAGGCAATGAGAAATTTGTCACATTTTTCTTCTTTACAGACACCCAAAAATATGTGTAATTGTTTTAAGCATGTATATACAATTGGGGGAAGAAAATTATAAAATAAATTCATTTACAAATAATATAAGGATTATTATGTTCAGAGGGGTCCCTGCGACTGAGTGTTAGCCTCACAGTTCTGGGGTCCTGGGTTCGATGCCAGGTAGGTCCTCCTTTTTGGAGTTTGCATGTTCTTCCCGGGTTTGCGTAGGTTTTCTACGGCTACTCCGGTTTCCTCCCAAATTCCAAAAACATACATGGTATGAACTAGGAACAAGCTAGGAACAACTTGGACACCAAGCTTCTGATAACCTTCTATAGAACCACTGTAGAGAGCATCCTGGCGTACGGCATCACAGTGTGGTACGCTGGAAGCACGGCAGCAGACAAAAAGGCCATGCAGAAAGTGATTAACACTGCCCAGAAGATCGTCGGCTGCTCTCTGCCCTTACTGGAAGACATTGCCAGCCCTCGTTACCTCAGCAGAGCCAGGAACATCATCGGGGACCCATACCACCCTGATCACAATCTGTTCCAGCTGCTGCCCTCTGACAGACGCTAGAGGTCCCACAAAGTACGGACAAATAGGCTTAAGGAGTTTTTTTCCCCACATCCATCAGAACTCTAAACTTGCGGTAACACAACACATAATCCCTTCTGTGTAATAACTTCGGGATGAGGTAATATGAAAATATGTTTGGGTGGTGATCTGCCTCCTACTGGCTGACTGAAGGTAAGTGCAAGACAGTGAGAGGTAAGTGATCCGCTCTGGGCCATGGGTGATGCGATGTATCCATAACGGCAGAATGCCAAATTACGAGTACGAAACTATAACTTATTAGGTCTTTTGCCAAGAAAACGCACCTTATGGAGAAATACCAATTTCATCATACGCAGTTTCTGGGTGTGATGACAATTGGGATTTGTTGTTGATGATGACGACAGGGCCTATGTCCGATTATTATTATTATGGTAGGCTGATTGAACACTCTAATTTGCCCTTAGTTATGTGTGTGAGTGTGCATGGTTGTCCGTCTCCTTGTGCCCTGCGATTGACTGGCCACCAATTCAGGGTGTCCCCCGCCTCGTGCCCAAAGGCAGCTGGGATAGGCTCCAGTACCCCCGTGACCCTTGTGAGGATAAGCGGTTCAGAAAATGAATGAATGAATACTATGTTCAGTGGTGCATCCGTCACCAAAAAGTCAGCTAATGACGGTACAGTCAGACCATGGCTTGAAGGCATTACTTGAAGAGAAACTCGTGTCATAGTGAGAGGAGGCATATGTGCCAACTGAATAAATGGAATCACAGACATCCAAAATGCCAGCAGGACGCTCTTTAAAGGTCACAAAATGTGAAAATTTACAGAGAACCCCAAGGTTAAAAAATGCATTGTCACATTACTGTTATAATGTCAAGATTACTAGTGCAATACATTACTGGCATGCTAAACCAATACCAACAAATACACACAAAAAACATAGTGTAACAAAAACTGAAAGCATATTATTTTTGTCACTAGTACATACAGGTATGATGTGCTGCTAGAGACTCAATGAGCTTTCTGATTAAGAAGAAGCAAAGCAAAAGAAAACGAAGTGTTGGCTGATGAGTTTTACCATCAACACTGACAATAACCTGCTTCTGCAATAGTTCAATCCACTGCCCACGTTTCCCTCTTAGAATTGTGGCCGGTGGAGATCGATGACTGGTGACGTCTGAGCAAGCTATCTTTCACCGCCACTTCCACAGCCCCCGCTCATGGCCATTTATCCTCTGTGGTTGTCTGTACTGTCTCAGGCCACCTCGACAAATGATGACCACAGGCTTTGGAGGAGGAACACATCCACGACAAGTCCCTCCTACCTCCAATATTTCTACTTTCCTCTGCTCTCCTCATGGGCATATCTCATTTGAATGCCTGTTTATGAATCAAGCTGAACATAGATTCACTACTAATTTAATTCCAAGTACCAGTAGAATAAAGCAGTGTTTCAAAACCACTGCGTCATTAGCGATGGTCAAGTTTGCCGGAGGAAATTACCTGCCAAGTCAATACATTGTAATGTTCCAAGAGAAAAAATGTAATAACATGAGATTAAAATTGAAATACAACAAACAATTTGTTGTTATTGTAGTATTACAAGATTAAAATTGAAATATAATGAACCATACATAGTGTAATATTGCAAGATACAAATTGTAGTTTTACAAAAATATGTCGTTTTGTTGCTTATTTTTAATGTAATGTGAAATGGAAGTTGTTTGGTTTTATGGTCATCAACTTTTGGCGGAATAAAGTCTGTGCGACCACAAAACTGCTTTTATTAAGAGACTGTAATCTTGTGAAAAATTGTAATCAATTATGAGAATAAAATCGGCAAATTACTTATTTTAAAATCACTTGAAACAGAAGTTGATCAGGGTCCGCAAACATTTGGCGCCGTAAGGTCGGTGGTAAAAATTAGATATTGAAATACTTTCTTTTGTGCCTCGTTGATTCCTCATCTCATTTTCTGAACTGCTTATCCTCACAAGGGTGGCGGGGGGTGCTGGAGCCTATCCCAGCTGACTCCGAGCCAGAGGCGGGGGACAGCCTAAATCAGTGGGCAGCCGATCGCAGGGCACAAGGAGACGGAAGGCCATGCACACACACCCACACTTAGGGGCAATTTAGAGAGTCCAATCAACCTACCATGCATGTTTTTTGGAATGTGGGAGGAAACCAAAGTACCCGGAGGAAACCCACACAGGCACGGGGAGAACATGCAAACTCCACACAGGTGGACGTGACCTGGATTTGAACCTAGGACCCCACAGCTGTGAGGCCGATGCGCTAACCACTCGCCCCACCTTGCTGCTCCTACTGATAAAAATTTCATCGGAATGATTTTATGTTGTAAATATAGAAGACAAAGTTTCAAGTTAGAAGCCTTTCAGCTGGTGGCGTCCCTTGAGATTTTTGCAATGCAAAAAGCGTGCTGCGGCTCAAAAATTGTTGTGAAACACTGGAATAAAATACTATAATTCTGGTGGCCAATGTGTGTGCATGTGTGAGAGCTAAGGGGAGAACATACACATCTGCCGTAGGCCATAGCTCTATTAATGCGGGCACGTTATTAAAAATAATAAAGCACAGCCTTAGACTAATACCTAGACAATAACAGTTACAAAAGAGAGAAAAAGAACAGCAATGAGACAAAGGTCTCTAAACAAACATTCCATTTTATCATGGGCCAATTTGTCATCTGCACTGAATTCTTGGAACAGAGTTAATTGCTTTCTTTTAAACCCGGACATAGTCGTATATTTCATCATTAGCCCAAAAGGCCTTCCATGAATCACTAAGCTACAAGAAAAGCACAGAAACATACATTGACTGCCCAACATAAGCCTTTTCACCCTGTGTTCTCCCCAAAGGCAATGCAATCCAAGTGCGCTCTGGGATCAGAGAAAATTATAGCCAAACAGACAGGTGGCAAGAGATTCTGGACTCACTTTGTCTGCTGTAAAACTGTCTTGACTCTGGACAGTCCACATCCATCACCTGATACTGTTGGCTCCACAAGTACACTAAATTGGATAATGAATCTCACCTTCCAGGAGGCCCAGTAAATGGATAATTGTGGGTTACATTTGTAGCTGGGGACATATTACATCATTCAGAGTGTTATTGAAAGAGGCCTATTAATAGTAAAGATCCGAACTTAATTCAATGTAAATATTATTCATTCATTCATTAGCAATTTGTCAGGGTTGCGGGGTGCTGAAGCCTATCCCAGCTGACCTCAGGTGAAGGGCGGACTACACCTTAAATTGGTCGCCAGTCAGTCGTAGGGAAAACAGAGTCAGACAACCAGTTGCACACAACCTCAATCACACCACCACTCACAAAAGCCAACAATGGCCCTGAGCAGTTTCACTGAGCGGACGTGTGAGTGTATAAGAGTTTGTATGTACATGAGTTGTCCCCTTAGGAAGGGATGTCAGTCAGGGTCTTAACAAGTTCTCCAACAAAACACAATAAAAGTACGGGAAATTTGAAGCTTTTCTTTAGCCTAATAATTAATAGGGCATTAAGTATGACTAAATAATAATTCACAGTTTGTATTTAGGGAATTTGAGCAACGATTTAAATGGTAATTATCAATAAGACTTTTGGGCGACCAAAAGACCGGTGACCAAAAGACCGGCGACCAAACGACCGAGTACCGGCGGGGTAACATTCACCATATGTATTCATTTTATAACATTGTTTATCCTTGTCATGGTTGTAAGGTGCTACAGCCTATCCAGCTGACGTCAGGAGGAAAAGCAGACTACACCCTAGACCAGTCGTCAGTCAGTCGTAGAGAAAGAAAACCATGCAATCACAGTCACACCTCCATTGAGTGGGAATTGATCCCACTTTGCCTACATTGAAGTCTGCCGAAACAACCACTGCACAATCGGGTGGCATGAGATATATGTAACTGAAACAGAATTTTGCCAGCAGACTCACCCAGCCTCTTAACATCCAAATATGTCCTATTACTCCTATCCAACTGGTGATTAAGTTACCCGTCTAACATAACGCCCCCTTTTTAAAGATAGTGGTAATGAAATTTGCGACACTACTTGTAGCTAGGTAGCATCAATATCTTTGTATTACGATTTCCTCTGTTCTTTCTCTCTGACCTCCTAATCCCTTTTCTGTTCTGATTATCTGCACTCCCAGAATAAAACAACACAATAAGAACAACAACAATGGGTGTACAGTAATACCTCGACATACGAGTGCCCCGACACACAAGCAATTTGAGATACGAGTAAAATTTCGAGCAAATATTTATATTGAGATAAGAGACAAATTTTGATATACATACGAGCATACAGCGGATGCGAGAGGCTGCTGATAAGAACATCATGAGCACTGTCTTTCTGGTCGTAACTCCCTCGTGTAATGTCTCTACGAGCACTGGGCGGAGCGTTGCATTTTTTCAGTGTTTTTTCCCCGTTAGTCAGTGCGAATGGCGGAGCTTGTTCGCTAATACGAGAGGAGTACTACTACCCAGGCAAGTTGCCAAGTGGTCGTGCATTATCCTATTGTGAGGACATTTGTGTGCATCATTTTCGGGGTATTTTGAAGGGAAGACAAAAGCAAACAACCCTCAATAGGTTGCATCTGAAAGTCAGGGTGGAGGCGGGGCAAATAGAGCCAACCCGGGAGAAGAAAGGTATAAAAATTTAAAACAAAATTAGAATTAAATGTAGTGTAAGGTTAGATTAAACTTATTTTTGAGTGTGTCTGCATTGTAATCCAAGTTCATTTAAATTTGTTTATGTTATGTTACGAGCGCATTGCCATGCAAAAAGCCCCCCCACCCTCTCTCCCGTCCGCGAAATCTGTCTAATTTTAGTACAATTAAACACATTTTAGTACTATTAAACCACTAGTTATTTGTTACTTTGTTAATAGATGGTGAATTAGAACAACAAAAAATGTTTTTCCAATCCAATATCCTGTTTTGGGTGTTTTTTTCAGAGGGTTGGAACAAATTAATTGGTTTTTAGTTCATTTCTTTGGGAAACGTTCATTTGAGTTACGAGTAAATCGACATACGAGCTCAGTCCCGGAACGCATTAAGCTCGTATCTTGAGGTACCACTGTACACCAAACTCCTCTCTAAGACATTACCCATTTTAACCCACAAATTGATATATAATAATATAATACAATATATTGTTATATATTTGAGTAAATGATGTAATTATTTTCTTACTTGATATAAAGGAGTTTTCCCATTTTGCCGCATTTACAATACTATGTGCTCAAGAAGAAAACACGAGAAAAAACACTTAGAAAAATAATAATAGCATATGCACTAAATTCATAAAAAAATGAAGAAATAAGAAATTAACAAGCAACTATAGCTAAGGCATGTAAATAACATTTAAGCAATTTGTAATTAGATACACTTGTTTAATTTGTGTATTAATAGAGAATCTTAAAATTCATTTCCTAGTCAACCACAAACCTAAATTGAATAAGATCATGATGCAGTCATCATGCAACAGTCCTGGAGAAAATACTGCTTTACTCAGGAGTCATAAAATAATGAGATCATTATATTACCCGTCTTCTGTACGTTTCATGGGTCATAGATGGTCAAAAGCTGCCCGGACACGCAGCCGCCAATTAAATGTGGCAGGATAGAGCCCACAGCCTGTGCACGGCTCACTATGTCTGCCTCATACACAAGTCCCCAAATACAAACTGTCAACAACTAAAGGGCATTAATAGTGACTTTACTTTCAGCATGCATCACCGTTGGATATTGTCTCTGTAACAAAACCCAACAATAGATCCCACATATTTGAACTGAGTAATTGGGTACTTTTCATTGCAAAATGTGTAGGTTGTTGACGGTTTAATTTCTGCACGGATGCATATCAAGTCTACCTACACCTCGAGCTTGCTTCTAACTGATTGCAACAAGATGGAATGGTTCCAACCTGATGAATGTTTCGTTTGCCATTACTTTGTCACTGTTTCCAGAGAGTTGATGTTCAGTAAATGTGCAAAGCAATGACCCGTATGAGAAGACCGCGTACCGCGGGCCAGCTAATTCATGTCCTCCAGCTACTCTTCCTCTTAGATAAACCAATGCATGGCAAATGTGACCCTGAAACATGTACAGTACATTCTAATAAAGAGGGACGAGAAGAGAATGAGGAACAAGTGCAAGGTGTTTATGGATGTGTCATAAATAGGTTTAGGGCACTTTCCTTCTCAGGAAAAGGTAACCTCTGAAACTTTAATAAATAAATATCTTTCTCCAAATTTGCATTACAGTGGCAACTCTAATTTCAAATGCTTCTACCTCCAAAACATTCAGATTACAAAAAAACTGAACCTGAATTTTGTCCCAAGATACGAACAAATGTCTCGCAATGCCACCCCATTGGAAAATGTCTTTGCATTTGTGATTCATTTTAATGACTTTTCCTTATCATTTGACTCTTTTTTGCAATCATACATTTGGTAACATATTTCATACAAAATTGATATACTTTTATCATTTTAAATGGTTAAGGGGTAGTATTACAGATCGTGGAACAAATTATGCTACAGTAATGTAAAATATGCCTCTATACTTACGAAACAACTTCTGGAATGAATTAATTTCGTAAGTAGCAGTACCAGTGTGTTATTTTATTTCCTCAGTGAAGCATTTTCAGTTTGAACTGAAAATTATCAGGCATGTTTTTCTTGTCTTTTTAAAAAGAGGCATTCATCTGTAACAAATGATTAGCATAAGGACTAATACAATGTTACCATATGAGTTGTTTGGCCACTTACTATTTTCTTCATGTAAGGTAGCATAGTTGTAATTGGAGCCGAAAAGGCAAGGTCTTTCGACACGTTATGAAAAGACAGGGAATTCTCTGGCTTTTTCTGCTCAATCTGTTTTTCCAGAACATTATGTTAACAAAGCCTTTGTTATTCACTTCCTGTTTTTCACTGGCATTACAAACTGAGCTTTAACCATGACGCTTGATGACTGACCACACTTTTTTGGCAATTGCTGTATCTGTTAGGCTGATATGAAATCAGTGTGTAGATGCGTACAATAATACTTGCATACTGTGGTACTGTATGGAAAGCATTGTGAAATTCTAAACGGACCCAGTGTGGAACCACCTGGTTTCAATCAAGAGGAAAACGCACACCAAACTGGAGCAGCTATATTTCATTCATTTATTTGACCCCATTGCATGGTAGCACAGCACATACTGTATACAAAAAAAAACGATCAAGTTGAAGATATACCGTAAAACCTCTATTTCAACGGCATGCTGTAGTATTTTTCAAACTTTCCCCGGTGGTGCCGTTCAATTAGAGGGTGCTGCTCTATTTTTCGACTAGCTGGTCAGAATTTTGAGAAGATGTGGTAAATTTTATGGATGAAAAGAGAAACCAGGTAACATATACATATTTATTTAACAAAAGGCACAAATACAAGGCAATTACTGGTAAGTAATTACAAATTCACTGGTGAAAATCAAGTGACACGTTGGTGTTGTAGCTGTCCTCGTCATTGACATCACCTTCCGCATCAGCGTCGATTTTCCGATTGAGTTCACGTTCATAGTCGCCAGCATTGGCACGCGCTTGCTGGAGAAGTTGCAAACCAGTCTGAATCGGGCCGTCTGACCTGAAACAATGGATCTGGCAATCCTTCGAGCCGTCGAGAGCGTTGGTCAGTCCGCATCCCTTGAATGACTTGATAATTAGATCCTTCGGCAGATGATCCCAAGCATCGACAATCCATTTCAAATAAACTTCCATTGTTGGTGCTCGCATGTTGCCGAATTTGGTGTATATAGCTCTTCTCTCCGTGCAACATCTAGTTCTTGTAGAACTGTCGGACTTTGGCCTTGAATGGGCGTTCCAGTAGACCTCGGGGGCATGTATAAATTTGGTGCAGCCTCCTGGAATCACGGCTACATCAATATGGAGCTTCTTCAATTGCTTCTTGGTGGCATCGCTAATGTGACATGCGGATCCCAGGCAAGAAGGCACTTGCTATCTGACCACCTTCTCAGGTTGAGAAAAACCTCTATTTCACCAGCATGCCGCTCTATTTTCCAAACTTTCCCCCGTAGTGCCGTTCAATTAGAGGGTGCCGTTCTATTTTTCAATTCTTCTCCCAACCGTTTTATTAGAGGTGCCGCTCAAATAGAGGTTTTACGGTGTAGTGCACATTCTATCAATTCACACTACAGAAATATGTATTTTAACTACCCGTAAAGTAGCTTTCAAGTCTGTGATTGTTTTTGCTATTCTCTTGTGTAGGGAATCATAGATAGCAAAAACAAAGTTTTAATATAGAATTCCATATTTTCCATTATGGATTATGTAAAGTGGATCAATATCTTTCCAGATTTGCGATCTGAGAGTTATATACTCGTAGACAAACTGTAGACATACCATGCTTGTGTTATTTAGTCACTAGTAAATGGCACGTTAGAGCAAAATGGAGTTGGTGTGTCGGCCTCACAGTTCTGTAATTGAGGTTTCGATCCCAAGTCCAGACCTTCCTGTGTGGAGTTTGCATGTTCTCTCCGGGCTTGTGTGGGTTTTCTCTGGGTACTCCAGTTTCCTCCCACATCCCAAAAACATGAAGGGAAAGCTGGTTAAACACTCTAAATAGCCCCTCGGCATGAGTGTGATTGTTTGTTTTTGTGCCCTCCGGCTGACCACCAATTCAGGGTGTCCTTTGCAAGGTGCCCATGCTTATCTGGAATGGGCTCCAGCACCCACACCTTCCTCCCGCAACCCTCGTGAGGATAAGCGGTACGGAAAATGATGTTGTGCTCATGAAGAAGGACCAAGCTACAAAAATCTAAAATATTTTTATTTATTTTTTGTGGTCCTTTCAGAGGTTTCCTATTTTGCCCTGTTGGAGTTTTCAACCGCTCCTTAGGTATTCAGCCCTTATAGACATTTTATTTATATAAAGGAGAATATAAATAAATGTGACTTGACTATGTAAAGAAAATAACACTACTACTATATAATAAATGTAGTAAATAATAGCTACTGTTAAGTTTTGACATAGTTCTTTACATGTGCCTTCATCTCTGGTAAAAACAGCACGCAGAAACCATTCTTTCATGAGAATAAAGTAAACAAATATCAGCTGTTATATGAAGTGGCAGATCTTGTTTTCTTTGCACTGTAAAATGAATCAATATAAGGGCTGGACCTGGCGTTTGATTGCAGGAAAACTGCTTACTCTTCATTTGGGGTATGTGTTATCAATCCAAAGCAGAGATGGTGAAAGCCTTTTTCGAACGAAGTGGGGAAACAGAAAGATTACTAGCTGTGTGGCATTTATAAATTGACCCTATCAAGACAAGAGCCACCGAAAGGCACCCAGCAAAGATATTACACCAGTAGACTAATATAATGCACTGCATATGATTCTTTTTTAGTGTAGAAGTGCAAAAATTTTCAGTTCCAGGCGTCTTTCTTTACCTTCCCCTGTTGCAGAGCCGTTTGAATAAAGCTAGATGTCGTCGTAATCCAAGACGGGGAAATAGTATCTACAAGTCTTAGTGTCACTGTTGTGAGGACATCCAAGAATTTAGATCAACATAAAGATTGACCTACATATGACAACACGTCTCCTTGTAGATAAGAATTTGCATTTAACTTTGGAACAGGTGAATGTGGAGCATTCTTAGAGGCTGGCTAATAGCACACCCTTTTGAAAACATGAAGGTTACAGGAGCTATTCAAAAACCCAGAATTGATTTAAGGGCTTTATGGATCATCTCTGGAGACATTTACAAATGACAAATGCCAGGGAAATATCTAAAGGACATTAGAGGCAGCTCTGACATCATAGAAATGGCCATGACATTGAGGATAAGTGTTTCTTTTTATTCCATGTGCGTACCTGTTAAATCTTGACCTTGGTCTTGACACAATTCATGATTTTTGATATACTGTACTTTAAATATACTCGTTTGAGCATTCAGTTAAAATATCAAGTCTTTTAACTCCAAAGAATTGTTTGTATTGTCAAAAAAATTCTGCCAGGCTGCAAATTCCACAGATGATGATTACTGTTTCAAAGTGGAAATATAACCAAGAAAAACCCCATTGTTGGAATATAGAAAACATTCTCAAAATCTGTTTTTGTTCTAGTTACTTTCAAAAAGTCCAACTTTATAAACTTACTTTAGTGACGCTTCCCTATTCCAGATAGGTATGCTGGGAGAATTATAAGGTCAGAAATAACATTAAACGTTAGTCTGTCGGCCCCACAATTCTGAGGGTGAGGGTTCGATCCCAGGTCCGGACCGTACTGTGGGGAGTTTGCATGGTCCCCCTGTGCTTGTGTGGGTTTTCTCTGGGTACTCCGGTTCCCTCCCACATCCCAAAAACATGCAGGGTAGGTGGGTTGAGGACTCTAAATTGGCCTTAGGTATGACTCTGCCTCCTTGTGCCCTGTGATTGGCTGGCCACAAATTCAGGGTGTCCCTCACCTAGTGACTGTAGTTAGCTGGGAATAAGCTTCAGATACAGAAAAAATCTTTTTTTTAAATGTATCAATTGTAAAAATCAATTCCTCACAGCTTGTAAAAGCTTTTGACCAAACCTTCCAACAAGTGTCGCATCAACAGCTTTTGTTAACTCCAGATTTTCATCCATCAGTTGTGAGTGCTAGTGCACATAGCAAGTGTGCTCCCAGAGAAAAATGATCTTTAGCATAAAGATCTGGAATCCATTTTCCATTATTAAGGCGGATAAGCGTGCATTTCAAACAACTTTAAAATAGAATTGTACTGAAATTTCATGTTTTGTATTTTAGTCTGTTTTTTAACCCCCCAAAATTGGGGCCAAGGCAGATTATCTAAGCAAAATTGTGAACTTTATTCAGCCACCTCACTCCTTGTTTTCTAAAAGTTAAACTTCATGGAAACCAGCTTCCCGCCAGGCACTGTGTGGGCAGTCACGACGGTTTGGGCTGCTCCGGCGGGCAAGTCACCAACCCCGTTAAAACCGGTCAGTGCTGACTAAGATGAACAGTACAGCTGTATCATAGGGGTGCATTGCAAACTACAAGAACAACAAGAATCAACTTTGTGAAGTAGCTGCGCATTACAGCATACAGAGCAAGTGGAACTGCACCCAAGAGTCAGAGGAGTGAACATCAAAAATTATCACTAGAAACAAAAACTGGCGGATAAAAAAATGTGAAGATGGGAGAAATATGGAGACAAAGAACAATGGAGCAAAAAGGAATGGCTGTGTGGCTGTAAGAAGCCAAAGTTGGAGAGGGGAGAGATAAAAGGCCTTTCATTGGATCACGTGGAGCCATGCTGTCTTGGGTGGCTACGTGACCAGCCTGTAGCACCAATGCAAGAGAGCTCAGCCTTATCTCTGTGCACACAAGTAGCTCTGCTGGCAAAAAGCGCTATAGCAAGGCTGAGGGTGCTAACAGAGAACTACAAATAGATCTCACTCCAGTCCTCCCCCATGTTACTTCAGTCAATAGGGAGCAGCACCCATAGACTGCATTGGGGAAATTCAAACTAAAACAGCATGGTCATAATATTGAATACTATTTCTATTTGCCAAGGGTTTATTATGTGGAGTGATTTCCATTTTTAAAACAAATGCGGGTTTTAGCAAATTTGTGTGGTTGTTTTACAAAGATACAGTGATTCTCTCTTTAAAATAAATAAGAAAATAGTGTAACTACTAGGCACAGCCATTCAAAAATAAACCTCAACACATGATTCCATTGATTGCAACAATAAGAAAATAAAAAAATCTTACAATGGACTTACCTTTTACTGACACAACAACAAATCCTATTTTTTTGCAATATTAGCTTTTCTTTAGAAGAATAAAAAAAAGTTAAGGATGCCTTCATGCTAGCTTGTTTACAATGCTGCCTAAACAATGATTGATTATGGTAAGTGGGTGGCCTGGCGGCTTGGGTGATTAGCACGTCGGCCTCACAGCTCTGGGGTCCTGGGTTCAAATCCAGATCGGTCCACCTTTGTGGAGTTTGCATGTTCTACCCGGGCCGGCGTGGGTTTTCTTCGAGCACTGGAGTTTCTTCCCAAATTCCAAAGACATGAATGGTAGGCTGATTGGACACTCTAAATTGCCCCTAGGTATGTGTGTGAGTGCGAATGGTTGTCCATCTGCATGTGCCCTGTGACCGGCTGGCCACGGATACAGGGTGTCCATTTTATTGTCATAATTGATGACAGTGTGCCATCAAACTGTTCCCAGTTTTTGGTTTTATCATGAGTACACATTGTCTGGGGAAAATATACAACGAAGTGCTTATTACAGAAACAGACATGAAAGTGTGATTTTAATAGATTGTATTATTGTAACATTTTAAAGATATCATTGTCAGGGACCCCAAGAAGAATAGGCTTTACTTGCAGTATGTGAGGATCATGGGGATCCTTTAATAAATAATATATACATTCATGTGTGTACCTACACACCAGAGATGTAAATTATTCATTCCTTTTCAACACCATTTGTCCTTGTCAGGGTGGCAGGGCCAGTTTCAGCTGACTTAGGGTGAAAGGCAGACTAAACCTAAACCTTAGACTGGTCGCCAGTCAGTCATAGAGGGCACACACATAGAGAAAGACAAACATTCGCACTCCAATCACATCGCTACCGTTAATTGATCCCATGCTGCCCACACCGAAATCAGGAGAAAGAACCACTGCACAATTGGGTAGCAGATGTAAATTCATATCCTCACAAGAGTTGCGGGAGGTGCTGGAGCCTATCCCAGCTGACTCCGGGCACAAGGTGGGGGATACCCTGAATTGGTGGGCAGCCAATTGCAGGGCATGAGAAGCCGCACAACCATTCATGCTCACACTCATACCTAGGGGCAATTTAGTGTTCACCCAACCTACCATGCATGTTTTTGGAATGCGGGAGGAAACCAGAGTACCCGGAGAAAACCCACGCAAACTCAGGGAGAATATGCAAGGAGGACCGACATGTCTTTGATCCCACGACCCCATAACTGTGAGGCCGACACGCTAACCACTCAGCTGCAGGGCTGCCCCACAGATGTAAATTAATTTAGTCAAATGTTATAATCTAAAAATGAATAATTTTATAAATCCACCACACATCATTTTAAAATAAAGATTTGAGCCATTGATATGTTAATAACAGCATTTAGAAACATTTTCTTCTTTTGCAAGACATGCACGTAATATTACCCAATCAGTACGAAACTTAATAACGTTAGCTCATTATTATGCAAACGCTTGTGGGGAGGGGGCTTCTTAATCTACCCCTGAATACATTTCATGTAAATTCAGACCACGAAAGTAGCTCTCGCCTACTTCTTCTTTCCCATGAAAAATATGCTGACTTTATGTAACATGATTAAAAAATTGCAATGCAGTAAGTGGACTATGTGCCAGGCTGCAACAGAGAAATACACGGGCTGTATGATTTTTTTTTGCCAATGGTCCTAGCTCATGCCTTCGCCATGGGTTCAGATTTGATGAGAACAATCATCAGAGACTTCTACAGTGATGGATAAAAGAGACAAATTACTGTTACCACCAATGTTCCCTCTAATTTTTCGTTGGTCTGGGCAGAAAGACAACCTCCCTGAGCGCACTGAGTACCAGTGTGAGCGACATCATCGGTACTGGGATGATTCGCCTAAAGACGTTTCGCCGACGGACGTTTGACAGACGGGCAGGTCACCGAATGAACGTTCGTCCGAACGGAGGTTTTGCCGAAACGGGATTCGCGCGCTCGCCCCGCCCCCGGATCGTGTGTGTACAGGATTTTCAACCTCGGCCCGCGGGCCATATACGGCCCGTTAGGATTTTTAATCCGGCCCGCCGCCGGCGTTGTCCAAATTATAGTAAAAATCAATGTTAGTCTACCATCAATGGCAGCCCGGGAATAAGCACTCTTGGGCGGGCAGATGTAGCAGAACCGAGCCGTAAAATGACAGCAATCGAGTCAAATCCATCCTAAAACAGCATTTAATGATTAAATACAAATACTGAAGCTCTTTGGACATTAGAACCAAGCCCAGGGAAGTGAATTCCTCGCTAAAATGTCGCGATGATGTCGCGATGGAGGCAAAAAAACGTCTATATACGTCCATTCGCCAAATGGCTCAAAATGCTCTCAAATTCGGTAAAATCCAGCCGAAAACAGCGTTTAATGATTGAATACAAATACTAGTATTTGTATTTAATCATTAAACTAACAAATACTAGTGTTTGTATTTAATCATTAAACGCTGTTTGAACGAACGTTCATTCGGCGACCTGTCCGTCTGTCAAATGTCTGTCGGCAAAACGTCTTTAGGCGAATCATCCGGTCACAACATCATCATTGCTCGCTATGGGCACACCAGTATCACACCTGCCACAAGCAGGTGCATGTCAATGTTCCCTCTAATTTTTCATGCTGTAAAACACGAAAAACATAAGTGGACAGAGCTACTGCCACTGGCTGCCGCTTAAACGGTGCCATCATGGGGAAAGGGGTAAAAAAAAAAAAAAAAAACATTACTGCACGCCATATGATTGCTGCTGCACAGAGAAGACGAGAGTAGTGCGCAATTGCGCACGCGCGCAGCTTAGAGAAAACATTGGTTACCATTGTCTTTTATGTACTTGGCCATCTTTTTCGTCCCTGAGTAATTCGCTTAATTTCAGCCAGCTTCTGTCTCCCCTTCTGTAAACGCAGGATATCAAATTCCCTTCTGACACAGCAATGCAACTTTTTAATTGGCTGATCGTAATTATAGCCTCGTACTTGATCGGCTATCAATAGATTTCATTCACTTCCCTCAAAAGATTTGTCCTCTTGTAGAAATATTTTGTGAATGACACAACACTTCTTCTGCATGGTAAACATCATCATGGTAAACATCATCATGGAATTGACTTAAATGTGTGTGAAATACAATGAGTGGCATGTGGACGTATGGAAATGCATGCTTCTCACACTAATTGCTTGAGACTGTAGCCTCCTGTATGTAACATTATTGGTCGTACATGTACGGTATGTGCAACTAGAAGTTAAACATACAACTACAAACTGCCTGCTTTACATCATAATAACCTTATTTTTATACTCATCCTTTCTTATGAGCTTTTTCTAGAAAATGAGGAAAAGATAGGTTGCTAGAATGAGGCATATTGACAGCCTGCGTGATATGTTAACATAACGCAGTTAAATGTCAGAATTGTACATAACATTTAAGAGAAGGTTTTGTTTAAAAAAATCATCAGACACAGTATAAATAATATGAGCTTTACCCCATTTGACCTTCATTATAACAATACATGGTCGGTAAGTTGCTTATTATAAACCACTGTGTCACTGTGACATGTATATAATTGGCACTTCTGGCCACTATCCTGACGTATAAACACCAAAGCCACCTGAGATACAAACATCAAATGCAGGATGAAAACAACCACTGTGTCTAGCCTGCAGTGTTGGATATAAGCGTCAAACACCCCACTGATTAGCTTCCAATGTCGGATTATCGGGGGGAAACACTTTCATCACAAGCACTAGTCTAAGTACACACACTGAAGCTAAACTACTTCTGAAATTAAAGAGGCAACAAAACTGCAAATTAAAATCTTGCACTATCAATCAGGTCAATGTATTGAAAATATGTGGATTTAATTTCGACCTCTGAGTCTTATTCATGAAACTGCATATCGAGCTCACTTTGTTGAAAGCCTCCAGGAGGTTAGTGTATTGCTCCCCCAGCAACGACTCCTCCCCTTCGACCCTGCAGTGAAAATCCAATGAATAACTAACGGGGCAGTAATCTGTCTCACGGCTGCTATGGTACCACTACTCTTGACTGTACCGTGCTTCTGTCTTTTTTTATTAGCAATTGCTCTGTCAGGTGTTGGAGAGAAACTATGCTGAGCATGCATAGTCACCCAATCAGTGCCCGGATTAGTTTAGCCCAATGCAACACAATGACAGTCTAAAACAGTGGTCTCCAAACTATTCCACAAAGGGCCGCAGTGGAGACAGGTTTTCATTCCAACCCAGAAAGAGGACACCTTTTCGCCAATCTGGTGTCCTACAAGTGCAATCAGTGGATTGCAGTCAGGTGCTTCTTGTTTTCTGCTGAAATCTCATTGGTCAAACTGTCTGTGCTGGATCGGTTGGAACAAAAACCTGCACCCACACCGGGCCTCGGGGACCGGTTTGGGGACCCCTGATCTAAAAGGTAATTATCCTGCAGATTTTTAATAAGGGTAGTGGTACCTCTACTTATGAATCCTTCTACATTCGAAATATTCAGGTTACAAAAAACCTCGATGAGAAAACGTTTTCCCAAGATATAAAAAAATGGAAAATTTATCAAACGACAAAAAAACTTAAACTTCCCCTGAAAATAAAACACAAATATCCTGTATGTGGTAATCTATTTAGAAATTGTTGTGCTAGAAATACTTTTCCATTTGCCAACCCCTCACTGGTCTCCCATTTACTAGAAGGAAGTTGCATCTCCATGATGCCAGAACCGAGGTTAATGCGCTGTAGGCGTGTGCTGTAAATATGTGTGGGTTGGCGGCCACTGCGTTTGAGAAGACCTGAAAACGACACACTCCATGCAGATGCCAGAACCGGCCTAAAATGGGGTAGTGGCCACTTGCAGAGTTTAAGAGTGACCGTCTGTCCAAAATTCCCGTTTCTGGGAACGTTTCAATCTTCTCCGGGATCAGCTTCAGTTGGGGTTGAGTTCCTGATTCGTGTGCCTTCGGCTCTCGTTTGTCACTGACTTTTTTTTGTTTTTTTACTCATTGTGTGCAACATAATTTTAAGTTGTTAAGATGTATGTTTACTCAGCTGCCAAGCGCAATTCCACCCTATTGGAAAATGTATTTGCATTTCTTATTCATTTTAATGGATACATTTTCTCTTTTTTTGGCATACATACGTATATTTGCCTTCACATTTGGTATAATTTTTTCATTATTAAAGAAATTATGCTAATTCAATGTAAATTAAGCTTCTACTTAAGAAAAACTGAAGTTGAAGTGAAAACACTTCTGGAACGAATTACAGTACTTTTGCACCTATAGGGCGCACTTAAAATTCTCTAAAATGGACAGGGCGCCCAATCAGTCAGTGCGCCTTTGTTACGCACTATAAATTCAAAATTTAGACTGTTTGGCTTCATTTTTGCCGACAAGCTACTTATTGCGATCAAGCCAGTCGGTCCATGGTTGTTTGTCTCCTTGTGCCCTGCGATTGGCTGGCCACCAATTCAGGGTGTCCCCCACCTCTGGCCCGAAGTGAGCAGGGATAGGCTCCAGCACCCCCTGTGACCCTAGTGAGGATAAAGCGGTTCAGAAAATGAGATGAGATGAACAAAACCTTTAGAAACAGGCAGGCTGACAAAAGAGACACCAAATTTAGTCGAGCTCATTGAGTTCAAGGTTGTACAGTGTATAATGATGTCAATGTCAGCTGAGGCATTGGAACATAAGCCCCAGTCAGAAGCTAGGAGACAGCAGAAAAGCTCTATCATACCGACTTGGGAGGCAACACTACAAGCATTGGGGAGATTCCAGGAAATCTTAGCTTCCTTTTTTGTTTAACTATTTTTAGCCTATGAAAATCCATTCTCTTCCCTCGTATCAAAGTTATGCCTGCGGATGACTGAATATATTATTAGATCAGTTTCTTATTTTCTCTTTACATTTGCAGCAATCAATTTAAATAAGGTTGCCTGTTTTATTTATGAAATTTTGACATGAATGAAAAGTGTACTACATGTGTGTCTGTAATGACGGGTCTGTCAAAGAACTAGTCAGCTCAGCTGCAAGTAATAGGGCACTTAATTACCTACTCAAATAATAACTTAAGGGTGCTGTAAACTCAAAGTAAAAATGATTGAATTGCTGGATTGGGTAACAGTAAAGACTGTAGTTGACAACCCTGAAAAATTTGAATGAATAAAAAAAAAAGTCGGCATGTTTTAAGGTTTTGAAAAAAGGAGGAAGCCACCTTGTGGTATAGACTGTAGAGCAGGGGTGGCCAAGTCCGGTCCTCGAGAGCCCCTATCCAGTCTGTTTTCCAGTCTGTTTTCTCCCTCCTCTACCACACTTGAATCAAATGATCAACTCATCAGCAAGCTGTCCAGAAGCTTCATACCGTTCCCAATTATTTGATTCAGGTGTGTTGGTGGAGGGAGACATGGAAAACAGACTGGTTAGGGGCTCTCGAGGACCGGACTAGGCCACCCCTGCTGTATAGATTCACTCACCTGACTTCGGTGTGGGCAGGCGCGGACTCGATTCCAGCTGGTGGCGGAATGACTGTGAGTGTATATGGCTGTTTGTCTCTCTGTGTGCCCTATGGCTGACTGGCGACCAGTCTAGGGTGTAATCTGCCTTTCGCCCAAAGTCAGCTGGGTTAGGCTCCAGCACCCCCTGGAACCCTTTCGAGGATGTGAGGTACGTAAGATGAATGAATGAAAAAAAAGGAGGAAAAACAGCTTGCTCTCTTACTATGTGTGTCCATGCCGACTGGCAAACATACTACTGGAATTTGCCAGCGTTGACGCTATTGCAGTTAGCATGTTTACTCTGGGCCACTCGATGCTGGAGTTGTTCTTCTGCCTGACTTTGGGGCGGGCAGTCTGGGTTCGATTCCCACTCAGTGGCAGTGTGAGTGGTTGTCTGTCTCTCTGTGTGCCTTATGACTGACTAGCGACCAGTCTTGGGTGTAGTCTGCCTTTCGCCAGAAAGACATTTGGGTTAGGCTCCAACAACCCCCGCAGCCCTCAAGGATGGGCGGTATGGAAGTTGAATGGATGAACGAATGTTTACTCTGTCAACACAATTGTGCTTTTTTTTTTTAACAATTTGAGCCCTAATACGGTTCTGAAGGAGAAGACAGTGTGGTCCTCTAACTCTGCGGCAGTATTTTATCGCTTTGAAAATGATCAATAATCATTAGTCTAGTGTACCTTACCACTCTCTAACAGGCATCACATTGTTCATATTTCATTTTAATTTGATCGTTTGGTACTACATATTAATGGATATTGATCGCACAGTCTGCACATCTCTCATTGCCGGTTTTAAGCTGCAAATTTCCATCTTTCGTATTATGTAAAAAGCAGTAAATGAAATAAACACAAAAGCCAACAATGAATTCATCTCATCTTATCTCATCTCATTTTCTGAAACACTTTATCCTCATTAGGGTCGCGGAGGGTGCTGGAGCTTATCGCAGCTGACTCCGGGCCAGAGGCGGGAGACAACCTGAATCGGTAGCCAGCCGATCGCAGGGCACAAGGAGACAAAGGACAACCATACACACTCACACCCATACCTAGGGGCAATTTAGAGTGTCCAATCAGCCTACCCTGCATGTTTTTGGAATGTGGGAGGAAACCAGAGTACCCGGAGGAAACCCACACAGGCCCGGGGAGAACATGCAAACTCCACACAGGTGGATGTGACCTGGATTTGATCCCCGGACCCCAGAGTTGTGAGGCCGACGCGTTAACCACCAATACAGGGTGTCCCCGCCTCTGGCCCGAAGTTAGCTGGGATAGGCTCCAGCACCACCCGCGACCCTAGTGAGGATAAAGTCGTTCAGAAAATTAATGAATGAATGAATATTCCCTTATTTGAAGATGCGGATACTATAAATATACACTATATGACTATATAATGAACTGCAAATAACTTATGGTTTATTTATCTTCAATCGTGTTGGACCAGAACAATAATAAGAACATTTCTAGTCACTCCATGGTTCACCCAAATTTTTACCAATAATTAATTATATGCATTTATAGATAAGACCAAATCCCCAAATGATTAATCTTGAACTGTAAGAATATTACATGGCTGTATGCAGGTGAAAATACTAAGCTGACCAAGCAGCTTTCATGGAGACAAGGCCCTGATGAGAATCTTCCAAGAAGTGCAATTTATTTTCCCTATGGAGCCATGCTGTCATAATGATATGTGATGTAGAAAAAAGGCATATACAGACAGGCCATTACTGCCGACTGTCACAATGACGTGGGGTGAATACAAGAGGTGAATTGAATATTCTACAATCAGCCTATAGAAACAGACTGATGCTCAGATTTGTTTGGCACAGCAAAAAAGGTACCATATTTTTCAGACTATAAGTCGGACCTGAGTATAACTCGCAGAATATATAAGAATATATATACTAAATTGCTCTGGAGTATAAATTGCATTTCTTTCTTTTTCCCTAAACAAACATATGCAAACGATGTGACTTCTATAACAAATGCCCGCTAAGTCCAAAACAGCGAATAAGCAATTTATACTCATAAAAATGATTTCAGACTCTCGCTTGAGGCATCACCTCACTTTCAAGATGATCCTGTGTAACTAGACAACTATTAAGTGTTATATCTGTCAACCCTATGGGCAATAATAGGAAATGCAGTGATTTCAGACTCCCCATGAGGACAAAAACTGATAAAGCGACAAAAATGAGATCTCCAAAAGCACAGAAATAGGAAAAGCATGAAACGAATAAGGTTCCCCTCTATGAGCCACACGCAGAGAAAATTGTGATTTGATTGACCTTTTTCCATTTTTCAACTATATCTCTCTATCAAGATATTGCCTTACGTGACAATCTGTAATGATAATCGTACTCACCTGAGTAATAGTCGTTTACTTAAAATGCACTTTTGTTTTTCTTATTCGCGGAGCTCAATCTAAAAGTGCAGATGTGTGGCACACAGTTATGTTGTGACGACCTCAGTGAGCGGCATCAAAATGAACGAATAAATGTGAGGTTAGAGAACTAAAACAGTTTTTTCTGATAAATCAAAATTATTCGTTGTGCCACCCAGTACCTGCCCTAACGCTAACAGAATGAATTGCTTTTGCATATGCTTAAGCATGACATTTAGTGCAAAAGCCACTCGCGTTTGCCTGTACAGTGTTTGTAAAACAAACAAGCAAACAGCTTTCCTAGAGTCTAAGACTATGTGTTCCTTTTTGGTTGTTTTTGACCGTTAGTACTTAATTCTGAAACAACTACAGATTATTTTTTTGCGCTGTTGTTCAGTTATTTACCATCTACAATTTTAAATTATTTTTATACGACGAAACGTTACAATTGGTTCAACAACAAAATACCACTACAATTGAGTTTTATTGCAGATATTTTTCGGGGTAAATCTAAAAGCGCAAGTTACCTTTACACCAAATTTATCTCTATACAACCACGTGCCCTTCCAAGGTTTCAAAGTCTCTATGACAACAGAATATTATGTCGATAGAGGAAAGAAATCACCTACCAATGGTATAGCCTCTCTTCAGTTCGCTACACCGTGGGCTGCGACGCTGGGAGTTTGTGGTGTTGTTTTCTTGCACTGCAAGAACGGTGGCTGTTTTGGCCGCTTTGCTGACGGGCGAAGCAGGCATCAGAGTCGGGGAGAAGCCTTGGCTGGCAATATCCACTGACTGAGACTTATTTTTCAACCTGAAGTGAATAGAAAACCACAAGGGAAAAAAATCTTAAAATATATATGTTGTCATTTGAGGGTATACATTAGTATGAAAGGGATAGGGCACATCCAGGGTACGTAAACCTATGCATGTCACTGGTTGAAATTCAGAATGAGTCTTGAAATCGTCTTTGAGTGACCACTGCTGCAGGGCATATTTGCATTGGTTGACTTGAAAGGATTTTAATAGAAATTACATCACGTATGACATGTAAATCTGGAGCAAGAATCAATAGGTTAATCGTGCCATTGCGAAGGTGAACTTTATTAGCCACACTCCTTGCACAACAGTAGGTACCACAAAGACAAGTTTTAGTGTCTACAACAAACACTGAATAGCTGCATGGATATAAAGTTCTGGAAATGCATTCAACTGTTTGTGGTTAAGATCTACTCTGACAAATACAATTACATTCAATAACTACAGTGTAAAGAATGTACTTATTTATGCTTATGATAAAGTTATGGGGTGATTGTGTGCTTTTCGCCTCTTGTCCCCCCTGGCTTCCCTTTCCTCTCGTGGCCAGCTGTGTGTATTTTTGTGATTAGCCCCTGTCCGTCCGTGTATTTAAGCCTGAGTCTCTTGTTGGTGTGGGAGTATTACCTTTTCTACCTAGTGTTCCATTTGATCTCCTTCACGTAAGTCATGTTTTGCTTCTTTGTCGGTGTGCGTTCTTCCCCGTTTATTTGTCACTTTTGTACAACCATTTTTGTCATTAAAATCCTAAATTGTGCACCAGCAACTCCCTCGCTTTTTCTGCCTCCCGCATCCTGGGTTCTCTCTCGCCACGTAGCCAAGGTGATCATGACAATTGGGATAATATAAGAAAACCCACAACCACAAAATTGTTTGGCTAATGTGCTAACCAACAAACTGCCCTAATTTCCTGAATATGCATATTGTAAAGCTTATATACTAAATATGATTCATGCATTTTATTTTTTAACTTCTAATTATTTTTTTATTAATAGGCAATATATTTTGACAATCAAATAAAATTGTTTCACAATTTGTCTTTTCTTATTCAAAACTTTTTAGACCACAACCTTTATTTACACCAACACTTTTACTTAAATTATGAACTGGTTACAATCTAGTGAGTTCAGACACAGAAATTGTTCATCTGTGTGCTTTGTGGTTTTCCTGTTCTCCTTACATTTACAGTCATACCTCTACTTATGAATGCCTCTAGGTACAACATTTTCAGGCTACGAAAGCTTTTGAAATGCAAATGAGTGCATCAAGATGAGAAAAAGATCAAAGTTACGAAAAAGTCAGCCATGGGGCTTGTGGTCAGTAAGAAGGACATTGATGAGTTGGTCGAGGGGAACCAAAATGAACGCTCAACGAAGCAGGATTTAAGGCAACGCTCGGTAATACACGAGGAATTCAACGAGAAGGCGGCTGAGGAGGAAGCAGCCACCATTCCAACAGCACACATATGAAATAAAACGGGGGCGAAATTTTACGAACTTTCCAACTTCGTGGAAAAAACATCCTGAACAAGTGTTTACGAGTCGTGCGATCACCCAATTTGACGTTTGTCCTGTGCATTTTAGAAACATTATTAAAAGTCATCAAAGGCATTTGTCTTTGATTGATTTTTCTCAATTTTATTAGCATGAGATCTTTGTTATATGAGCCATTGTAACATTCCATCCCGTAGATCATTGATCATAAAATATATGTATTTCCTGTCATTGAAATATAATTTAATGTCCGATTATTATTTTTGCAGGCTTCTTTGATTTAAATGTACATCTTATAATTCCAAAAATACTGTTAGATTTTTCTACACCATAGAAAATGCGATTAAAACAGTTGTTAGGAGATTTTTTTTACATCCACTCTATAACTTATCAGGTTCGAAAGAACTATTTGCTTTTGCCACCTCAAGTTTCTGTGTCTTCCCTGGAGAGGACAATTTTGATGGAATTATTCTGGTAACATGCTTTCCAAATAAGTTCAGCATCTTTGCTTTCATAACATCTAAACCACAGCTGCTTGTATTTTCTCAATGGATGCAGATTAGTTTGAATATCTTCAAAGGCTGGTAGCGTAAATACTTAAAGATGGGTAAGATCTGTTTTTCTGATTATAAACCCCCAGCTTCATAGCTTTAAATAGTCAAATAACCCTCACATTTGGAACAGCTCCAAACAACCTAATTCACACAGACCTACATGGTCTTCCATCTATGAGGACAAACTGATAACATGACATTAAACAAAATCAAGATCAGCATAGTAAGCTCAAGTAGCAGAGTACTTGTCTCCCAGCCCTTGTAGCTAAATTGAAGTAGCCTAGAGCAAGATATTGAATCCACCCAACCCTGTTGCCCCTTCCTAATGCTCTTTCATCACTAGGTGAATAAGGAGACTGTGTTCAACCGCTACAGTTACCTTTAAGGTAGCAAAGTACCATTTGGGTGAAAGCCCATTTACCATTTGGTTTGGCAGTTTAAACTATTGAGGACCTAGGGCTCTATCGCTTAATGCAATGGTGTTTTTTAAATGATTTTTTACCCCTCATTTCATTGAATACATGTGCTTCGTCACAAGCTATGATGGGACAAGTCCCTCCTGCGAGCAGTTAGCGATGTACATCAACAAAGACAACACCTTGAGTTGATACTATCATGACAGCTGAAAAAAGTGTATACATGACAGTATCCAGGCACAGGCATTTTGATTTTATTCCTTTTTTTAAATCTAACCAGGCCCTGGAAGCTGTAGCATAGGCGCATTGCTTAGATTTGGTTTGGCAAAGGATGCATGCAAAAGGAAATTTGAGGCTAAGTCAAAGCATACTTATCACAGTTGCGGTAAGAGGGATTAGCCCAGAAAAGAAGAGCCTGTCTTTGCAATGCTGTCTTTTCATCCTCTAAGCTTTTTTACCCATACCTTAAAATGGGAGTCACACAATTTTTTATATTTTGCACTCCATATAGAGGAATGTGCTATATTGAGCCTGGTGAACAATGTTGGCAACAAAATGATATTTTGACTATTAAAATGTTGAGGTTAAGCTGAATCTTTCAGTAGTTCAATTCAAAGCAATTACTTGTGCTTACTTCCGGCCACCATTTATGTTTGGCACCTCACATTTAAAGTTTCAATTATATATCATTCTAGATGTTCAAGGAGACATGATTTAACCTTAACCATAAGTGCCCAGAATTTGTAAAACAATTATTAGTGGATTAAAATTACTGTATTAAACATGATGTGCAAATACTGCATAGAGAATATATATTTAACGAAACTTCAACCAAGCTTTTGGAATAATTTATTCCATTTTGTATGGCTGAATTAAACATTAGAATTAGTTTAACCAGCATACTGCCACAAATAATTTCATATATGTGCATTGCATTTATGCATTTATAAATTTCACGCAGAGCTGCAAGGTAAACTTCATGCTCCCTAGCCTACAACTACTTAATTTTAGAAAATGAAATTACAAGTGGGCAGCCTGGCGGATGAGTGGTTAGCATGTCGGCCTTACAGTTCTGGGGCCCTGGGTTCAAATCCAGGTCAGTCCACCTGTGTGGAGTTTGCATGTTCTCCCCGGGTCTGCGTGGGTTTTCTCTGGGTACACAGCTCTATCAGATACACTTAGTCATTTTTGATTAAGCATAATCGGGCATTCATTCATTCAATACATAAGGTCAATGACCACAATTATACTGCACTTAAAATATACCCAAGCATAATGTGGCTCTAATTAAGCATATAGAATACTTGTTTCAAGAACACGACGGGAATAATCTCTGTCAACAATCTTATCAACATCATTTTACCCCACACGTATCAAAACAGTCATTTCAAACGTGCAGTGAGAGCAATCATTACAAAACCATTGCAGATGTGTGAATAGCTCAAGTTTAACGAGCAAGTCATAGTCAAGGGATTAGACTAAAGCTCTGGTCCTGCTCCTGACACCAAGAGAACTAGGGCAACAACAACCTGTGGCCATGCATGTTAATGAGGCCTCTATTGCATCCGGGAGCATAATGAAATACGGCTGAACCTCGACACTGTTCGCTATGCTGTCGGACACCTCCGCATAATGATGTATAGAGCATTACGCCACATTACACTCATTTCCCTTCGCTAAATGCCACAGCACCAATTCTCTGTTGAAGGGTTATTGGGCAGTTTTGAGCAATGGGGCTTTTAACCTTCATGTCAATGTAATAAGAGCTTAAAGATAGCGACAACAATGAAACTGCATGAGCGGGATCACAGGCTACGGGTACAAATAGCATCTGGCGTGAGCCTTTTTTCTTGATCCCTTTTTTCTTGAAACCTCTAAATATATTTGTGCTTTTAGACATGAGTGAATTATCTTGCAGATGTTTCAAGATATAAGCCATTATTCAACTTTTTTTTACTTAAAAGCACAGAACTTGAGATAGAGGGCCTTATTTTCAGAGACTGTGTCCATCTGTTTTGGTACAAAACTAAACCTAAAAACTTTTTTATTGTCAGCACAGGTAATGGCATGTGTTTTGGAATTTGGTACTCAAATGATTTGAGAGAAAGAGCGTTCTACAAGTAAATCTTTTAGTGCACAAATTTCCCTTACCACATTCTGCCAGGGACATCTGCTATACTTCCTCATAGCAAGTGCAAGTCAACCTTCCACTGAGCAAATCACTTTCCGTTATTTTCAGAGAGAAACCTTGTTACGTCAACAAGTCTGCCCATTTTAAGGCAAATGCGAAGGAGTCTGCTTTTGTTATTTTGCTGATTTTCACCACCGTATCCAATGCCCCCTTTCCAGAGGACAGCCTTGCACCTGCCTACGAAGTTATTAAATTTGGTATTATTATATTATCATACTATGTATAAGAAAACAAAGAGTTTTAATAGCATCTGCAGTTGAAGACGACGATTGAAATGATTTTCTTGTGGGAAAGTAGAGAAGCAACAAAAATGAAAATCTGAAGAGTTGCTTTTCAATTTACAATAAATTGTTTATGATGAGTGAGATGTTGTTGAAATGGCTAAATTAATTATGTTGACTATTCAAGTTGCCATGCAAATATGTCTCCACAATCATTCTTTTCTTAGCATCACCACGTTATAATCTTAACGATTACTGCACGTCTAATCACTTTTTATAACTGCAGCCAGTGGCTTGGGGGTGATCTCATGCTTAAAGATCCATTAATTTGGTTAAATGACAAGCTAGCACCCAATGCTGGGAACGGCGAGAGGAAACAAGTAGCAAACATTGGAGATGGGGAGCTTAATTAAAAAAAATTAAGCCTTTAAATGGCAAGTGTAATTGAACAAAATTATAAAGCATTTATTTAATTCAATTCAGGCGAATGCTAGTGTTGTGAAATTTTTAAATGATGATTCATTCTAAAATGACGATTCAAACATTTTATAAGGAAAAATATGTAATTTTAACATGTCAGAAGGTATGCTTTCTCTAACATGATCAACAAATATACTAATATTTTAATATTTAAAAAAATAAATTACCATTTTATCAGCCTCACTTTGACATTTTGTCCACATATTATGAATCGGCGATTAGTCGATTAAATATGGATCCATAACAACTAAGGAACGAAGGAGTCCATTCACAAAATCTAGAATTTATTGAACAAAAGGAGCACGCCAAAAAATGCGAGTATCAAAAGGGGAT
This sequence comes from Stigmatopora argus, assembly GCF_051989625.1. NCBI lineage: Eukaryota > Metazoa > Chordata > Actinopteri > Syngnathiformes > Syngnathidae > Stigmatopora > Stigmatopora argus. Next base: position 5,408,707 of record NC_135390.1, read on the forward strand.
AACAAAAACAGCACGACCGAGTCGGCGAATAAACTAAGGGTTTCAAAGTACAAAATACAAACATCAAAATCTTGGGGAAAGTCACAGCAAAGTATTGGGCAAGCAGGACAGTAAGCAAGGGCAAGGCACGCAATACTCCGACAACCCGCCGGATGTGGCCAGAGTTCTTAAAGACCGAATGCCTAAATCTACTGCAGGTCTGTTGATATCGCCCCTGTCTTGTTGAAAAGAACCACATAGCGGTCGCATCATATGTCTCGTATCTCAAGGCAAAAATTTGCTTGGAATTTTCCTGGTATTTCAAATTTCTCGTATGTTGGGACACTCATATGTCAAGGTATTACTGTATGTAAATCATGTCATCTCAACTTCTTCCGCTATATATATAGTTCAGGGCTTCGGGAAGTTCAGGGTTTGCATTATTAATATTTTTACACAAATTTTTACACTTACTGCAAATGAATATCGGCACCAAATATCGGTGTTAGCATTATTAGTCTTACATTATTATATATTTGCTTGCAATGAAGAAAGTGTTTCGCTTACTACATCTAAAATGCCTGCTTGCAACGAAGTAAATACTTTGCTCTTTAATTAAACTAAACAAAAGGGAAGCCGAATCCACTTGGACTGATGGAATGTGGAGAAGATCCTTCGGCTGCACATGACCTTCATTTGTTTTGACTATTTGATGTCTCACTTCTGTTTCCCACCCCTCCATTGAGAGTTGAGACGTCCATTGTAACTAGGGTCCTTGAAGTTAATAAACAAGAAAAGCAGCATGTGACGCCAGAATGAACCAGGGACTAGACCTGAACGATTTGATTTCTCTTTGCAAGAAAAAATCCAGAAGATTGTCTTTTCTCTTTATTTGTACGTGCATTTGGGAATGCCTGTTGGTGAACCTATCAATCGGCTACCGGCCTCCTCTAACTACTAATAATCAGTATCGGTCCTGAAAAACCCATATGGGTCGATCACTACTCATCCGTGACCGGACATTTCGTCGAAAGACGTTTGGTCCCCGGATGTTTGGTCGACCGGACGTTTGATAGAACGGACGGGCCGTCGACCGGACGTTTGATAGAACGGACAGGCCGTCGACCGGACGTTTGATAGAACGGACGGGCCGTCGACCGGACGTTTGATAGAACGGACGGGCCGTCGACCGGACGTTTGGTCGCCGGGTTCGCTCGCTGTCAAATTATGAGAGAGAGAGAGAGAGAGACAGAGTTTACTGTTGAAAGCGAGCAACCAGGTAATCTCTCGCTCTCAAAATTATAATCATGAGAGAGAGAGAGAGAGAGAGAGAGAGTCCGTTCTACCAAACGTCCGGTCAACACCCCGTCCGTTCTACCAAACGTCTGGGGACCAAACGTCTTTCGACGAAACGTCCGAGTGCCCTACTCATCACATAATCGTGTGTGGATACTAAAATTAATCAAATAGGTTTCTGCATGTAGAGCCAGCATTAATACACAAAATTTACACCACAATACCAGAAAAAAACACTACCAAACATTCAGTCGCACTTTCAAAACAGTCCGTGAGGTGACATTTTTATTCTTCTATCACTTAGTAGAATCTGCCAACAACAATGCCAAACTGCTCTACTAAAAAGGTCCATAAATCGCCCAATGAGGAAAAAGGCTGCCATTATCCGAAATGTATTGATGCACCATTAAAACGCACAATGGCCAGAGCTTTTCACATGATTCGTCGAGGAATTATCTTAAGTGTCAAAAGGCATGGAGGGAGGAGAGAAGGTGGGGGGGAACTCATTATGTATCTGGCTGTGACTCTAGGGCAGGGGTGGCGAACACAGCTCTCGAGCCGCAAGCGGCTCCCAGCTTCTTATTATATGTTGTAAATACTGTGGCTCTTTACCACGTTTCATGTTTTTCTTTATTCCCTCTTAAAACACGCTCAAATCCATCATTGTATTTCAAAAAACATTTGGCAAATTGAATTATTTTATGCTGATTCAGGCGTAAGGTGTGGCTCTTTGACTCTCACAGTTTAAAATGTTTGGCTTTTTGCGGCTAACCTGTTCGCCCTAGAGTCTAGGGCATGTTGTTTTTCCTTTCTCACTTGCTGAGAGTCTGTACAGTGACACTTGGATAAAAAAAAAAACACCCTGTCAGAGTCAGCTGTTAAATCACACACAGCCTCCAGTGGGTGACTCACAGAGTACCCATGTGGAGCATGGGACTATGACTGCAGTCTGCTACTGTCCTACTTCACTGTTTCTCCCTGTTCCTCGTTGCTAGCCTCAATCTTCTTCTTGTCCTCTCATTGGCCAAATGCCGATGAGAGCCAGCAGAATGATTGGTCAGCATTATTAGAGGCAACAACGTCAAAGCAGTGTGGCTTGTGATTGTGCAGGAATCAGAGATGCATTGTTTCAACTGATAATGTGCAGCAGCATGTTCAAAATACCATGCAAGCTCATTATGGCTCCAAGAGAAGTGTAGCAAAGCTGGAAAGTTATGCTTCACACTTCATCAAACTGCATTTAAACTCTTGGAAAGAAAAATATGCTTGTTAAGAAAAAAAAGGAGAAGAAAATCACTAACATAAATGGTATGCCGACATTTAAATAGAATCGCGAGAAAATAGTTAAAATTAGTATACAGTTTTTGTCGATTCAGGCATTTTCTGAACCGCTTATCCTCACAAGGATCGTGGGGGTGCTGGAGCCTATGCCAGCTAACACCCTGAAATGGTTACCAGCCAATCGCAGTGCAAAGTAACATTCATCCATGTTGTGTAATGTGAAAATGTCGGTCCTTTTGGAGACGGCTTCAACATGGGATATTTCGTCGAATACGAATCAATAAACTTCTGCAAGTGCCTGGGTTTCTTATTGGAAGTTTCATCCAAATTGCCATCCAAATTGCCATCCATTTTGCGCTTAACCCGAGACTTACCAGTGCTGTGTACGCCTACTTCCTTTGGAACAACCCCGAAAATGATAGGATTTGTTTCAAAACAAAAGACTGGTGGTTTAGTCAGCCTTAATAATATTTCCCTTATGAAAAAAAAATGAAAACGAAAATGTTAAAGCGATAGAGGCTACTTATGCAATCGATTCCAAATCGATTGCCACGCTGGATTCGCACAAGACGAACCATTTGTCAAAACTTGTAACTCGGATGATTCACAATGCACTCGTGTTACCGAATTCATTTGGTTTACAGTGCAGTTGAATCAAACGCGGAAGTACAATGGGGAAGACGAAGCGATGGTGTGAATTTCGAGGCATTTAAATTGGGAATTTGGTACTTTTCCGAAATGGTTGTTTCAAAAAAAAATTAAGTGACAATCTTTTTGGATTTACGGAGTTTAGGGAGGTTGTCCAGAGTCACAGAGTTTGCGTTACTTATCCGTGTAAACTCCAGAAATTCTGGAGAAGTTGGCAGCTTCAATTATGCAACAATGGGCAGCCATCAGTCAGGATTTGCTTCAGAAGTTGATCGACAGCATGCCAGGAAGAATTGCAAAGAAGGGTCAACACTGCAAATGTTGAGCTATTGCATGTAATTCTCAATAAATCCTTTGATACTAGTGAAATGCTTCTAATTGTATGTCATCATACCATAGAAACATCTGGCAGACACCCAAAAACACTGAAGGAACAGACTGTGAAAATGTAATATTTGTGTCATTCTCAAAACTTTTGGCCATGACTCTATGTCATGTTAGTTTGTCATTCATTCAGGAGTGCAAATTTTGAAGTCATACTAATACAGGACGAGATGGCATGGCTCAAAATATCAATTTGAGTTCATCATAAAATGATGTTTGATGGGATAAAGGTGAGTTTTTTTTCCTCACAATTCCCCCAATCAAGAATTTATTTTCTTTTTTATAAAGAATATCTAATGTTTATACGAGGCTTTGAATCATCATCACACATTTCCAGCACATCTAAGAAGGGAAGACACAACTTCCTCTAGCCCAACTCCACAACCTTCGCCCTGACTTTTGATGGTCTCGACAACTCTATTCTTACGGACCATTCTGGCATGCCTTGCGCAGACCGCCTGATAGTACTTCAATAAATGCGTACACTTATGTTTCCATGCCTTTCCAGTTGTCTGCTTCCTCCCACACATGGAGCATAACAACTCGAAGCTATTGAAGTGGTTTGACATCAGGCAGTGCACTTTCTAATAGAAAGAAAAAAATATGGCACACATTCAAATTGACACCTTTAGTTAAAAAGTGCACATTGATGAAGTGGGAACATCATTCCTATTTGTGCCAGCTGAATACTGAAAAATCTGATTTTCTCCACCAGCATGCACACTTTCACATCTGGTATATTTGCAAAGAAGGCACAGACTGGCCGCAGGCATCGACAGCTGCCACCACTGGTGTCACTGGCACAGGCTGATCAGGTCGCACATTTGCCTTGCCCCCCATAGGTCAACTGGAAATTCATGTGTGGAATCATGTGATTATTTGCAGTTTGCATGATGACTGTAATATTGCGAGCGTCTGGCAGTGATGACAGAATGCTTCCTGAGCTCTTCCTGATTTCAACTTCTCCTTTCTACTTCTGCTCCTCAAAAAAACATGTCTTCTTCCCTCCTGTGTACAGTCAGTTGGCAGCCTGCTGCTTGACCCAATGCCCTCTGCAGCACGCACATTTGGCAGCAGTTGGCATATTCTACAACTTGCTGAAATACACAGTGCTTATTAATATCTTACTCTAATTTGACAGAAAAAGCTGACTAAAACGTGGGATTTTCCTCGCTGTAAAAAATGGGAGGATTGTGTAAATGAACTTAAGGCTTTGGGGCTCCAATAACATTTTAGTAAGGAGAAAAAAAACATATTTATATTGTGTACACAAGGTGCCACCCGGTGTTGCAGTGGTTCTCTTCAGTGCGAGCAAGCATGGCTTCGATTCCCACTGAGTGGCTGCGTGTGAATGTGAATGGTTGTCTATGACTGTCTGGCAAGCAGTTTAGGGTGTAGTCCGCCTTTGGCCCAAAGTTAGCTGCGATAGGCTCTAGCACCACCCAACCCTGACAAAAATAAGCGACTTTGACAAAGAATATGCAAGGTAAGTGATTAGCATTTTCATTGCTGAAACTCTACAACACCTGCCTGGAGAGGGTTAATGCAATAATATAACATGACATAAATGAGGGATGACATTATAGTAGCTGGTGTAGGGAAAGATGATACGGCACTGGGTGATTTTCTGTGTCGACCCCTCATGGACAAGCCGAAAGTGTAGTACTAGTAGTAGATAAAATGATATGGCTTCCTCCTACGTCCCAAAAACATGCGTGAATGGTTGTTTGTCTTGTTTTGCCCAGGCTGGCAACCGATACAGGGTGTCCCCTGTCAACTGCCCATAGTTTTCTGAGAATTAGTGTTTAATAAATTGAAAGATTCTTCAGCAAGATGAAACATGGTGTTGCTGGACAGAAAAATACAATATATGCCAACCCCCTTCTTCCAACAGTGGATGAACAAGACAAAAGGTGTTAGGATGTTGGGTGGCAAAAGAAGAGTTCCATAATGGAGAGTGACAGTAGAGATTGATTGGCATGGAAAAAGAAAAGGAAGCCTCCGGCACTTTTAAGGGAAGGCCTTGTCACATCCAAAAGACTAGCATACATCACAAATAAACACGTCATAAACTAGTACAACCTTTGTCCGGTCAGTTCTACCCGCTGACTTAGATTAGTCTGACCACATACAAATAATGTTTACAGAACAAACGCCTGTGAATTACATAACATGACCGCTGCACATGTCTAAAAGGGCACCGACATAATTTGGGTCACTAATCCCCTGCAAAATGTTAGTGGCGTTTTTACTCTGTTTTTATTCCGGGCAAACTATCATTTTTCCTCAGATGTACGTAGATAATTTGTGGTCATTTCTTCATTTTTTCTACCGCTTAGCCTCACAAGAGAGGCGGGGGTGCAGGAGCCTGTCTCAGCCAACTATCAGGACAAGGTGGGGGACACCCTCAATTGATTGCGACTGAATCGCTGGGCACAAGAAGATGGATGACGATTTGCGCTCACATTCAGACAGCGAAGCAATTTAGATTATTAAATTAGCCTAACATGCATGTTGTTGGGACATTGGGAGGAAAGCTGAGTACCCGGAGAAAACAAACACAGGCCCAGGGGAAACTCCACACAGTGAGGACCGACCTGGGATTGAACCCTCGACCTCAGAACAGTGTGGCTGATGCGCTAACCACTCGTCCGATGGAACACCATCATAATACAGTAGTACTTTGACATACGAGTGCCCCAACACACAAGAGGTATGAAAAAAATTCTGAGCAAATATTTGCCTTGATATGCGAGAAAATTTGAGATCCGCGCATACGAGACAGCCAGGTGGCCGAGTCTGCGAGAGGCTGCTTATGACAACAGCGCACTGACTTTCTCGCCACATCTCCCTCACGTAAAGATATCTATGAACACTGGGCATACAAGTTGCGTTTTTTTGCGTTAATCAGTGCAGAATTAAGGGGAAAAAATGCGTCCAAAGCAAGCCGGTGCAATGAAGGGTAGTGAGAAGAAAAAGCGTGTGATGACAATTGATATTAAGCATGAAATAAACGAAAAACATGAGAGTGGTGTATGCGTGACTGAGCTGGTTCGCCAATACGAGAGGAGTACTTCGACAATATCTACTATCCTTAAGCAGAATACTAGGTTCACTAAAAGGCATTCCCAAATGCACGCACAAATAAAGAGAAAAGACAATCTTCTGGATTTTTTCTTGCAAGGAGAAATCGAGTCTAGTCCCCGCTTCGTTCTGGCCTCACATGCTTCTTTTCTTAGTTTATTAACTTCAAGGACCCTAGTTACAATGGACGTATCAACTCTCAATGGAGTAGTGGGAAACAGAAGTGAGATGTCAAATAGTCAAAACAAATGAAGGTCATGTACAGCCGAAGGATCTTCTCCACATTCCAGTAGTCCAACTGGATTCGGCTTCCCTTTTGATAGTCTAATTAAGGAGCACAAAGCATTTACTTCGTTGCAAGGAGGCATTTTAGATGTAGTAAGCGAAGCACTTTCTTCATTGCAAGCAAATATATAATAATGTAAGACCAATAACCCTAACACAGAAGGATGCTACAAAGGATTTCAAGCCTTCCAAAGGACTAACCATAATTCCACATCCCATCAGTCCAACTGGATTCGGATTCCCTTTTGTTTAGTCTAATTAAGGAGCAAAGCATTTACTTCGTTGCAAGGAGACATTTTAGATGTAGTAAGCGAAGCACTTTCTTCATTGCAAGCAAGTATATAATAATGTAAGACTTATAACCCTAACACAGAAGCATGCTACAAAGGAATTCAAGCCTTCCAAAGGACTAACCATAATTTCCAAGCTGCGCAGTGACATTCATAACGAGATAGAGAGCCTTCTTTTAATATGGATAAAAGATAAACAGTTAGCGGATGATAGTGTGACTGAGTCGATAATGTGCGAAAAGGCCAGCGGAATCTACATGGACTTGAAACCAAAGCAAGCATCTGAAAAAGACACCAGCAAAACCCTTCAAAGCGAGTGGTGGCTGGTTTGATAGTATAAAAAAACGAAATGGACAAAACGAACACTCGGTTCTGAGGCATGGAGAAGCAAGAAGTTCTCGACCTCGAAAGACGTAGTGGAATACATTAGCATCTTTGCCTCGGGTATTGCGCAAGAAGCTTTAAATTTAGTGTAACGTATTTTTAAGTGGGCGGCCCGGTGGAGCGAGTGGTTAGCGCGTCGGTCTCACAGCTCTGGGGTCCTGGGTTCAAATCCAGAGTCGGTCCACCTTTGTGGAATTTGCATGTTCTCCCCGGGCCTGCGTGACTTTCCCCTGGGTACTCCGGTTTCCTCCCACATTCCAAAAACATGCATGGTAGGCTGATTGGACAGTCTAAATTGCCCCTAGGTATGGGTGTGAGTGTGAATGGTTGTCCGTCTCCTTGTGCCCTGCGATTGGCTGACCACTGATTCAGGGTGTCCCCCGCCTCTGGTCCGGAGTCAGCTGGGATAGGCTCCAGCACCCCCCGCAACCCTAATGAGGATAAAGCGGTTCAGAAAATGAGATGATATGATATGAAGATTTACTACATCTGGGCATGACTGCCGTTCCAGTGCTTGAGGAATCCATGCAAGAGTAAATCAGGAGCAAAATCTTAATCAATGCATCCTGAAGGCGCAGGTGATAACAGGATTGATAGATGGTGCTGCTTTTACTCACATCTAGAATACAGAAAGGCTTATTATCACGGGTGTGTCCTTTTTCTTTTTAAACTAAATGCCATTGATGGTTACATTACGAGAGAATATGGATGTTAATAGATTATATGATTTTCTTTCTTTCCCTTTGACTGTTAGCACAACAATAAGATATATAACTACACGGGGGCTGTGGTGTGTAATGTGAAGACTGAACTTGACGGTCAAATATGACAAAATATGTTTTGGCAGTTGCATGTGGTCTCAGCTGCATGGCTGTGATAATACTGCTGCAGGCAATGTCATTTGCATAGCACTTGAGGAGATTATTCCATTTTTTTCCCAGCAAGGTGCGCTCTGCTTTTTAGCTTGTTGCAAGAGGTAATTGTGCCTGTCGGGGTTGTTGACATTTCATTTTCCATTACATCAAACTTTGTCCAATTGATCTTTTTTGAGAAAACATTCTTCTTCAGAAAGATTATGTAGTAGCAGCTTGGAGTAAGTACACACAAAGCATTTTTTTGACCCTGGAATAAAGGACTGCAGCACTGAGTCAGCTTGTCCTCATATGCAAATTAGCCAAGTCAAATAAAAATTGACATAGATTAGCAAAGACAAGGAACGGAAGTACACAACAGTGACTTGAGCACGCCTTGCCCCTCTCTTAACTGCACATTTCCCATTGTCTTTCCTGATGGCTGAGTACTCATTTTATTGTTACTGTCCTAATTGTTCATTCTTTTACAACTTGCATGATAACTAAGCCTTGCATGTGACATAATTATATTTTGCTAGATGAAAGAAAGTAACAAATCAAATCACTGATTCTAGTATGTTTTAGTAAAGGGATTTACAATGTGAAAAATTAGCCTTTTTTAAAAGTTATTTTGCTCCACCTTGCATTGGGGGGTCCATTGGTTCTTTTTATTTGTAATAGAGGCCCATTTAATTTGAACTATTAGTATTAATATTTTTCAGAAAATGAACGGATGAATGTATATTGCCATTGCTCATTCATTCATTCATTTTCTGAAGTGCGTATCCTCACCAGGGTCACGGGGTGCTGGAGCCTACCCCAGCTGACTTCGGGCCAGAGGCGGGGGACACCCTGAATCGGTGGCCAGCCGATCGGAGGGCACGAGGAGATGGACCACCATTCACACTCATGCGTAGGGGGCAATTTAGAGTGTCCAAGCAGCCTACTATGCATGATTTTGGAACGTGGGAGGAAACCGGAGTACCCAGAGAAAACCCACGCAGGCCTGGGGAGAAGATGCAAACTCCACACAGTAGGACTGACTTTGATTCAATCCAAGGACCCCAGAGCTGTAAGGCCGACGCGGTAATCACTCAACCGCCGGGCCGCCTATATTACCATTGTAAAAATCTAATTTTGCAATTAATTTTTATCATATTATCCATATATTTGTCATATTTAATTGCCTCGCAATTAATTGTCAGTCATATAGTCAAAGGGTGTTGATTAGCATCACCTGCTTTAATATTTGACAGAAATGGGAGGATTCAGATTGGAAATATTTTAAATTAGAGTAACGCTTAATGTCAAAACAATAAAGAAAAAAGAATGAGTAAAGTGTGTTGACTTGAAGAGGCTCAGTCCTGATGTTCCCTCCAAAGCAACAGTTATGAAAATACAATTGTTAAACAGGGAGCTTGGTTTTCTCCTTTAATGTCCATTGCAAATGACCATAGTGTGCTAATGAGGAAAGCTGGTGACATAAACACATGACGTCAGTTAAACGACCTCACCCACAATGACACGCGCACACACACACACTGTAAAAATAATGCATTTTAAAGGAAGGCCAATGCCACGTCTTTACTTTGTCCCTGTCATGTTGACTTTTCCTCCCCCCTTTTCCCAGCGTCTGATCCTATGGAGGGAGCGGCAAACCCAGCTGGGTATTTTTTTTTATAGATGCATAGAGACGAACACAGCAGGATGACGGAACAACTTCGCTTTATTCCGCCTCTTTCTCTTTGCCCCCCAGAGCATCTTCTGCACCACTGCCCTGCCACCATGAATTCGTCAGCACAAACTTTCCAAACAAATGTTCTGACTTCTGCTCCAGTAAACACGCATACACACGTCAAACGTGGTAAATAAACCTTGGGTGTTTTTGTTTACAGTTTAAATTTACAAGAACTAATGGGTATAATGGGAGTCTGAGCAGTGTCTGTAATGTTTAAAAAAGACTATTTGGGGATGGGGACAGTGATCTACCAGCAATAGTCCCTTGTGTAGGTTGAAGATAAATGAATGAAACATACTAGGCTCCAGCACCCCCCACGACCCTAGTGAGGATAAAGAGGTTCAAAAATTGAGATGAGATCTTAAAATTGAATTGAATGCTTTTACAGTGGTACCTCTAGATACGAGCTTAATACGTTCCGGGACTGAGCTCGTATGTCGATTTACTCGTAACTCAAACGAACGTTTCCCATACAAATGAACTAAAAACAAATTAATTTGTTCCAACCCTCTGAAAAAACACCCAAAACAGGATATTGGATTGGAAAAACATTTTTATTTGTTCTGATTCACCATCTATTAACAGAGTAACAAATAACTATTGGTTTAATAGTAATAAAATGTGTTTAATAGTACTAAAATTAGACGGATTTCGGGGAGCGGCAAGAGAGACTGACAGAGAGAAGGGGGGGGGGGGATTTTGCACGGCAACGCGCTTGTAACATAACATAAATAAATTTAAATGAACTTGGATTACGATACAGACACACTCAAAAATAAATTCAATCTAACCTTAAACTAAACTTCATTCTAATTTTGTTTTAAATTTGTATACCTTTCTTCTCCCGGGTTGGCTCTGTTTGCCCTGCCTCCACCCTGACTTTCAGATGCAACGTATCGAGGGTTGTTTGCTTTTGTATTCCCTTCAAAATATTCCGAAAATGATGCACACAAATTTCCTCACAGTAGGACCACTTGCCAACGAGAAGTAGTATATATGCCATTTGCACAGACTAATGGGAAAAAAACATGCAAAAAAAATGCAACGCTCCGCCCAGTGCTTGTAGACATTACACGAGGGAGTTGCGACCAGAAAGACAATGATGTTCTTATGAGCAGCCTCTCGCGTCCGCTGTATGCTCGTATATCAAAATGTGTCTCGTATCTCAAGATAAATATTTGCCCAAAATTTTACTCGTATCTCAAATTGCTCGTATGTCGTGGCACTCGTATGTCGAGGTACCACTGTATTGTCATTATACAAGTATAATGAGATTTCAAAGCTTTCACCACATAGTGCACAAATAACAGCAGACGGACAAATACAGTGGTACCTCGAGATACGAGCTTAATCCGTTCCGGGACTGAGCTCGTATGACAAGTTACTCGTAACTCGAGGTAAAGTTTCCCATTGAAATGAATGGGAAACAAATTAATTCGTTCCAACTCTCTGAAAAAAACACCAGAAACAGGATATTGGATTGAAAAAAAATGTTTTATTTCTTATAATTCGCCATATATTGACAAAGTAATAAATAACGAGTGGTTTAATAGAAATAAAGTGTTTAATCTAACTAAAATTGGCCGGATTTCGCCGAGGGGAGAGGGGCTTTGGTTTTTTTTTTCTTCCACACAACGCACTCGTAAACAGAACAAACACTCCACCCTCACGTTCGCTATCGATGGGCTGTTTGCTGTCGTACTATTCCCTTCAAAATATTCCGAAAATGATGCACACAAATGTCCTCACAATCGGAGAACGCACGACCACTTGCCAACGAGCAGCAGTCTTATCAGCGATCGCACCGCTGCTCATGGGAGCTTCGGGGGCGCTGGCTAGCGGCTCATTTTAGCTTGTAGCATCTGTGTTCGCATCCCCTCGAACGGCGACTATGATAGAGTTGCTACCGGGGATGCTGTTGCGAGCCAGTGCCCCCGATGTTCTTATGAGCAGCCAACGAGCAGAGTCTTTTATCAGCGATCGCCCCGCTGCTCATGGGAGCTTCAGGGGCGCTGGCTAGCGGCTCCTTTTAGCTTGTAGCATCTGTGTTCGCATCCCCTCGAACGGCGCCTATGATAAAGTTGCTACCGGGGATACTTTTGCGAGCACGAGTATACTTCATTACCCAGAAAGCCCTCTTTTCACCGCACATGCGCGTTGTGCGTTTCCTGGTCTGAATAGCTCATCCGGTGCTCGTAAATATTGTTATACACGAAAGATATGCCAAAAAAAATGCCATGGCAACCTGGCTTGGTCGCATCACGAAACTTTGACCGCATCACGGGCGAATTATTCGATCGAAATTTCCCCCGTAAGACGAGCATTCCGTATGACGAACGGTCGTATGACGAGGTACCACTGTAAATCAATAAATAAGTAGTCCACGTGAGGTCAGCAGAGTGAAGCGCCCTTGTTCCGATACAATGATGAAATGATCATCTTCTAAGAATTACATCCTCTAAATGCCATCCTGCTGTACAAATGCATTCTTGAAATCTGGTGTTGATCTCCTCAGTTACCACTGCATCATCTTAGCTGGGACACTGTGAACTTTGTGTTGAATTCAACCGTGGTTCCTAAAATGGCAGAGTTTACTTACTCAAGGCCATTGTCTCGCAAGTGCTTTTGACGCAAGTCATGGCTGCCAATACAACCTTCAAATGTTCCCCTTTTTTGGGTCACACTGTATTTTCTCGAGTAGAGTATTTTTTTAATGTATATATCACATTGTCATAGTAAAATGCATTATGCTCTTACAGAAATCTTCAAAGAAATTTATTTTTATTTATTTTTTTAATTCAAAACCCATCTTAGAAATGTCACCAACAAGAAAACTAATGATTAGGAAGAGGAGGTGGGGTGAAAAAGCTTCGTACATACCTAACAGGTTTCTGGGCAGGTTCCATTGAGTCCTGTGAAGAAGAAATTATACTGCAACCAACCTCTCAAACTGCTTAACTAAACCATAGGAGAAAGAAATGTCATGTGACCACGTCCTCATTAGAAGAGGAGGGCACTGTGCTAATTTATTTACCTAATATAACACAGACAAGCAAAGAGCAGATGAGAAGAGGACTCGACCTGGCTAAGCCTATAACAGTGAGCCTATAACTGATGCTTGAGCCAAGAACAAGGGGGAAGGGAGGATGTGTGCATATGTGCATGAGAGGAAGTAAACAAGATGGTAGGTAAGACGTGGCCCATGTAAAAGAACCATTTTGCAAGGTGGAATTTAACACAAAATTTAAAGTTCTCACAAAATATACCTGAAGTTTAAACAATTATTGTGGATGATGGTGACAAGAAATACAATGGAACTGTAGTTTAGAGGGGGTGCCTAAAAGTGATAGATTTCAAACAGGGTTCTGCATTTAAGGGAGTGATAATGTTTTTTTACACAATATAAATAAAGCTGTCCGGCTCGGTCAGTGATCACTGCTGATAACAAAAAGCTGCGAATTGAAAGACGGCCAAGGAAAATGTAATGAAAAATAATTATAATAACAGTAAGCGTCTTTAAGCAGTTTCCATGTTTTTTTTTCTAAAAAAGTAAAAATAATAATAATAAAAGCTAAAAATATTTTTTGTAAAAATCTGAAAACCAATCACTAATATGTCCAATGAAATAGAAGAAAACTGATCACACCTCTGCTTAACTGAGTCACAACTATAGAATTCTCCAAGTCACTTGTTCACACAAAAGTGAACTACAGACGCTCCCCTACTTACGAACATTCAACTTACGAACAACGGTACATACGAACATGTCTGCAAATTGCGTTTAAGTCGAAAAATTTTCTTAAGTCCAATTTTGTATTTTTTTCCGAGTAGTGCTTCTTTCCGCCGCTAATACGCCTGGCGCTGTGAGGGCTCAGCTCACCCAGCATCTACCTTCTTCGTTGCAATGCGGAAGTGCGTGAACGTATCTCCAGTGAGCAAAGAACCTTTTTCATTTGTATCATTAAATATCTCGTGCATCCATTATTGAATATGGTTGGTAAAAAGTGAAAGGCTTCTATTGAGGGAGTTGCAAGGAAGAGGCAAGCCATTTCATTTGAAACGAGTGGCAATAATAACGAAGCTTGATGAAGTGGTGAGCGTTTCACTGGCATACAACTTGAATCGTTCGACCGTCAGTACCATTTATAAACAGAAAGATCGAGCAGCAGGACCCAAATATTGAACGTTGCACAAAGTTTGCAAATCAATTGAATGATGCCATACAGTGCTACCGCATCATTTATGATGAAAAAAAGAAGAAAACTGTGCAATCGTCGTTAGATCGCTTCTTTCGGCCTGTTTCTAATACATAAATCTCTCTCTCTCTCTCTCTCTCTCTCTCTCTCTCTCTCTCTCTATACAGTACTGTACATATTCTCTCCATTTTATTAAATGTTTTTTTCAGTACAAACCAATGCGTGTTACTTATACAAGCCTTAAACATACAAATGCACTTATATAAACCTTCAATATACTTATATAGGCCTTAAACATAAATTATAATATAAAATATAGCACTGAATCAACTTACAAACAAATTCAACTTATGAACAATCGCTCGGAACCTAACTCGTTCGTAAGTAGGGGAGCGTCTGTATATGCAAGCCAACTTACATTTTACTTCAGGATTTACAAAAATTACACTAGAATTTGGTATGATTACATTTTGTCACAGAGTCTTATTGGTTAATTTATATTTCAATTTGTATGATGGTGATTTAAAAAAAAACAGTGCCTGTACAAAACCACATTTTTAGGTGCAAGAGTCATTCATTGCTGGAGCCTATCCCAGCCAACTATGGGCACCATGCGAGGGGACACCTTGAATCGGTGGCCAGCAACCATTCACGCACACAGATTCCTAGTGGCAATTTTAAGTGTTCAACCAGCCTATCATGAAGGTTTTGGGGATGTGGGAGGAAACCCACACAACCCTGGGGAGAACATGCAAACTGCACACAGGAAGGTCCGAACCTTGGATTGAACCCTCGATCTCAGAACTTTGAGGCCGATGCACTGAACACTCATCCACTGGCAAGAGTATGAGACTTACAAAATATTTTTATTGTAAGATGCTCCAGGTCTACCTTTTTAAATATGACAACGTGTGAGGTCAACCAGATTTAGATTTGACTTTGAAGGTATAAATGTAAGAGAAAAACAGAAGCTTGGCAAGCATCTTGTTATGTGTGGTCCTTGCTGTCTATATCCTGAGTGGCCACCCTCCAAGGCCATGTCACTTTGGGTCTTGTCCAGGTGGTAAAAGCATAAGGGTTCCTGGTGGCAGGGATGTGTGACACTCAGCCATCTGGTGATGAGTCACTTTGTCCCTGCTCTTGTGCACTATGACTGGGCCTGGGATTGTATCCCATCGCAGGATGTGTGAGTACACGAATACATGCGAGGATTGCAAAAAGGGAGGCACTAGAATGTATAAGCGTTTGATTTAATGTGATAGAAGCCAACTATTCAAAGGTCGGAAAGCAGTAATATAATAGTTGGAGTCCATTTATAATAGTAATACCTTGACATACGTGTCCCAACATGCGTGAATATTGAGATATGAGTAAAATTCCCAGTAAATTTTTGCTTTGAGATAAGAGACAAATTTGAGAAACAAGCATACAAGATGGTTCCTGATACGGCCGCCAACCCGCCGAGTATGTGAGAGGCTGCTTATGAGAACAGCTTTCTCATTGCATCTCCCCCGCGAAAAGATATCTATGAGCACCGGCCGTACAAGTTTCCTTTTTTGCAATAATCAGTGCAAATTTAAGGGAAAAAATGGGTCCAAAGCAAGCCGGCTAACCGTCATTTCCAGGCTGCGCAGTGACATTCATAACAGGATGGAGAGCCTTCGTTTAATATGGTTAAAAGATAACCAGTTAGCGGGAGATTGCATGACCGAGTCAATAATGCTCGTATTTCAAATTTGTTTGAGTTTGATTTATTTAATAAGGGACAGCAAATATTAATGAATATGGTTATATTCATGGTAATGAACATATATATGTAAATATGTAAGATTGTAGTCGAGGGCTAATTTCCATCTTTAGATGTCTTGTATCTCAAGGCAAAAATTTGCTCGGAATTTTCCTCGTATCTAAAATTTCTCGTATGTTGGGACACTCATTTGTCAAGGTATTACAGTAATCACATTATGACAAATATTTTGACGTCTTATTTGATGTATGTGCGGTCTTGCAAAAATATTACAAAGCAGTTAAGCACAAAAAATGTAGCCATTGATTAGAAATTACTAAATGACAAGGTGGTGGGAAGATTTCTGGTAGCAGTGTTATTCCGGTAACAGCTTGACAGTTGTGCATCCATATAATCGCAAATTAGATTGACCCTAGGGGATTGTACTCGTGGTGTTGCATACAGTATGCACATTGTTTACTAGACTAACAAAGCCAACAGAAAATCTGTGTCCAGTGCAACAGCTTCACTTCCCCAGGACACAGCTAACCTAAATAATGTTTATTTTTTTGAGGATGGCGCTTGTGTCTCTCCCAAATCCTCTATTGGGTTCATGCAATTATCACTGCTTTTGTAATCAGGCTTCTACTGCCCCCTGCCCACCCTGTTGCTGTGCTGTACTGCAAGTGTGCTCTCTATCATAAAATAACCAAAGGACTTTGAACCACAATTTGTGTGCAAGTGAGATAAGCTTGTTCCACGGGCATTGCTATGGTGTTTACATCTTGACAAATAAACACCAAGGAAGGCCAATTCACTTCAAACCAGTGGAGGGCATGTGATGTCAAAAACAGAAACTACTAAGTATGTAACTGCACTGTTTAGAACATGTGTCAAAGTGGCGGCCCAGGGGCCAAATCTGGCCTGCGGCATCATTTTGTGTGGCCCAGGAAAGTAACCCATGAGTGCCGACTTTCTGTTTTAGGATCAAATTAAAATGAAGAGTATAGATGTATATTAAATTTCCTGATTTTCCCCCCTTTTAAATCAATAATTGTAATTTTTTTTAATCATTTTTTTCTGTGTTTTTAGTTCAAAAATAATTTTGTAAAATCAAAATATATATATAAAAAAAAGCTAAAATAAACATTGTTTTAGATATATAAAAAACTGAATATTCAGGGCTTTTAATCCAGTTCTTTTATTCCATTTATAAAAAAAATATCTAAATATTATATCTAAAATGGTCCGGCCCACATGAAATCGAGTTGACGTTAACGCGGCCCGCGAACCAACCCGAGTCTGACACCACTGGTTTAAAAGATGAAGGAATACATTGACAGCCTACAAGCACACATCTTTCCGTGCATATGTGATAGAAGAACTAGTACATTGAAATCTTAATTAGTAATGAATTAACTTCAATAAAATAATTTTGGGCTCAAGTCAGAGTAAGGTGTGCATAAGGAGCTGAAATAAAATAAATGGTTTTGGGGATTAGATCATGGTAGAAGAATTTGTGCGTCTGGACTGAACTGGATAAAATCTTGGGTTTCATTCATAGTGTGTTAAGCGCAAACTGTTCACAGCAGCGCCCTATTTTTCATTTGCGTTTGTGAAGCCCATATACTGTATGTAGCACAGAGGTGGCGTTAGCCTCACAGCTCTGGGGTCCTAGGTTCAAATCCAGGTTGGTCCACCTGTGTGGAGTTTGTATGTTCTCCCTGAGCCTGCACGGGTTTTCTCTGGGTATTGTAGGTTTCCTCCCACATTGCAAAAATATGCAAGGTTGGCTGATTGGACACTCTAAATTGCCCCTAGGTATGAGTGTGAGCGTGACTGGTTGTGCGTCTCCTCATGCCCTGCGATTGGCTGGCCACCGATTCAGGGTGTCCCCCGCCTCTGGCCCGAAGTCAGCTGGGATAGACTACAGCACCCCCGCCACCCTAATGAGCATAAAGCAGTTCAGAAAATGAATGAATGAAAAAAAGAAAAGGTTCAAAAACAAAAACCTGCACCGCCAGCGGCCCTCGAGGGTCGGTTTGGAGACCTCTGCTGTAAGATATATTTTACATTTTATGTGGAATATTTTCTCACTATACAGTGGTACCTCTAATTACAAAAGAAGTTCGGAAAACGCTACGTCTAAAAGATTCAAACTTCCCACAAAACAAAAACATTTGAAGCATTCTGTTTTTTTTAATGGAGTGATAGATTTGCTCTCACATCTCTCAATACCCCCTTGGCGTGCGTCCCATTGGCTCGGAGAGATCTGCGTCTTAATGATGCTTTTTGTGTGCCTTCGACCCCCATTTGTCACAGACTTCTTTGTTTTTCATCATGTACCCCAAGAAAGTTATTCTCAATGCGAGTGTGTTCCCAAATCTTGCTATCGCCCATCTTGACGATGTAAGCCATGCATATTTTTGGAAAATTATGAAAAGTCGTACAAGACAATCATAGTTGAATTGATATTTCACCAAACATAACATAAGTTTAAATATTTAAATTTTGAATTGACATGCATTTTACCACCTGCCAAACATTAGCCTCCTCCTCCCTAAACCAGAACGAACTGATTGTGTGTCCCCCCCCTTCTCTGGCCCAAAGTCAGCTGTGATAGGCTTTTTTGGCCTTATTTCCACAAGATTGTAATTGTGTTGTGTCTGCAACGACACACCCTTAGTGTGATGAGATGTTCATATTGTCACAGGTATCCACCAAATACCAACACAGACGTGGCCCGGTCGCGCCAGAGCGCACAAACAACGATCTATAAAAATAGGAACCATTGAGTTGATTGATTGGCACTCGAAAATCAGTAGATATTGTCCCAACCCCTTCACACCCAGGCTCATCTGTATTCTGTACAGTCTCATGTTGGGTGCTACATAATGTTGTTTCTGAACAGCGAGTGACAAATGGTTGAGCTCTGTATTGCTTTCCTGAGAGAAGCATAGCTGAATACAGTAATCCTTCGAATATCGCGGCTTCAACTATTGCGGTTTCACTTCATCACGTTTTTTTCTGGGCAAAATTTTTGGGGGTTAAAAACCTTTTTTTGTAAGTTCAAAAAAAATGTGAAAATCCACGCTGAAACTCGCAAGCGGAAGTCACTCCCCTGTCCCCCGCTTGCTACAAGGACTCAGCACTGAAGTTCAAAAAAAAAAAAAATATATATATATATATATATATATATATATATATATATATATATATATATATATATATATATATATATATATATAAACAGGGGTGACCCTACTTCGCGGTTTTTCGTTTATCGCGGCCTTGTCTGGTCCCCATTAACCGCAAAATCGAGGGATTCGTGTACTGATTATTTTGCTTGAATGCAAATCGTTTTGGTGAGATTAATTTAAAAATAAAAATCTAAACAAAAAATAAAGTGAATGATAGTACTTGATAGAGTAAGTACTTACCGAGTCCCTTTGTTCGAACAATGACAAAAACTACATCTACACATTAAACTTTATATACATCAAATGATAGACACATAATTTAAACTTACACATGATTATCAGTTCTCAACATCATGAAAACTTGTTTGCCAAATAAAGAGAGCTGTGAGTCAGTGAAGAAAATCCTACCCACGCATATTTGCTTCATTTGAACAAATCCCTCAAGCATGACATATTTTTTGTTGATGTCAATGACATGAACCAAATCAATGTGTGCACATGAATGCTCTTTACTGAGCTCAAATACAAATGTAGTATGTATTTTTCTCCAAATCAAAAACTCCTTAATGTGGAGGAAAAAGTGTCAACCAAATGCATTACAATGCCGTGCACTGTACACTTCAGAACAATTTTAAAAATATTACAAGTCATTAGACTCTAATGTGCAGTTCACATTTATCTTATTACGATGAAGTCAAACATTTCCATTATCTTCAATTGGAGGGAGGTATGTGAAGCTAAACCGAGTAGCAGGTGTTTACATTTACAATTTTTTGAGTTCATGGAAGCTATGTCAACTAAATTTTGTAATCAGTTATTCACTTTTTCATTCATGCATTCATTTCCAAACGGCTTAATCCTCGCCAGGATCCCGGGGGGTGCTGGAGCCTATCCCAGCCAACTATGGGTACTAGGCGAGGGATACCCTGAATTGGTGGCAAGACAGTTATTCATTCACTTATTCAGCTTGAATTTATGCGACTGGTAAAAACAATGTTGATAAAGGCAGCTGTCAAATAATGACAAAAACTAAACCAAAACGAATGCTCTGATAATACAAATAAATACATTTATAGTGAATAGACATTTCCTTTGTTCATTATGAATAATACTGTGCATACTATTACCCTTATTGCTTTGTAACTTAAGATATATATGCAACATTTAATATCTTGTTTAATGGCTCTCACAGGCTGT
The DNA here is from genome assembly GCF_051989625.1 of Stigmatopora argus. Taxonomy (NCBI): domain Eukaryota; kingdom Metazoa; phylum Chordata; class Actinopteri; order Syngnathiformes; family Syngnathidae; genus Stigmatopora; species Stigmatopora argus. Next base: position 5,429,246 of record NC_135390.1, read on the forward strand.
AGTTCTAAATGAACGATTGCCTGAGACTATTACGTAAACAATCAGAAAAATAATAAAGGAATTCTTTTGTATTAGCCCTCCTCTCTAAATTCATAGTTCATCGTTTTGTGGATTCCCGCCACTAAAAAAAAGAAAATACTACTCTGAAATGACTGAATTTGTACAAAACCATATTGCATTCACCTTACAAACAAAAATGGCCAAACCGTTTTTCAAAATAATTTATTTTTGGAGTTGTTGTTTTTTTATTATTTTTTTCTGTTCTTCGTTTTTTGCTTTTTTTCCTACTGGGCCTGGCCGCAAGCCGGAAAAAAATAATTAAAACTCATAAAACAAACAGCAGTCATCGAGAAACTCGGAAGTCTCGTACGATCTGTGTTTCGCAAATTCTAGACAGGATGACCTCTGCTTGCGTACTTACTTGCTTCCGTTCAGTCTATTCCAAGGGTGTCAGACTCGGGTTGGTTCGCGGGACATGGGCCGGACCATTTTAGATATAATATTTAGATATTTTTTTTATAAATTGATTAAAATAACTGGATTAAAAGCCCTGAATATTCAGTTTTTTTATAGATCTGAAACAATGTTTATTTTAGCTTTTTTTATATATATTTTTAGAAAATGCAGAAAAAAAATTGATTAAAAAATTACAATTATTGATTTAAAAGGGGGAAAATCAGGAAATTTAATATACATCTATAATCTTCATTTTAATTTGATCCTAAAACAGAAAGTCTGCACTCATGATTTACTTTCCCGGGCCACACAAAATGATGCGGCGGGCCAGATTTGGCCCCCGGGCCGACACTTTGACACACGTGGTCTATTCAGTGCAATCAAGTTTCATTTAGATATTGGGCTAAGACAGTGGGAGATTTATCCTCATGAAGGTTGTGGGGGGGGGGGGGGGGGGGGGGCTGGAGCCTATCCCATCTAATTATGGGCAGGAGGTGGGGTACACCTTGAACTGTTTGCCAGCCAATCTCAGAGCACTTATGGACAGACATGCATGCAGTGGGAGAACACAGGAAGGACAGAGCATACTAGCACTCCCAAAAACTGTTCAAAACTTGCAAAAATTAAAACACTATAACACATAACTGTCCACTGCGTGAGAATAAATTGTGTATTCATAGATTGTTAATTAATATGGACAGTACAATACACTAGCTACACCATGTAAACCAGGGGTGCCAAACCCAGTTTGGTTGGCCGGCCACATTCATGGTGACCAGATCTCATGTGGGCCGGACCATTTTAGATATAATATTTAGATTTTTTTTTAATAAATGGATTAAAAGAACTGGATCAAAAGCCCTGAATATTCAGTTTTTTATAGATCTAAAATAATGTTTATTGTTGCTTTTTTTAATATATTTTTTAGATTTTACAAAATGATTTTTGAACTAAAAACACAGAAAAAAATATTTAAAAAATTACAATTATTGATTTAAAAGGGCGAAAATCAGGAAATTTAATATACATCTATACTCTTCATTTTAATTTGATCCTAAAACAGAAAGTCGGCACTCATGATTTACTTTCCCGGGCCACACAAAATGATGCGGCGGGCCAGATTTGGCCCCCGGGCCGCCACTTTGACACGTGATGTAAACAATGCAAATACAACATAGGATGAAGTACTGTGAACATTTAGGTACTTGAATGACAGTAGTGTAAAGAGAAACTCAATTCAGGACAACACAATACACAACAGCAATACTCTTAGAAAACACACACCGATGTATGCGAATAAACATGCGAGTGAAGAAGCATGCACACGCCTACAACCACATGTGCATGCACAGCTAGACCTAAATGCAATCGGAATCACCTTTATTATATTCATATTTCACATGTTACATAGTAAAATTAGAGCTTCTCCTCATTATTTCAGAGAATATTAGATAGAAAAATAAAAACTACATAGAAGAGTGCCACCTGATGGTGTACAGGTTCACTCGCGGGCTCGATTCCTTCTGGTGGTGGTATGAGTGTGAGTGCGAATAGTTGTTTGTCTCTCTGTGTGCCCTAGGATTGACTGGCGACCACTCCATAGGATGTAGTTTATTCATGAGAATTGTATGGAAATATGATGAATGATAATTCTAGTGTATGACAGTTATATTGCACAAGAATTGTATTACTTATGGGATGGCAAGTTTGTATTGCACATTGATTATAGCAGTCTGTACTGTTTAGAAAAGTGCTCATTTGCTTTAGTATGTTAGTGTTGTGTTCGGCAGGCCGATGAAAGATGGATCCACACACAATTCAGGAAAAGGAATCAATATTTACAAAAATATTATTTATTAAACAAACTCTTGAATGTAGCAGGTGTTCTTAAATACTAGATACACCAGTCAGTCGCAGGTGTGGTGCCCCGTCCCTTTTTTTTGGCCTAATTATTTGCTGACAAGAGAGTCATTGTAGGTTAAAGAACATGACAGTTAGCCCTGTGTTAAAAAAAGCAAGAATCAAACTTATCAGATCCAGTTTGTGAGGTTCGATTGCAGTTGAAATTTGGTGATTCACATGAATTAAGACTGAGCGCATTCATAAAAAAATAATGATTAATACGTTATGGTCTTGACCTTTTAATAAAACAACCATAACCAGAAAAACATAATAAAGTATCTTCTTTTTACCCATAATCATGTGAACAACAGCTCATTAGCACAGAGCTCTTGCATTGCCATGCTCTGAGTATGCTCAGTTATTGAAATTGTCCTTATTTCTCTACACAGTAATTTTTTTACATGGATGAATCATGCATAATGAATGACCAGGATACCTCTATGTTACCTAATGCTCTCTCCTCCCTTTTTGATGAGTCACAAGCCAAACCTGGGGCAGTCTAGCTCCGGCTAGAGATGTGATTTGAATTCAGCAACACTCAGGAGCTAATACGGCAAAGAGTGTGGTATATTTTAAGATACCTTTGTTCCAGGGCGGCCCGGTGGCGCGGGTGATTAGCACTACGATCTCACAGGCCTAGGGTCCTGGGTTCAAATCCAGGTCATGTCCATCTGTGTGGAGTTTGCTTGTTCTCCCATGGGTTTCCTCTGGGTACTCCAGTTTCCTCCCAAATTCCAAAAACATGCATGGTAGGCTAATTGGACACTCTAAAGGGAAATGAATCATTGATTTTTACTATAATTTGAACAACGCCAGCGGCGGGCCGGAGAAAAAATCCCAACGGGCCGTATATGGCCCGCGGGCCGAGGTTGAAAAACTTGTACACACACAATCCGGGGGCGGGGCGAGCGCGCGAATCCCGTTTCCGCGAAACCTCCGTTCGGCGGAACGTCCATTCGGCGACCTGTCCGTCTGTCAAACGTCCGTCGGCGAAACGTCTTTAGGCGAATCATCCGCCCGCGAAAAACCTAATACAGTGGTACATACGAGCATTTCGAGATACGAATAAAATATCGAGCAAAAAATTATCTCTAGATACGAGAAAATTTTTGAGATACGAGAAAGCCAGGTGGCCAAGACCTGAAAGGCTGTTTATGATTGCAGCACACTGTCTTTTTTGCCGCATCCCTTTCGTGTATAACAGATATCTACGAGCAATGGGCGGAGTGCTGCATTTTTTTCAGTGTTTTTTCCGTCAATCAGCGCGAATGCCGGAGCGATCGCTAATACGAGTATAGTATATTTCTTCTCGTTGGCTGCTCATAAGAACATCAGGGGCACTGGCTCTCTCCCCTGCAACTCCTCGTGTAATATCTCTGGTCACAACTATACCTCTTTGTAATGTCTCTGCAGAGCGTTGCATTTTTTCAGTGTACCTCAGCAGAGCCAGGAACATCATCGGGGACCCATACCACCCTGGTCACAATCTGTTCCAGCTGCTGCTCGGGGTGAGGTAATATGAATAGACGTTGGGCGGTGATCTGCCTCCTACTGGCTGACTGAAGGTAAGTGTAAGACAGTGAGAGGTAAGTGATCCGCTCGGGGGGTGATGTGATGTATCCATCACGGAAGAATGCCAAATTACGAGTCCGAAATGATCACTTATTTGGGTCTTTAGCCGGGAAAACGCACCTTATGAAGAAGCACTACCAACTACCAAAACTACTGGCTGACTGAAGGTAAGTGTAAGACAGTGAGAGGTAAGTGATCCGCTCGGGGGGTGATGTGATGTATCCATCACGGCAGAATGCCAAATTACGAGTCCGAAATGAGCCCTTATTTGGGTCTTTAGCCGGGAAAACGCACCTTATGGAGAAGCACTACCAATTTCGTCATACGCAGTTTCTAGGTATGATGACAATTAGGCTTTTGTCAAGTCAATGATGATGACAAAGCCTATGTCTGATTATTATTATTAATCCAAGTTCATTTAAATTTGTTTATGTTATATTACGATTCACCGGTGCAAAAAGTGTCCCCCGCTCGACCCCCCGCCTTCCTCTATGTCCCTTCTCTACCCTCCGCAAAATCCGTCTAATTTTAGTTCTATTAAACACATTTTAGTAATATTAAACCACTAGTTATGTGTCACTTTGTTAATAGATGGCGATTAGAAGAAATAAAACATTTTTTTCCAATCCAATATCCTGTTTTTGGTGTTTTTTCAGAGGGTTGGAACGAATTAATTTGTTTTTAGTTCATTTCAATGGGAAACGTTCGTTCGAGTTACGAGAATATCGACATACGAGCTCAGTCCCGGAATAAATTAAGCTTGTATCTCGAGGTACCACTGTACACATATAGTGGATATATGTCAACTCTACAAAAGAGATTATTTTAATTAGAAAGCTCACAATAGAGTGGAGCAGACAAAACAGAAACCCGATTCCATGGTTTGATGTACACATTAGAGTGATCGAATGGCCAACATTATTAGAGAAATTTGAAGAATGTCTCATTGAATTATTGAAAAGGTAGTCTCTCTGCTGGTTTTTCAAATCACTCATTGGTGACAAAGGGTATTAGTTCAATGTGGCAATCTATTATTTACTACAAGTTTTAAGTATCGCGCTATATGCAACATTCAAAAACGTGAACAAAGTAAGATATTTGACACGTAAATTACCCGTATGAAAGTGTGCAATAATGTCTTTATTAAATGCAGTGCAACATGTCTTAATAATTTGAGAGACATTAAAGCAGTGGTTCTTAACCTTGTTAGAGCTACCTAACCCCATCAGTTTCATATGCGCATCACCGAACCCTACTTTAGTGTAAAATATATATATATATATTTTTTTTCAAATTCAAGATATATAAATTCCTCGCAGCACTGATTGGACAAGCAATGTGATGTGATCATCTGCAGCCAGTGATGGTCAAGCAGGGCATGCTATCGTGTATAGACATGATGAGTCGGTGTGTCTTGACCTCCACAACAGAGGCTCAACCGAACCCCTGACAGCGACTCACCGAACCCCTAGGGTTCAATCGAACCCAGGTTAAGAACCACTGCATTAAATTCATTCCTCGTAAGTGTTGCGGGTGTTGGTGGAGCCTACCCCAGCTGACTTCGGACAAAAGGCAGAGACTACACCCCATACTGGTCGCCAGTCAGCTGTAGGGCACGTAAAGAGACAAATGGCCATACGCACTCAGAATCACACCACCACCAGCAGGAATCGAGCCCACACCTGCCAGCTCCCAAGTCAGGAAAGTGAACCTCTATTGTCTACACCATCAGAGAGCCTACTAAAATAATTTTCTCATCTCATTTCATTTTCTGAATGACTTTATCCTCCTATCCCAACTGACAAAACCTGTTGTGTGTGACCAACAATTTCCTAACTTGGGACGTGGTAATTGAAGAGGTAGCATGTTCGTCTCTCGTCTCACAGTTCTAAAATCGAAGGTCCAATTCTCAGTGGATTCCAGCATTCCTGTGAGGCTGTATGTACTCCTTGTGCATGTGTGGCTTTTCTCCGAGCACTCTGGTTTCCCCCACACATTCCAAAAACATGCATCGTAGGCTGATTGACTATTCTAAATTGTGCCTATGTTTGAGTATGAGCGTGAATGGTTGTCTGTCTCATTGTGCCCTGCAATTGGCTGGCAACCAATTCTGAGTGTCCCTCACATACTGCCCATAGTTGGCTGGGATAAGCCCCAGTTCCCTTGTGAGAATAAACAGTAAAGAAAACCACCAGAGTTAAACATATTCAATCCCTGATCTCATTTAACTAATTCATGTACAAGTGCACCCACCTTGTTCTGACTAGATGACCTGTTTTATAGTTACTGTGGCCCAGTGTCCGTAGGCTGGAAGTGGATATTATGTAACCTGACTATGTTGGACTATATGTTAGTTTCAAATGTCAAGCCTCAAGGGTAAATGAGTAACGTAAACAATCGCTCACAGTATGCATGTTAACAGAGGGAAGCTAACTACACAAATAAGTAAATAAATAAATCACCATCCATGCCATCTTATTGTAAGAGTGTATGAACATGATAAACATGACACTATGGCCGCATGGACCACAGTTGGCTGGGATAGGCACGAGTACCCTTGTGAGTATAAGTAGAATGGGAAATGAATGAATGAATTTCATAACTGCAACATTTTTAGTATGTCATTTTTTCAGGGATACACATTTCACACCTTCAGTATGTAACCTACTACTTCAGGTCGGTCCACCTGGTGGAGTTTGCTTGTTCTCCCCAGGCCTCCGTGGGTTTTCTCCGGGTACTCCGGTTTCCTCCCACATTCCAAAGACATGCATGGTAGGCTGATTGGACACTCTAAATTGCCCTTAGGTATGAGTGTGAGCGTGAATGGTTGTTTCTCCTCGTGCCCTGTGATTGGCTGGCCAACGATTCAGGGTGTCCCCCGCCTCTGACATGAACTCAGCTGGAATAAGCGCCAGCACCCCCCATGACCCTAATGAGGATAAAGCGTTAAGAAAATGAGCTGAGCGATGTCCAATGTTGATAACTATGTTGCAACAAGCAGAAGGTCCGGGTGCTTCATTAAGTCCCAGTTGCACCAGCTCCGGTGCCACCAAGCTCTGCCTGGTGCTCATAGTAATATAGGAAAGGCTACAATATACTTATATATATGTATGTATATGTATATTTATATATATGTATATTTATATATATATATATATATATATATATGTTTATGTATATTTATATAGGTGTATTTATATGTGTATATATATATATATTTCAGCAAGACGCTTATTTATGTATTTATTTATAAATATTTATTTATTCACTTATTTATTACCTATTTATTTATGTCTAAAATGTATTTTCCTGTGTCTGTATTCTCACCCTCTTGCTACTGTGACAATGAAATTTCCCGAATACGGGATGAATAAAGTTATCTAATCTAATCTAATCTAAACCGAACACGTAGTTATTTTACAATAGTGAGAATGTTTCCATCTCTGCTTCAAGGTAAGCCAAAAAAACCAAAACAAAAATGAAGACACCTTATAAACAGCAACAGCAATGCCCATGCATATTTCCAAATAAATGCTCAAATAAATGTACGAACAGTCTGCAAAAATAGAGTTGGCTGCAGATGGATACATTTGCCATAGCAAGCTGTCAATGCTTTGCTTTTCTGTGGTATTCATTATTTTTTCTAAATTTCTCCTTACATAAGACATAAAAGGCTAGAACGACAAAACTGTTGAGAAAGACTGAAAAGATAATACAGCAAACCAGCATTGAAGCAGTGGCAGTGAATTATAATGCCTTACGAAGAGCGAACAACCCTGAGGTGCTTTTTCTTTACTTCAGTCACTTTAAATCCATGGCTGGCCACGCTGTTTGCATGACATAATACAGTGGTTTCAGAGATGAAGACCCGACAAAACAATATTTGCAAATAGCAGGTGGTTTTACAAATTAAAAAATCATAAAAATACATATAGTTTCATGTGAAGCCTTTGGGATTGAATAAATGTCTGCATGAAGTGGCGATAAAACATGATAACCGAAGGATTAAAATACTTTTTCAAATGTATATGATGTTGGGATTAAACGATAAAATTTTGTTAATATGTTTTTTTTTCATACTATGAAGGACTGCTGATGTCTTTCTGTTTTCCTTTGTGTGACAAGCATTTATCCTCTGGATGACATTGAGAACTGCTGGTGCTTACGGTACTTCAAAGTGACTAACGGGATAAAAACGATAATTTAACTCATTTTCCTTTTTCAATTGTTCACACTAGTGTCAGCTTTCTCCCAGGGCACCAGCTGCTGTAAACCACCCATCAAACAGTAAGCAGAGAGAAGAAAAGGGAATATACCAAAAAAGGAGACGACTGTTTGGGAGCAAAGTTAGAGGTTAAGAACTATTCTAATCAAAAATTAGAGAGCAAATGTTAACTGTAAGTAAATATATTTTTAAGGTGTCCTGTTTCACACTGGAAATACAGAAAAAGAACATGTGACTGCTGACATACATTCATGCAGACACAATTTGTCCTAGAATATATTCAAAGAACATACGAGAACTTTTTACTAATGAACACATATACACAATTTCTTTTCCATTTTGCAGTCAAATAAAAAATCTAACTCAATTATTTAGGACATTAAAAAAGTATTCGGAATGCTGGTTATTTTACATTGTTTTGTCATTCTTTTAACATGGTTCAATCATGTTGTTAATATAGGCGACATGGTTTTAGTGTGCTGTAGCTCAAAAAAGGTTGGGAAACACAGACTTAGATGAATGACCAAAAGTCACAGTGTGATGGCATCACTTCATCAATGTCCCAGAATTAAAGAGTCTGTTTAACAACACTCCAGTTACATTTTAATGAGAACATTTAGGAACAAACAAGCTCTGGAAATGCTGCACTACCCAGTTTTTTTCATTAGTGTGTAAAAGATTAGGTTTTCTCTGGGTTTAGGATCATCAGAAGCACAAACAACTTTGCGTTTGGAATATACATGCCTCTGCACTAGTCTTGGCATGTTCTTTAGCCTCCATTGGATTGGATAACTTTATTCATCCCGTATTCGGGAAATTTCATTGTGACAGTAGCAAGAAAAGGCATATTTATATTGACCCCCTTTCTGCCATGCTTGCCCAACAATGCGCTGAGACCTCCTAAGAGTTTAACGTTTGTATTTTTGTGTTTTGTACTTTGGATTCCTTAGTTGTACTCACCGACTCAGTCGTGCTGTTTTGTTATAATTTTGATCTTTAGTTTTAGTTGCTGACTGCTTTTGGTGTTTTCTTTGATACTCAGATATTTTGGCGTGCTCCCTTTGTTTAATAAATGCTTGTTTTGTAAATATCGATTCCTTTTCCTGAGTTGTGTGTGTATCCATCTTTCATCGGCCTGCCAAATGCAACGAGTCTTCATTCAGTTTAAATGATAACATAATTTGCAACGTTCAGATTATGTTCAGACTATTTACAAATGGTTGATATGTCTTGTAGGGACCCACGAGGATAACTAATATTAAGAAATCCAAAATAAAGAGACATCAGCAAATAACAACCTCTGCCAGTTACACAGATTTTCTCAGATACGTTATGGTTCAATCAGCAGTTTAGGAGGCAAAAAGGAAGGAGCTTCTTACTCAGCAAAAATGTGAATGTGATTCAGGAGCTTTGAATTTCCAGATAGCAACAATCATTTTGAGCATATCCATGTCATCTACTGTGCTGACACAGCTCTCACAAGACAAAGTGCTGGCTTGGTTTAATCATCTTTTCACCCACAGCATGATGATCACATACTGTGGGGAGACAGGTGGATGCAGCGGCATTGTGAGGACACTCAGTTCTCATTACCACAAAAGATGTATTTGTTTTGTTCTCTCTGTCACAAAATAATGTACAGGACCAATACCAATTACAAAAAAAAATACTAATTTATGGCTGTTTTTCTCCATTAGCAGTAAGAATATGTTTTACCCTTTTTGCACCAAGATCTTCATGACAATAGACAAAAAAATAACTACAACCAGCAGCCTACAACTTGAAGGGCTATTACAGGGGTGGGCAAACTATTCCACAAAGGGCCACAGTGGGTGCGGGTTTTCATTCCAACCCATAGAGAGGGCACCTTTTCACCAATGTGGTGTCCTACAAGTGCAATCAGTGGTTGCAGTCAGGTGCTTCTTGTTTTATGCAGAAATCTCATTGGTTAAACTCTATGTGCTGGATAGGTTGGAACAAAAACCTGCACCCACGGCATCCCTTGAGGACCGGTTTGTCTATCCCTGGGCTATTCCAACCAAAATTGTAGCTTCCATTTTGAAGGCCAAAGTTACTCTCTCTAATCACCTGACACATAATTGCAAGCTTTACTCTCAATAGCAAATCAAATCAAAAGCCTTTATTGCCATTATACAACAGCTGCGTATAACGAAATTAGTGAGATTTAGCATATTAGCAAGCTTTACTCTCAACCTATCTAGTGGTTTAGACATGATTTGACATCAAAAGTGTGCCACACTTCATGACTATTCCACTTATGAGTCTAGCTATCCATCCCGTAGGAGCGTGGAGTGAAGACGGTAAAAAAAGAGATAGGTCAGTTGCTTTGACTGGTGTTGCTGGTACTTACCGTCACCCTGATTGCACTCCGAAGAACGTATTTTGAAAGCATTTTGCCCTATGGACGCGACTATTGAATTTAACTTTTCCATGCAGTGAACATTTTGGAACCAGTGGGACACTAGCTATGTTGGCGAACACTTATAAAAAGGTGTCGGCTACTTCTACTGCCGCAATTACTGCAAAATCAACCCGAACAAAATGACCTAAACTGCCACCAGGAAACGAGAGATAGGCAACAAACTACTACAAAAACATAGTATTAGTACTATGACTGTGTAGTACAATACACTTACACGAATAATAGTGTTGACTAGTGTTACCATGTGTACTGCACGGTGGGGATGTGACTAATGCCTCCTTCCAAACTCAGTTCCAGCTAATGCTAAAATTTTTCATTGTTATTATGTACTTCACATGACAGTCATACATTGGCAAAATGCATTTCCATCCTTTTAATCAGAGCTAAAACCCCTATTTTTGATGACATTGTATTCCTAACACTTACTAATATTCCAAATCTATAAGGCATCATGCATCTGCTTCTATGTTGGATGGTATGTTTAATACATTATTGGAGTTGTATGTCTATTCAAATCGATTGGCTTCAATACCAAACTTGTCTAGTTTAAAAGCACTCATCTTCACTCAAGTAAATCTCTGAAATTAAAGTCCACCAATTCGTGTTTCAGTTGTGATCCCGCGTTGTATGTTTCTTCTTGGCTGTTCATCTTTGTACGTAACAGCATTTCCAGAAAGCCCGAATTGTTTTTATTGCTGTCACAATAAATGCCTTTTCTTCCGCGATGGACTGACAGTCCATTCAGCTACTAATACGTTATTATTCAGATGTATAGCAATAGTTTAGGGTAAAAACAAAAGGCCTCGATACCATCCCTTAAAAGTTCATCATATTAATCCCATTCTTACTTTTGTTTCTTACATGAAGTGAAAATACTCTATTCAAGTCTAAGTTTCAAAAAACATCACTATCATTACTCTAACTGAATCTACAATTGTCATAAAGCAGCCTTGCAAGATTACAGACATCACAAACACAATAGTCAAATGATTTGAACATGTATGGTACCACAAGCTACATTAAAAATGGAAAATGACACACATGGAAATAGAAGGGTTTACTAAAGTTATCTGAATGAAGTATTTGCACACAAATGTCGGATTATCTGATGTAATAGCTAAAAATATACTATATACATAAAAGATCATCTTCTGTACCACTTTTAGTGCATGCACTCTGGATTAAGTGACCAAATCTCTGCCCGATGTAAGAAAAGTGACATTGTGCTGACCTTTTGCTGCTGAACATGGTGCTGGTAGTGTCTTTTTCCTCTTTATCGGGAGTTCTGGATCTACAAGGTCTACAGTTGATTTGGACTTTTCAAATCTGCAGGACATTCACACAGACACATGGACATACACACATATACAAGAGAGAGGGAAGAAAATGGCAGTGAGATTTTCAGCATCACAGTCATATCGCCCTCCGGTTTCTGCATGACTGCTATCCTGACCTCAGTAAATTTAATTAGTATTCCTCCAGGTGAGCTGTATGATTGACTGGCAATAATACAGGTATAATAAAAACAATGTGCTGCAGTAATAGCTAATATTGTAACCTAATTTTTAGATATTTGTAGCATTAGCAAAAAATAATAAATTTAGTAAATTGATTCGATATGCTTAAAAAATAAGCAACTAAAACCTAATTATAAATCCTATTATTTAGTGCTAATACTGTGTGTGATCCTTCTTCACTTTGTGGCTTCAATTTATATATTTGTAGCATTAGCAAAAAATAATAAATTTAGTAAATTGATTCGATATGCTTAAAAAATAAGCAACTAAAACCTAATTATAAATCCTATTATTTAGTGCTAATACTGTGTGTGATCCTTCTTCACTTTGTGGCTTCAATTTTCGCGGCTTCACTACATCGAAGGTTTTTTCTGAGGTATAAAAAAATGCATAAAAATGTCTAAATCCACACTGAAAATTGCAACCAGAAGACAGATAAAAAATGTTGGTGACCTGTTTGAATTTAAGTTGCACTTCTCCAGTGCTGGTTGATCAACGTTTTGAAAAACAAAACAAAACAAAAAACTATCTATAATGCTAGAAAAAATGTCGTCAAAGTAGGTGATCGCACGACTCATGAACACTTTTTCTGGATATGTTTTTGCAACGAAGACAGAAAGTTTGAGGAATTTCTCCACCATTTCTTTGATTTTTGCTTTTGGAATGCTCGCTGCTTCCTCCTCGTCCGTCTTCTCATTATATTCCTCCTGTATTGCCGAGTGTTCCATCCAACTCTAGAAAGTTTTTTATGCCTCTTGATCAACTCATCAATGTCCTCCTCGCTGACCACTTATTTTCATTCGCACTGCTAATTTTCTTGGGAGGCACGATGATAAAAACAGAGGAAGCTGCTTTATCCAGACTTGGATAAACTCAACAAAAAAACATCGACAAATGGCGGTCAAAAGTACAGAAGAGAATCTTGAAACATGGCTAGTGGTTGTTGTGAGACAGCCAATGAGAGCCCAGTAGAGTGTAGCGAGTTTCTAAAGTGAAAATTAATGCATCCGCGACAATTTCGAAATGAAATAACGGATAAGGAAATGTATTTACTTTTTGAGGGATTTCGTAACTTGGATCTTGTTTCGTATCTCGAGGCACTCATTTGCATATAAAAGCTTTCGTAACCTAAACATTTCGTACCTAGAGGCATTTGTAAGTAGACGTATGGCTGTATACTATATGTATGTATGTACAATGACAATAAAGCTTTCAATTCAATTCGATTCACAAGTTAGCCTGGCTGTTGCGTGTAAAGGTTATCAGAGACTGGAGATGAAAAGCTAGAGTAAAAGAAGACAGGATTCAATAATTAATGCGGAGGTCTATAATGAGATGTGTAGGTGGCCAGGAGAAAGGAAAAGAAAATTAGGGTGATTAAAGTGCCGGGTGAGACCCATCTAGCTTTATCTAGACGCATGCGCTGGATGCATAAACCTGCGTATGCATACACATTATTTCATTTAGAATACCTACAGAGTGCCTTTTACACCCACAAACACGCTGGGAACACAGATAAATGGAATGAAGGTAAAAGGTTAACAAAGTAGCTTGACACTGGTAACATCCAGTGGCGGGCAGTGCATTTTCTGGTAGCGCCTTCAACGTATCAATCCAACCTTCAAAAACTATTTTATGGCTATAAAACCTCTACTGCAGCTACAGCTGCGACACATAAAAAATAATCAAGAAATTAATGCACAAAAATGGGGTAAAATCCACTTCCTAGCAGCATTTCACGATTAAATACAAATACTGGAGCTTTTCAGATATTAAAACCAGGCCAGGGGGTGATTTTCCCGGGAAAAGACAGCGATGAACGTCAATTGCGTACGGGCAAACATTGCCCGAAAATGGGGTAAAATCCAGCCGAAAACAGCATTTATTGATTAAATACAAATACTGGAGCTTTTTAGACATCAGAACCGGGCCCGGAGTATCTTTTCCCCGGTAAAAAGACAGCGATGAACGTCGATACGTCCATACGTGAAATGAAAAAAAAATGCACTAAAATTAGGTAAAATCCACTGCCTAGCATCATTTATTGATTGAATACAAATACTGGAGCTTTTGAGACATTACAACCAGGCCAGGGGGGTGATTTTTCCCGGGAAAAGACAGCGATGGATGTCAATGGTGAAACGCCAAAAATTAAACTGGGGTAAAATCCACTTCCTAGCAGCATTTTGTGATTAACTACAAACACTGGAGCTTTTCAGATATCAAAACTTGGCCCACAATTGAAATATTATTTAGGAATATAGCCATATTTTACTCACCAAAAATCCTTTTAACACAATATCCATCCTCCTTTCTTTCTTCCTTCTTTCCTATCGCCATCGAAGCTAATGATGAAAGTCGAGCCTGTCCTGTCATATTTCCGGCATAGTCCGTTTTGAAAATAGCTTTAAATCAACACAACAATATACTATTTGCTTGTGGAGCTAAGTTAGCGTGCTGAAAGTGCCGCACACACCATTTTCCCGGCTGTAACAGGCTTGCTAGCTTCGGAGTTGACCGCCCTTTCTTAATGATGTCCATTTTTTTCTGGAAAAGTCCGTCTGGAAAATAGCTTTGTGAGCAAAAGGAATCCATTTGTTTTTGCTTCTGTCGGCCATTGTGGGTGGAGTTTGCGATCTCGGCTGCCTCGGGTACTGCTTTGGCCCGCCTACTAGCCAATCATAGTTTGTGAAAGCAATGACATGTCCCAGCCAGCAAAATGCTAACGCCTATGAAAAATCATTGTGGGGTTGCCAACTCGAAATCTGATTGGTTAAAAGCAACAGTCTAGTTTAATGCAGCAGAGCCCGCAAGAACTGATTGTGAAGGCTTTGAGGCAGCTCTGATCTGGCAACAAATAATGGCTGAAATGTGATTGGTTAAATGCTTCAATATGAAAACACACATCTGGAAGCAGTGCAACCAGGGGGAAAAGCAATGAAAGGAAGCTAACAGACCATTTGGAATAATAAGTATTGATGGACAAAATATAATATGATTCAGATATTTCTTAGGCCAGCAGAGAAGGCCGTGAAGGCCCTGACGGCCCGCCACTGGTAACATCTGATCATTCTTCAGGTGACAGGGTCACTGTTTGTGAGCAAAGGCATAAAAGAAATGTGTGGCTCCCACGATCCATTAAGTAAAGGGTTGTATATTCTTTCAAAGTAACATAAAAAGAGATCTGACAAGATTAAATGTTTTGAAACTGCAGCACCTGTTGGCTTGATATATGATGATGTACAATAAATTAATAACAATACCGGTAAGATTAGGCATTTTAATGCCAAGCTCCTTAATAAAAACAAAAGCCTCATGCAAATCTCATCAAAACAGTAACACGAGTTACAAGTACTTGCAAATTATGAAAGAGAGATGGTAAAATTTTCTCATATATATATATTTTTTTAATTTGATCTCAATAAAGTTTGGAATATGGTGATGATTTTGACTAACAAAGTAGAGAAAAACTGACACTGTTCAGAGCTTCAAAATTATAACACAGAGTGCTTTACATAACTCAGTCAGATCAAAGGGAAAAGAAACATTTTGCTCAGGGTTGGTATTTGACCAAGACAAATTCCAAACATTCATTCATCATTCATTTTAGAAAATATGATAGAATAGTCCCCGTGCCCGAGTGCTTAGCGCATCGGATACGCAGTTCTGGGATCGAGGGTTCAATCCAAAGTCAGTCCTCACTTCACTGTGTGAAGTCTGCATGTTCTCTCTAGCTTGTGTGGGTTTTGTCCGGGTACTCCGATTACCTCCCACATTCCAAAAACATGCATGGTAGGCTGGTTGAACACTCTAAATTACCCCTAGGTATGAGTGTGAGCGTGAATGGTTGTCCATCTCGGTTGGCCACCGATTCGGGGTGTTCCCCGCCTGGTGCCCATAGTTAGCGGGGATAGGCTTGGAAAATGAATGAATGAATCTTAGCCTGGTAACATATCAGTGAAACGATAGTTGAACTTCCAGTTAGAAGTAAATTGTGTCAAAAAAAAGCATGTGAAAGACCAACCAAGCCATCTTCTTTGCTGCACAAAAATTCATCGGGTAACGTCATGGGGCAGCTCTATTTGATCAAAATTGTGACAAAGTGTCGCACTAGACACACATCGGTGATGGTAGGCCACCCGTCAGCCTTCCTTCTCGATAGTCGTGTTGACCGTAGATGTCTCCACAATTTCATCGCAATCTTCCATAATCAAAACAGGCCGTGGATTAGAGGGTGTTGTGCAGAGCTTTCCATTTTACCTTTAGTTTTAATCCTGGGCGCTAGATGTCGCGGTACAATAACAATGCCACTGGCACTGCTTGTTATAAAAAGGGACATGGACGATGAATGAATGAATAAATACCCAACACTTTGCATCTACGAATTTATGCAATATTTTTAGCTAGATTCATAAGAAGTCAGAATATTATCGATTTTTAGAAGAACAGGCTTTACACATTTGGTCTTTAAGAAAACCTTTGTGCCTGCGGGCACCATCATTGTGACGTCTACACTAGAACTCGTCACACAATCACCTGCCTGACACAAATACATTTATATAGACAATGAGCATTTCAACTACAGAGTTATTCTATAATTACTGCTTAAATGCCATGATGTATATGCTGTATTAAAAAAAAACATCCATTGATTTCATGTCTATATCAAACTAACAATAAAGGCTATGGAATGACTTCACAGTCAGTGAATAAAATAAGTTGAAGTTGATTGATTTATTTGATAAGGTACAGCACATATTAATGAACATATTTATATTCGTGTTAATGAACATATTTATGTAAATATGTAAGATTGTAGCCGCCGGATAATTTCCATCTTTAGTCCCTTGTGTAGTTACAAGATAAACAATAACACACACTAGACACAAACACGTAGTACAATTTTACACAGCGTTGTGATCGCGTTTTTGTTCGTCTAACAGCCCTGCTTTAAGATGATTGGCGAAGAGGTTCAGAGACGGGAGTTCACATATGTTAATTGGTATTAAGTTCCAGGTATGTGTGGCGTGGACAGAGAAGGTGCTTTGGCTGAAAGCACTCTTTTTGAAGGAAACTACACAGTCACCTCTAGAGCCAGCCTTTGTTGATACGTTGGATTTTTTTGTACAAAATCTTGCAGTGGAGGGCCTTTGTGTTGGAAAATATTGTAGACTAAGGTGGCATCTGCATATTTAACAGTATTGTTCCAGTTCAGGCGTTTGTGTTTCTTTAATATCTGACAGTGGTGGTGTGTTTTTGTCTTTCTGTCCAATACTTTCAAAGCTTGCTTATAAATGGTTTTAATTGGTTTTAGTGTTTTTTTGCAGGCCGATGACCAACTTGTTAGGCAGTAAGTCATGTGTGAGATGATCATTGTGTTAAAATATAAATTTTTGTTTCTAATGAACCTAAAATTAGACAAATGGAATTTAATTTTATTCAGCATGTTTTTTTTATCTACCGTTTGAAGGCTAGTTGATGATTAATTAGTTAATGATTTATAAAATCAATGCACCAGTGAAGTCATGTGGTTCCTCCAGACACGAGTGAATTGGACCTTATCAACTTCTATCTGTATAGTAATACAACCTTGTTTGAGGATTTTTTTTTGCCTAGCTTCATTAAGCGAGCCTTAACTTTCATTTTAATTGTCTTTGAGCATGCAGCAAATGCTGACAGACTCCATCAGCATCCAAGCATGTAATGGATTGAGACAAATCACTCTGACAGACGGTAGGTAACCTTTGCCGGAAGCCGTCACCAGTAAAACATCAATGACAGAGATGGTGAGCTCAGGCCTATCCAAAGGTACATTTAAGATGAAGGCTGACTTAGTGATTTCACGTTGGAATAAGAGGAGTGTAGCAGGTGTTAGTTAATTTGACAGAGGGCATCCACCAAATAACCATATCAAACATATTGTATTGTTTCCACTGGAGCAGGGTTTATTTACTGGATTTTTTTTGCAGCCTCTGAGTTTATGAATGACAAACAAGAGTAGGAAAACAAAGATATCTGCTGAGCTGTTTGCTGGGAGAGATCCAAAATATGAGCTGAGGAAGGGGACTTATTAATCAGAGCCCGGTCGGGTGAGCATTGCAAAAGAAAAAAACAAACAAAAAATGGAGCAGATCCTTGTTGCTATGTCAATGGTTCTCAAATAGTGGGGCGCGGCCTATAGGGGGCGCAATGCATGCAGTTTGAGAGCATCTGACTTAGAAAACATCCTTTTTTGCCATTGTAAGATACAGTGGTAGTTCGACATACGAGTGCCCCGACATACGAGCAATTTGAGATACGAGTAAAATTTTGATCAAATATTTACCTTGAGATACGAGAGACAAATTTTGAGACACGAGAAAGCCAGGTGGCCAAGACATGAGAGGCTCTTTTTTGCCGCATCTCCTTCGTGCATCTACGAGCACTGGGCAGAGCGTTGCATTTTCCCGTGTTTTTTTCCCCGTTAGTCAGTGCATAATACAAAGTGAACAACAAAGGGTCCAAAGCAAACAGGTGGAATGAAGAGTTGTGCAAAGAAAAGGCGAACAATGACAATCAATATTAAGCGCAAAATAATTGCAAAATATGAGAGTGGTGTACGTGTCACGGAGCTTGCTCTGCAATACGAGAGGAATACTTCAACGAAATGCACCATCCTGAAGCAGGACGCGATTAAGGATAAGAAGGCTTCCAAAGGACTAACCATAATCCAACTGTGTGGAGTTTGCATGTTCTCCCCGGGCCTGCGTGGTTTTTCTCCGGATACTCTGGTTTCCTCCTACATTCCAAAGACATGCATGGTCGGCTGATTGAACACTCTAAATTGCCCCTAGGTATGAGTGTGAGTGTGAATGGTTCTTTGTCTCCAGCCGATCGCAGGGCACAAAGAGAGGGAGAAGGATTCACTCTCAAACTCATACCTAGGGGCAATTTAGAGGGGGCGGCTTTGACGCAAGAAATTGTAAAATTCAACTGAGATACTGTATGAATCGAAAGTATTGTCTGCTGGATTGCACATTATTTGGGTCAATATCATCTCATCTCATCTCATTTTCTGAACCGCTTTTTCCTCATTAGGGTCGCGTTGGGTCCTGGAGCTAATCCCAGCTGTCTCCGGGCCATAGGCAGGGGACAACCTGAATCGGTGGCCAGCCGATCGCAGGGCACGAGGAGACGGACAACCATGCACACTCACACCCATACCTATGGGCAATTTAGAGTGTCCAATCAGCCCACCATGCATGTTTTTGTAATGTGGGAGGACACCGGAGTACCCGGAGGAAACCCACACAGGCCCGGGAGAACATGCAAACTCCACACAGGTGGACGTGACCTGGATTTGAACCCAGGACCCCAGAGCTGTGAGGCCGACATGCTAACCACTCACTCCACCGGGCCGGGGTCAATACCATAAGGAAGTTAAATTAAAAAAGGAAGTCACATGAGCAGTACAAACAGTAAGTGTGTCCGTTTAACTACCGGTAAAAGGTAGGATGGCGGTGCCCTGAGCGACCAATGGCAGGCAGTACGTTTTTTTCACATTTTATGCAAGATTTTATGCGGTTCTTGAATTTCATTCATAGACGTCAAAATTAATTTTGACTTTGGGGTTTTTCGATTATCGCAGCAATGTCTGGTCTACATCCGCGATGTTCAAGGGATTACTGTAATTGATAACACATGGAACTAAGGCTTTTGAGAAAAGGCCGTGTCAGAATTTTAACGCCTGGACTGTTGCACATAAGTAAACAGATTTGCTCGCTGATGTGAATTAACCTTTGCAAATTTGCATTTGAGCTCTTACATTTTTTTAAAAAATTATTTGTTTGTTTATTAACAATTGTGGTTACCACGTCACCCTTGCAGTTCTGGGGTCAAGGGTTCCATACTAGGTTGGTCCTCACCGTGTGGAGTTTGCATGTTCTCCCGAGCTTGCATGCATTTTCTCCGGGTACTCCGGTTTCACTAAATTGCCCTAGGATATGAGTGTGAACGGCTGTCCGTCTCTTTGTGCCCTGCGATTGGCTGGCCACCAATTCAGGGTGTCCCCCGTCTGGTGCCCGCAGTTAGCCGGGAACGGGACCAGCACCCCTCACGACACTTGTGAGGATAAGCGGTTCAGAAAATGAATGTTTATTTCCAGTTTTTTCTTCAGTTTCATGTTTGAGAAATAATTCATTTAGAAGTATACAGCAATCCAAGACTCTCAATTTTTACCTACATTTATTAATACTGGAATTGTGGATCCACATCGAATATCATCATGTACCATACAAAGTCTATGCTAGTTTCAAAATAGCTTTGCATTTCCTTCCGGGCTAACATGACCCCTATTAAGTGAGCCAATCAAGCTTTGTGTGCCATCAGACATAGTCACGGAAATCAATAGTGGAGAAAGAGGAGATGAGAGACTGAAGACAGATGTAAACAAAGGGTAGGTAGGTGCTGACAAAGGACAAGAGTGGAGAGCAGATGAGTCATATTACTGCAGCGCCGCACAGATTGAAATGTCACTGCAGTTGTTGAATTTGGACATAATTTTTAGATAGTGTCATCTGTCATAATTTGTAGGTCTGAGTGTGAGCATAAATGGTTGTCCGTCTTCTTGTGCCCTGCGATTGGCTGCCCACCGATTCACGGTGACCCTCTATTGTCCGTAGTTAGCTGGCATTAGCTCCAGCACCCCATTTGACCCTTGTGAGGAGAATGAAAATGAATGAATGAATTATTTTCAGTTCAAAAAGACTTCAGGTATGTTTCATGTGTTGGCAAATTACATTCCGGGCAGAATTTTCGATCAGGTCCAAATGGTAAAAAGGAAAGGACAGTTTGTTGCTCTGCTGCAGGGAGGGGGAGCAGAAACCAAGAGGGTCATGGGATGCTCTGGGGGTGGGGGGCGGGGGGAGGAGAGATTCACTGGACTGGGTTTCTAGGGTTTAGCGAGCCAAATCCTCAGTAATCCTCAACTAGCTACATGGCTTGGTGTACTGCATGTAAGTAAAAGCAATACGTACACACCAAGCCCACTTCAAAACACTGTAACTTCCAGAAAATGCCAATTTTCCACTTATCACATACTTTACCACTTGAGTATTTAAAAAGGAGAGCTAAGGGGTCATTTTCCAAACCGCTTTATCCACATTAGGGGGGTGCTGGAGCCTATCCCAGCGGTCTCCGGGCCAAAAGCGGGGGACACCCTGAATCGGTGGCCAGCCAACCGCAGGGCATGAGGAGACGGACAACCCTGCACACTCACACCCATACCTAGGGGCAATTTAGAGTGTCCGATCCACTTACCGTGCATGTTTTTGGAATGTGGAAGGAAACCGGAGTACCCGGAGGAAACCCACGCAGGCCCGCACTTGCAAATGCCACACAGTTGGACCGACCTGGATTTGAACTCAGGACCCCAGAGCTGTGAGGCCGACGTGCTAACCACTCTTGCCGATGGGCAGCGTGGTTAGGCCTGATGAATCTTTATCAACATCTCACGTTAACTTGAGCCCTAAGGCATAAAGGAACAATGCATTTCGACAAAGCAGAATAAATAACATTAAATCAGAGCACCAGTGCTCATTTGATGAACTTTTGTAATCTTTTTCACTTAAGATCCTTCTCCCTCTGTCTTTAAACCCTATGTTTGTAATCTCTCACACATTTTGTCGAGGTTTGCATTGTAAACAATAAGAGACAAAAAAATACTTTATGCCAACCTTGCTGTTTTTCCAGACCATGAACACATGCAGAAGCATTATTTAAACATAGGACTTGCACTTAGAAAGTTATTGATTAATTATGAAGTTGTATCGCTCATAAAAAAGCGAAATTCAATCCAAAGAAAATGAAGACGACGTCCTTCTCGGTTGTTTGTATTATTCAGCACATCATTCTTCTTCTAAGGTGAAATTTCGCATCTTTCTTTTCTTAACTTGTGCTGAACGTTTTATGCGATTAGATACAGAAAATATTCAGATATTGGCCAATTTACACCAGAAAGGAACAATAAAGAAACAGAGTTAAATAATTTACAACAACATTTGACCTCTTTTAAATATCATTATATACATTACTCCAGATTTATGTTTGATACATCAAAGTACTATTTCATATGGAACACACAAATACTAGTGATGATAATTCAGAAAATGAGATGAGATGAAATAGAGAGAAAGAGAGAGAGGATGAGAGAGGGAGAGAGGGGAGAGAGGGGAGAGAGAGGAGAGAGAGAGGAGAGAGAGAGGAGAGTCGAGAGAGAGAAATAATAACAAACTAGATTATTTTAATAGTGGCACAAAGATATATTATACTGAGACCATCCATACATTATTCTGTCCCGTGAGTTAGGGACCTGCCATCTGCAGAAACACAACACTTTATAAACATGAAATCTTTAGAAGGAAACCGGTAATGACAACATAAGCCCAGGAGCCATATGAGAAACAGCGAATAGCGGCGTTGCAATTGAGTACTGTACTTACTTTTAAAACGACGTGAAACAACCATGGAGAAAATATCAATGGTGATGAAAATGTTGTCTCGGGATTTGCTAACCACGTCGGGAACGTAGAGAGTACACAGAGTCATTTGACCTTCTACCAACAGAAAGTACCATCGAACAGACCGAGGATGGGGTAAAGGCGGACCATACCAAAAGAGCGTCCCAGCAGCGAAGGGGGGGCAACATTTGTCAGCACGGCACACATATACAGTAACGCTGAATAATATTCAGATTTGAGCCCACTGTGTTATTGGGCGCAATACTTTTGTTTTTCAAATAGATTTTAGATCATAAGTGGCATGTATGCGCTGTTTTTATAGGTAAAAATATATGTAAGATGGAGAAATCCAGAAAAATGAATATATAATAATAATTAATAATATACTGTTGGCATAGAATATGTATATATATATATATATATATATATATATATATATATATATATATATATATATATATATATTATATATACATTTATTTATTTTTTATTTTTTTATATTATATATATATATATATATATATATATATATATATATATATATATATATATATATATATCAGTGGCGGGCGGTGCATTTTCTGGTAGCGCCTTCAACGTATCAATCCAACCCTCAAAAACTATTTTATTGCTATAAAACCTCTACTGCAGCTACAGCTGCGACACATAAAAAATAATCAATAAATTAATGCACAAAAATGGGGTAAAATCCACTTCCTAGCAGCATTTCATGATTAAATACAAATACTGGAGTTTTTCAGACTTTAAAACCAGGCCAGGGGGGGATTTTCCCGGGAAAAGACAGCGATGAACGTCAATGGCGTACGGGCAAACATTGCCCGAAAATGGGGTAAAATCCAGCCGGAAACAGCATTTATTGATTAAATACAAATACTGGAGCTTTTTAGACATCAGAACCGGGCCCGGAGTATTATTTCCCCGGTAAAAAGACAGCGATGAACGTCGATACGTCCATACAAAAAATGCACTAAAATTAGGTAAAATCCACTTCCTAGCAGCATTTTGTGATTAAATACAAACACTGGAGCTTAAATACAAACACTGGAGCTTTTTAGATATCAGAACTTGGCCCACAATTGAAATATTATTTAGGAATATAGCCATATTTACTCACCAAAAATCATTTTTACACAATATCCATCCTACTTTCTTTCTTCCTTCTTTCCTATCGCCATCGAAGCTAATGATGAAAGTCGAGCCTGTCCTGTCATATTTCCGGCATAGTCCGTTTTGAAAATGGCATCAAATCAACACAACAATATACTATTTGCTTGTGGAGCTAAATTAGCGCGCTGAAAGTGCCCCACACGCCATTTTCCCGGCTGTAACAGGCTTGCTAGCTTCGGAGTTGACCGCCCTTTCTTAATGATGTCAATTTTTTTCTGGAAAAGTCCGTCTGGAAAATAGCTTTGTGAGCAAATCTGCAACAAAATCCATTTGTTTTGCTCTGTCGGCCATTGTGGGTGGAGTTTGCGATCTCTGGCTGCCTCACTATGGCTTTGGCCTGCCTACTCTCTATAGCAAGCCAATAATAGTTGGTGAAAGCAATGACGTATCCCAGCCAGCAAAATGCCAATGCGTATGAAAAAGCATTGTGGGGTTGCCAACTCGAAATCTGATTGGTTAAAAGCAACAGTCTTGTTTAATGCAGCAGAGCCCGCAGAACTGATTGTGAAGGCTTTGAGGCAGATTTCTGATCCTGGCAACAAATAATGGCTGAAATGTGATTGGTTAAATGCTTCAATATGAAAACACACATCTGGAAGCAGTGCAACCAGGGGGAAAAGCAATGAAAGGAAGCTAACAGACCATTTTAAATAATAAGTATTGATGGACAAAATATAATATGATTCAGATATTTCTTAGGCCAGCAGAGAAGGCCTTGAAGGCCCTGACGGCCCGCCACTGCTGATAATCCATCCAAAATTGATATACCTTTATTATTTTTAAAGGGTTTAGCACAGGGGTGTCCAAGTCCGGTCCTCGAGAGCCCCTATCCAGTCTGTGTTCCATGTCTCCTACACCAACCCACCAGAATCAAATAATCTGGATCGGTATCAAGCTTGCTGATGAGTTGATCATTTGATTCAGGTGTGATAGAGGAGGGAGATATGGAAAACAGACAGGATAGGGGCTCTCGAGGACCGGACTTGGCCACCACTGGTTTAGCGGGCAGTATTAAAGATGGTAGAACAAAATATGCTGGTTCAATGTAAAATATGCTTCTACTTCCGAAACCACTTCTGGACCCAATTAATTTTGTAAGTAAGTACACAACTGGAATTTGCACGGCAACCGAATTCCTGATTGGTTGACAATAGTGGCAGATTTGTAACATGAAGTGAATCGCAAGTGCAAGTAAAATATAAGCCGGGGTAGGCTCCAGCCCCCACACGCCGCGACCCTAGTGAGGATAAAGCGGTTCAGAAAATGAGATAAGACAAACACCTTAAAACACAGGAGAGTGTAAATAAAATCTCCACATCAAGGATTTTAATGGATTATAACTACAAAACTACATCAATTTGTCATTATATGTATGTTTTTTTGAAGAGCAGGACACCGTTGAGTTGATGCAGCACTTGTTTTTAAACCCAATAACGAATTTGAGCTCTTCAAATGCATTAAAATGCATTATAACACCAGTAATTGTCGGGTCTTGCAATGCGTGGCTCCAAAATCCTCAGGTTTAAATCAGTGGGATATAGCGACCTCTGTAGGCCAAAAGAACAACGAAACACTGCACTTCTGCTTTATTGAGCGTCACCAAGACAAATATATGGACTGCTATAGAAACAGTGCTGTTGATAATAATGGGGAGGAGGGCAGAGGAGAGGATCACGACAATATACCTACTATTAACGCTATTATTCTAAATGATAGGTACAAAATCGTCTGAATTTATATAACTTATTCAACGTTACTACGATCTATAATGCCATATCTGTCAACAACATGTGGTATTTAAGTACGTTTTATAATTTGACAGTAAGTACTGCTAAATATGGTTGTTCACTAAAAAAATAAATAAATAAATAAATATCTATTTGATAAAGTTTGTCGACATTGAAGTTTGCCTTTCTCCGGTTTCCGTAGCACTACCAGGAAGTGCTGGTCATTTTATTCTATCAAATTCAAATACAGGACAGTTTACAGTCCTTGCTGCTATATTAATAAGATTTATAGGACTCTTTTCAAAATGAAGAAAAAACCTGACCTTAAAGCTAGTACTGCTAAAAAGGTAATGTCATGTTTAATATTCAATTTATTAAATATTAGGCAGACGATTAAATTAGAACTAAACCTTAGTCAATAAAAAGTAGCCACAAATGTATGAATCCTGTGTTATTTGATAGCCTATGTTAAATCAAAAAAACAAACTTCTGTGCATAGCATCAATGGTTATCATAGGTTCTTTAAACATAATCCGGTATTAAATAAATGAGGATAATTTGGACCATGAATTTAGTCCTGAAAGAATGAAAACTATTCCAACATTATCTGGCTCAATCATCTCCTTTCATATACATCATTATTATAATTAACATATTTTATTTAACCCTGATACATTGTAATATTTCTAACATTTCAATTTAGAATGAGAAGTTCTCTCATCTCATGCAGTTTTCTGAGCCACTTTATCCTCACTAGGGTCGCGGGGGGTGCTGGAGCCTATCCCAGCTGACTTTGGGCCATAGGAGGGAGGGCACCCTGAATTGGTGGCCAGCCAATCGCATGGCACAAGGAGACAAAAAAACCATTCACGCTCACATTCATACCTGGGGGCAATTTAGAATGTCCAAACAGACTACCATTGGAATGTGGGAGGAAACCAGAGTACCCAAAGAAAACCCACACAGGCCCAGAACATGCACACAGGTGGACCAACCTGGACTTGAACCCAGGTCCCCCACTGTGAGGTGACGCGCTAACCACTCAGCTGCCGGGCTGTGCTGATTTTTTTTTTTTAAATGATAACCCTAGCCCTTACCCATCAACATCATAATCAGCATCACATCATTATAATTTTTTACTAGAATATGTATATTCTTAGAATACTGAAGATGTTTTAAAGACGATTATTATTTAGTTGTTTTAAAAATACTGCACTCCTTAGAGTAATAATATTTTTTATTAGTAGTTTATATCCATTATACAAAAGTCAAAAGTTGAAAAGAATGAGAAAAAAATCCCACGCCCTCTAAACGTCCGGCGACGAAACGTCCGGGCGACCAAACGTCCGGGCGACCAAACGTCCAGCGACCAAACGTCCGACGACCAAACGTCCGGCGACCAAATGTCCGGTCACGGTCTGTTACTGTCCTTAGTTTCTAAAGAGCTGCAGGCCCACTCAGTGAACATGTTTGCCTAGTGGTTTGATTTACAGCAGCACAAAAGCACAATAGTACTGAAAACACACGGTCACTACTGGATTAGATCCGATCTTCTGATCGAATCTAACACGCCAAAAATTGTCGTACAGGACGCTGATAATGAATATCGCGACATCACAACTACAATTCTTAATTATTCTGATTCTTTTCTATAAATTGAACATATTTTTATGTCTCAGAAATTAATCAATAAATTATTCTCACTAATCACACCTTTTCTTCAAATTTATCTAATTTTAGGAACAAGAAACTAATATGGCTTCAATTATTTTTGACCTGTGGTTTAACAATGAATTGGTTTTCTCTCTTTTCCAAAATCCAGGTAGCACAAGGAGGTCAACCCAGCAAAGACAATGCCAAAAGTCGTTTTTGCCACACCTCTGTGCTCATGAACATTTCAAAATGTTTGCTTTTAATCATCATCATCCCGCCATTTCTAAACTATGCTTCACTGCAAAGAGAAGGACAGATGCTCCTGCCAAAAGGTTTGAAAAAATACCCCAAATTTGCTATTCATTGAATACAAAGCACTAAAAACTCAATTATCCAAATCTCTGCAATAATTTTGTGATTTTACCTAGATGGCCAGATGATAGATGTTGGCCTGGGTCAAAGAATGCATCTACTATGTAAAGGGCAAGGAAATCCAGTTGGTAAATCATGCTAAAAGCACCGCTTTATGGAATAGATGCCTACATGTTAAAGCCATTTTTCATGAGCCCATCTAATAACCTCCCCCTCTCTCTTTTTTTTATTTTTTTTAAGTTATACTAGATTCACCAACCGGAATGTCCTCAGACATTTGGTTTAATGTCCAAGAGAGTGTTGCCACATTAACAAAGGTGAGGAATTATTGCAGTATGTTAAATTAATGTCAACACTTGTATATGGTATGACAGTCATTTAAACATTGGGCTCACACCCCTTTAGTTGATTTACTTATTGTGGTTCAGTTGTTTTTCAGAGGGCTTTTTCTCTAGATATGTTTTTTTAATTGAATGGCACTGTTATTATTATTTTGGTTAAATGCATTTTTATAATTGATATTCTTATTATTTGCTATCCGTGCTTTGACTTTTTTATTATCTCGGTTATGGTCCGTGGAAGCTGAGTAGGTTTGGACCCCAAAGCAGATGACTTGAACCAAAGAGTCTTTTTGCAAGATTGATTCAAATCCAAATACACGCAAAACATGTAACAAAAAGTGGGGGACACCCTGAATCGGTGGCCAGCCAATCGCAGAGCTCAAGGAGACCGACAACCATTCACGCGCACACGCATTCCTAGGGGGAAGTGTTCAACCAGCCTGCCACGCATGTTTTATGTGGGAGGAAACCGGTATACCCGAAGAAAACCCACGCAATCCTGAGGAGAACATGCAACCTCCACACAGTTAGGACCCACCCGGGATCGAACCCTCACCCTAGAACTGTCAGGCCGACAAGCTGACCACTTGTCCAACGCTGCCCAATATTACATCTGAAATATGTTTTGTAAAATTTGAGTCCTAATTTTAAAGATCACTGAAAAATCTGTTTACGGCTGTATTTTCTGTACACTATGCAGGTTTGTACCTATGATCGAATGGGGCTAGGATTTAGCAAGCGTCTAATGCAGAATGAAACCACAGGAACTGAGAAGGTTTGGGAAAAATCCACAACTGGACAGTAAGTATACAAATTCTACAGTATGAACTATGCAAAAGTTTTGAGACAGCATTATTGCCGTGACGTCCACGCATCGACGGCATCCCATTTTTACGGCTTGTTGTGATTCACTGTTGCGTCACACACATCGTGGATATATTTGTGGTTCTGAAAAATTCACATGAAAATCTTGGATATACTTGTGGCTCTTAAAACGTGTGTGAATGTTTTTGTGTGTGAATAGTTTCGAAGACGCACGGTGATGGTGGCTACAAGTAGTTTGAGTCGGAGACTATTTACGCGCTCGGTCACATCACAGCTCCCTGTTGTCACAATATCTCTGCCTCCTGATGTAGTTGGTTCTTAGCTGGCCCTCGTTTAACCCAGTAAAGAGTTGGTGCTCGCTAAGCACCAGCTTTTCAGTCTCTTGGCCCAGTATTTTCCATTCATACAGAAAAAATAGGCAGGCTATGAATAGAGCCACACCTTCACCACACTGTCAATGCGCAGAGGTGTCTGAGGGTGGTCAGACTGAGCATGGGACCTCATAGACATACGAAGGAGTGTTCCAGGTTTCAGGCCCTGGAGCAAAGCTAAGGTGGCTCTGGACTGTTAAAACCGCAATATCATGTTCCTGTGAGGGGAACCGTGGGGATTGGTAACCTAAGAACCAAAGAAAAGGGCACATACTCCTGGAGCCATTCAGCAGGGAGTTGTGCATGCATTTTATCCATTGAAGTTGGTTGCTTCAGCTATTGGGATGGGCTTGTGTCGTACAGTAGATGGCTGCTTCGAGCTCTTGGTTGGCTGTTAGTCTAGAAATACTCACTTCGAACATGTTTCAGCAGGGATTCCATGTAAGCAAACAATTTAATGGGTGAGCAGGCATGAAATGGACTGCTTTGGAGAACCTGTTGACCATGCTATGATCCAAGTGTTACCCTTCCATGGTGGGAGATCGGTGGCACCTCTTGAGCTATTTGGGACCATGGGTAGCTCAGGATAGGTATTGGGTGGAGGAACCTAGAGCTGGGCTTTGTGGAAGTTTTGCTACAAACAGAAACAGCACAGGCCGGGGCAAATGTTCTAGTGTCTTCAGGCATGGAAAATTATTAAAACTATTTCACCAACTGGCGTTGGTGTACGATTTTATTCCAACTAAACAACATGACACCTTTTCACCAATTTGGTGTCTTACAAGTGTAATCAGTTGATTTCAGTCAAGGGCTGCTTGTTGTTTGTGCTGGATCGGTTGGAACAAAACTAGGAAAAACAGCAGCCCTTGCTGACTGGTTTGGAGACTCCTGGCGTACAGTATGCTATGCATTGCTAAGATATTCTTAAAAGTCAACCTTTTAGCCCATGTTGCTTTAGACCAGGGGTCACCAACTCCAGTCCTCGAGGGCACCTATCCAGTCCGTTTTATGTGTCTCTCCTCAAGTTTACCCAAATCACATGATCAACTCATCAACAATCTCTCCAGAAGCCTAGCAACAATTCTAATTATTTGATTCAGGTGTGTTGGAGAAGAAAAATATAGAAAACAGACCGGAGTTGGTGACACCTACTTTAAACCTTATGTTATCTGTAACCATAAGTGTTTTTTGTCTTAAAGGATGGTGGATGATTTGCACCGTCTGCTACAGGCTGCTGGGATTGCTATGCCCTTCATACTGGTTGGCTCAGAGATAGGCACACTCAACAGCAGGTTTTACAGTCACATCCATGATGTGTAAGTATAAAGACGTTTTTGATTGACTTTGCTTACATATTGATCTTCCATAACATATAGTTTAAATACATTCACAATAATAACATTTTATTTTAAAATACTTTTGTTTGCTTCAAACTTACTACTGATTCCTTATTTCCTATCATTTTTGTGCCTGCGAAATTGGGCACCAAGTTGTTTGCTTATGCACAAAAATGTGTGTACTTGCAAGGCAGAGCCACGTTCACACAGAATTTAGTGCCCACTACGGTATTTGAGAATCACGCACAACACGCCCACAAATAGTGCACTTAATCTGTTAGAGTGAACATTTGGTAGAGCAGTTTTGGGATCTTAGTAAGTGCGGCCCTAGAAAATACTACACAAATAGGATATCAGAGTAGATAAAATATGTACATCAGCTATCCCAAAGCCTCAGATTTGTGATAAACATGCTGTAGCCATGTCATCTAGTTCAAAGTAAGGATAGATCTCTCAGTTCATTGTTTGTTGTGTAATATAGGGTCAGCTAAATCTGCCAAGTTAGCATACCATGCACTTGGTCATTTTCCATTCGGTTCTTGTTGTAGTGACTGTTTGTGGTGACTGTTCTTATTGGTGGGTTTCGTCCACACATTTGATGGTAAATCTGTTAGAGTACCACTAGTGAGACTATTGTTGTTCAGTAATAACCTGTCTGCGTGCTGTCTTTAGTATAGCGAGCTGTTTCTTGATGTTGTGCAGTTTGTGAGGCACACGAGCAACCCAGGAAAGTCATTGTTCTCCACACTTCACACCTGCCGTGTTTCTAAAAATCTAAAATCTATTTGGCTTGGTGTGAATGCAAACCAATGAAATCTGGTGCGGACCAAACAGCTGGATCGAGACCTGTCCAGGGACGTTCTCTGGGTTCGTCTCCAAACGGACTGTGGTGCTGTTTGCTTTACTGCACCGTGGTTCATCCAAAGCTGAAATCACACACCCATTTTCACATAACAGGCTCCCGTAGCCACAGGGAAGTGAAGTATTATGGGAAAAGTTATTTAGTTTGAATTTTATTTTGGTCTTGCCCAAATAAAAGCAAACAATAGATTTTCTTGGGTTAAATACGCCTTCAGTTTCCCATGTCACTCGGTACATTATTTCAGGTTTATTTTGAGTATATACATTCATGTATACATCTTGGTTTTTGATTTTATTAAATGGGTTTTCCTGTGAATATGCGACTTAAACCCAATAGAAATGTATATTTGTTAGTTTCTTCTATATTATACAAATTTTTGGCTTGTTAGATTTATGCTCCAGAGTGACTTTTAATCCGAAAAAATATGGTAATTCTGGTTTAACTAAATACAATCCTCATATAAACTCATTAAGATCGTAGCTCAGTCAACGTTGTCATACCAACACAGGTGTCTATTGTTTTCTCTGTAGTTTAAATATTACAATTCAAGACATAACCTTAATTTGAAGTGTGTAACATAATACACTTCACTCGAGCTTCACATTCTGGTTTTAGTCAATTGGAATTAAAACTTTACCTTAAAATAATTTTCTGAACAAACTTCAAAATACATCAAATGTTGAAGTTTTGTAAATATGTGATTCAATGTTTCTCTATCTCATTATTGCATAAAAAATAGATTATTGTGTCCACTCCCATCTGCCCCTTTAACTCAGCCACCCAGGTGACATTGTTGTGATTAATGTGACACGAAGCTGGACCTGGGGATGAAAGATTTAGTGTTTACTCAGGGACCGTATTGCCGCTGACAAGAGAGAAAATTAACGAGTGGTGAGGTGACACCTTTCCAAATGGAAATATTACCCTTGCAGTGTGTGTGGTCATGATTCTAATGGGACTGGAACATGTGATTCCACAGAAAGACACATTGAGTGGCATAACTTGTTACTCATGTATGTTATGGCCTAGAAAGGAATACAACATGAATCACCAGTGAAATGTAAGTCTATTTGTCATTTACAGACATTTCTAGTGCTTTCTCTTTCCATGGTGTTCTCACTTGGCAATGCAAAGTGGACACTCTCCTACTTGGAAAACTGTAAAAAAATCAAACCCAAACACTGTGTGCACTTTTCTTCTGAATTGGAGTCTGCCCAACTGCTATGTGTTAGCTAAAATGCAACCCCTGTAATCTGCAACCTGTGTTGCGATAAGGGGATAGACAGCGCAGTAAATGGGAGGAGAGTGGATGGCAGTGCTACTCGGGGTATGGGAAGTTGGGCATGTGGACAGGCTGCAGCGCGACACAAAAGGGGAGATGGTACACCGAGCGTTTCAGCTGCCCCATCCATCAGACAACAGAGATTAAATGATTTCTCAAACAGATGAATGAGTTAGAACACAATTCCAACTTTTAGTCAGAGAATGAGCATACAGCATGATTAAAACATCAAAAAATGACATTTTCTAGCAATCCACTATGAAAGTTGAAGACTGGATGCGATTTAAAGAGAAGCTTATCATAGCTATTGGTAACAAAATCAAAGTCATTAAAAGCTCATATTAGTTCTGGGGATAATGGAGAAATCGTGTTTCAAATCATGTTTGTGTTTTCCACAAATCTGCTGGCGAGACGATTATTTCTGAGAGTAGGATCTTTTGTGTCATCTTTGCTTATTTTTCTTGCATTTCATTATGGTAGGATGTAGCTTAAAGTGTTCGTTTGGAAAATGATTTTGCAAGCCAGCTGGTCCACTGTTGCTCTATTCCTGTGATTGTACAAGCTGATAAAAAGTTTTTTTTTTAAATTCCCACTAAAAAGAACTCTGAAAAACAAAATAAACAATGATGACACAAGCACAGTGATGTAAACAATATTGGCATAAAAGATCCTTCTATTTTGTCTGTTTTTCATGGGCTGCATTCAATGACTTTATTACTACTTCTGTCAAAGATTGTTAACATTTCTGTCAAAATTTGTGTAGTGGGCACTTTGTCTTTGCAGAAAAAAAATCCATTGGCCTCAGAATCTGTAAGCATATAAAATCCTGATTAGCTATCATCCACAGTCCTGCTGACCATTACAGATAATGAATGGTGTACAATTAAATATAAGCATGTTTTAGAGTGACCTTTATTCTTTGGCACCCAAGGCGTACTGTTGCAATAATCGCACCATGTAAAGATATTAACTTCAGAGACTTAGAAAGATTTGTAAAGAACTGAAATTTTCAGTACATGGGGAAAACAAATTCAGTTTGTGTTCATCTTTTAAGAAAAGGAAGGGAGAACCATACTTTTTAAATAAAATTATTTTTCTCCAGTCTAGAACAAGGCATTTCTGTACTCAATTTTTTTTTTACTGAACTGCCTGGTAATGAACACCCATGTCATCTGGTTTCCTTTTACAGATGACAATAAAACAGACTTTACACTAATACATTCATCCATCCCTGCGACCCTTGTGAGGATGAGCGGAACAGAAAATAAAAATAAAATTTATCCGTGCGTCCTTTTTTGTTTTTTAGGCAAGTGAGAGACCTGGTTTTGATTGATCCTATCCCAGAGGATATTTTTGAAGAACAGGAATGGAAAGAGTACTGGTGAGTTTATTTTCTATGTAACCATATAAAATATGCTTTCTGAATACAGTTTAAACCAGGGATCCCCAAACCGGTCCTCGAGGGCCGGTGTGGGTGCAGGTTTTTGTTCCAACCGTTCTAGCATAAACAGTTTGACCAATGAGATTTCAGCAGAAAACAAGAAGCACCTGGCTGCAATCCACTGATTGCACTTGTAGGACACCAGATTGGTGAAAAGGCATCCTCTTAATGGGTTGGAAAGAAAACCCACACCCACTGCGGCCCTTTGTGGAATAGTTTGGAGACCACTGGTTTAAACCAATGGTCCCCAACCCTTTTCTGACCAGAGACCGAGTCGGGGGTTGGGGTAGAGTGTATGTGGGGCCCGATTACACCAAACGAAACAAGTCCCAAGCCCCAAGTCCCGGCAAGATTGAAACAGCCGTACTAGTTTTGGCGTAATGTGGTTTGAGAACCATTTTTCAAGTATCTCAAAGCCTGAGAACAACTGTATGTATGTAACGACCCAACCGACATACACATTGAATAGGTTTTTGTGCTACAAACTGGATTAGGGCAGTGGAGCGCCACGTTCAGTAGGTCAGTAGCTCGACCAATCTGTGTTCGGACAAGAAAACTGGGTTATATTTATGGTGTGTTTGGGTTGGAGACTGTCGTTTTGATCTGGCAGCGCACCATTGGCTCATGATGTTCTTACTTGTCGATGGTGCCTCGTGTGCCTGAGGTTCAAATTGTTAATATTTATTTCCCTGGCGGACCCTTAGGTCTGCGTAAGGGTGCTTAGGAACCACTGGTCTGAAGGGTACTCAAGACAACGTGTCTTTCATTTCCAGTAAATGTATATTATAGAGTATACATGGGCGAGGTTGTTATTGTGCGTGTTTTGGTAATCTATTTGTGTAAGTAGAAGCACAGTGGCTAATCCACATGTGGGCAGATCGCAATAAAGGATGAAAGTGGAAAAGTCACGACAGAAAAAAAGTATTTCGGGGAGCACCTGGAAACTCGCTGGCGGAAATTCTTCCGAAAATGACGTTTGTAAATTACGTGGAAAGGCGTCCTACCTTACGACCTATCAGCCACGTGGTGCGTTTAGGCACATGTAAAAACGATTCATACATCAACTCTGCTTTCAGCTTTAACAAATAAAAGATTGAGTTTACACACTTGAAGAAGGTAAAGAAATTCAATCGCTCGTCTATTAGGATCCGATAGCCCTTTCTGGCCACCATAAAAATGTCAACTCTCTGTGATGCACGGTTTGGACAAATGTAGCGAGAGAAATTTAACATACATTTTTAACTTTTGTGCTAAGAATAGATTATCATATTTGCTGGATGGGCGTTATTAGCTTGATTAAATGGAGAGAAAAGAAAACAATTAGCTGGTCACAAGCTTTGGCCTTGAAAAAGAGGTGAACAAGATTTTTTACATGGTTAAAACTCACTGTTATGAAGCTGCTTAAATCCAGCATTTATTACATCTTGTAAATTGTCTTGTCTTGGTTGTAACACATAAATGTTAATCTGCTTCTACTTAAGAAAATTCCAAGTTACAAAATTGCTTCTAGAAACAATTATATATTGTATTTGTATATGAAATGTGCATTTGAAACTGTGTGGATCTTTTTGAGACTCATCTCGAGCAGAAGAGAAACACATTTGCATTTTGTGATTTACAAACACATCTGTCACGGAAAACATGCATACTGACGCAGCCCCTCAGCACACACACTTTGGGATTTGTAAACGCCTCTGACACAAAACATGCACACATTCATCAAATCTGTGCGTGGATTGTCTTACGTCTATGTATATAACGTGCTTTGCCATTCAAATCCGCATTCATGAGTGTTTGGATCTTTTTAAGGCAGAGAAACACATGCATTTTTTTCTAAATGAGCCCATTTTCATACAATATATGTTTGTTTCCTTTACAGCCAATCACACGGGCTGGAGTGTTGTGTAATGTTGCTGCTGTGACGGTCTATTGCAGTGCCAGCCTACCCTTGCTCCATACTGAATTAGATGGCTGTTGTTGCCAATTTGCATCATATATAAAAATAGTGTTTGTATATGGTAAATGAACCAGTGTTTAGTACAAACATTCACAACATGTATAAATGGAGAGGTAGCAGTCACATTTAAGGTTAGGGGTTTCGACTCACCAGTAGTTGTGCTTGCTTGGTGCTACTAATCAATTGAAGGGCCCCGAAGGTAATGTCTGTTTAGGGTGCCCTAAAACACCAGGGTCCAGGTGTCTTGAATACAGCAGATTGTTAAAGACAGATAGTTTTAGACGACCAGCGTACCTCCCCAGTGGTTTTGTGTGCAGATTATATATTTTACTATGCGTCACATAGTCTGACAATAAATATCATTACAGCAGGCTTAGTTACACGTGATTCAAAGTAGAGCAGCACCATTTCTGAGCTGTTTGTTTCCAATGATGTTTTGATTAATATGCATCCATTGACAGAAATAGGACTTGGCGGTCCCAGCAAAATCCACTGACTGCTGAGAGGCAATGAATGTGGTAAATAAGGCAACCACATTTCATCGTTAGTGACTGATTTGTATGGCGGAGTAAAAATAGGATTGTGATAAGCATTAAGACTTTAAAGAACTGCAGATCTTTCGCAGCCAGGTGGACGACTGGTTTACGCATCGGCCTCACAGTTCAGGGGTCGAGGCTTTGACCCCAGATGGGTCATCACTGTGTGGAGTTTTCATGTTCTCCCCGGGCTTGCATGGGTTTTCTCCCTGTACTCTGGTTTGGCTGCCCACCAATTCAGGGTGTTCCCTGCCTGGTGCCCATAGTAAGCTGGGATAGGCTCCAGCAACCCCCCGATCCTTGTAAGGATTTGGGATTCAGAAAATTAATGAATGCAGATACTTGCGTCACAACATTACAGCACCATCAGCTGGGCATTATCCAGTTTGAATTCCTTTCTTTGTCTTTATTGCTCAATGGAGTCTTTCTGTGGATGTACAGTCATGGCCAAAAGTTTTAAGAAAGACACAAATATTAAATTTACAAAAGTCTGTTCACCTCATCTTACTCAAACAAGCCTTCTTCCAGATGCCCCAAACAATCAGAAAGGGGATTCATCAGAGAAAATGACTTTACCCCAGTCTTCAGCAGTCCAGTCCTTGAAACTTCTGCAGAATATCAGTCTGTCCCTGATGTTTTTGCTGGAGGGAAATGGCTTTTTTGCTGCCTTCCTTGACACCAGGCCTTCCTCCAAAAGTCTTTGCCTTACTGAGCGTGCAGATGCACTCACACCTGCCCGCTGCCATTTCTAAGCAAGCTCTGTACTGGTGGTGGGCCGACCCCATAGCTGAAACTTCAGGAGACTGTCCTGCCGCTTGTTGCACTTTCTTGGGTGCCCTGGAGGGAGCCTGTTTGGCATCAATTGAACCTCTCTCCCAACCATCCAAGGGCAATTCGGTGAAGAAGAATGCATTTTCCAGCATGATGGAGTACATTGCCATAAAGCAAAGGTCCTAACACAATAGCTTAGGGAACAAAACATTAAGATTTTGGGCCCTTGGCCGGGAATTTCTCCAGGTTCCCATTGAGACCTTGTGGTCAATCCTCAAGAGGCGGGAGGACAATCAGAAACCCACAAATTCTGACAAACTCCATGCATTGATTATGCAAGAATGGATGGTCATGGATTTTGTTCAAAAGTTGATCGACAGCATGCCAGGGAGAATTGCAAAGGTCTTCGAAAAAGAAGGGTCAACACTGCAAATATTGACATTTTGCATGTAATTCTCAATAAAAGCTTTTGATGCTTGTGAAATGCTTCTAATTGAAAGTCATTGTACCACAGAAACATCTGGGGAAACAACTAAAAACCCTGAAGGAACAATATGTTCAGATGTAGTTTTATTAACAGTTTGTCACCATCCACATCACAAACTACTTAATGCAATAGGGAGCAGACCTGCACCTGAGAAGGAATCTGGTTAGACTAAATCAGCTTTTGTAGAACAGGAGGATTTATACATCAGAGCTCTGCTCATTAACTGAGGATCACTGACAAAATTAGTTCTGTTGCGTTCTATAAAATAAATCGCCACCATCTTCCAGGAGTGGAATTTCTGTGCATGATTGTGCATTCATGTGGGTTCAACTAAATTGGATTTATAATGGGTCAGCTTTCTAATTTTAGAATTTTCTCAGCCTGGGTCTCATTTTCGACCGGACATGGATAATACTTTTTGATGAGTAATAAGACGGCGGATCAAGCATAAGAGATTAGTGCAAACCTCAGGGTATGTCTGGAGTCTGGACAAATTGCATCGAGGACCAAGTGATTTAAGTTAGTCAGTGCTGTGCTGCTGTGCCACTGTACAATATAGCAGTGTAAGTTTCCCTGTCCCTGCATTTGCTATTCCACTTCCTCACAAGTAAGAGCCATGCTATCGAAGGTAGACACTGACCCTCCACTCCCCATGTCATGTCTGCATCATTGTTCCTGTACTTTTCATATATGTATTTGGCGGAGCCAAGCCACAATACTCGATCCCGGTTGTGGTGAGGTTTTACTGTATATATATTTGCAAAATTAGACACATTTCCAACCTAAAATCTGACTTATGGTCTGGTGCAAGTGATGTTTTTTAGGCATTTTTTGAGTAAATCGATTGATAAGCCTGGTAGTCAAGAAAATTCGGCACATCATAATGTTTAGGGCCGACATAGAAAATCTAACTTAGTCACGTTTTGGTTGAAGGGTTTCAGAAATTTCATTTTCAGAATATCAACAGTAGAAAAAAAAAATTAGTAATATAAATTGGGAATAGACATGCGGTCAAAGGTTTTGAAAGACATTCTCATCCTACTGAATAGTGAAGTGCCACTACAAAACTTTTTTACCACTGGTTTATATGCAGAATTTCTTATTCCACCTCGACAACTGGAACTGTTTTAATTTGTGAAACCAAACCATGCCTTTTGCTTTGAAGAGGTACCCAAAAATGATTTGTTTTAGATAGAAAAAACAAAAGAGCTTCTGCAAAGGGCTGGTACTCCATAATCACTTTTATATCTGCTGCAAATCACCCAAAGCTTTGGGCTTAATCTCTTCGTTACATAAATGCTAAAGCTGGCGAAGTGTTCTGTGTGTACAATTGCAGTATAAGTAATTATGCTCTCCAGCCTCTCAAGACTGGCCATTATTTCCTAAGGCTCCAGCTTGAATTAGACAATTGTGTATTGGAAATTGCAGTTAAGAAATCACATGGATAATTCTTTATTTTCTCTGGAGAATAATTAATTTATTATTCCGCACGTCTCTTCTCTGCCAAGTGCGTGTGGACGATAAAACTAATTTACCCCATAGGTCAGGGGTGGCCAACCCGCGGCTCTAGAGCCGCATGCGGCTCTTTGTCTGATTTCATGCGGCTCTTTAAGCGATATTCTGGCGTAAGGCGTAAGTGTAAACCATGGTCAAACACACCGTAACAACCCCATTCAAGAGATTAATTTACCCGACCGCTAGATTCACGAGATCCACCAACTTCAGCAAATACCGCACTATCGCCACATACGGCGCTGTACGGAGCCACTGTCCGACCGCAAACGCCACTATTAGCCACAAATAATGCTCAGAATTGCACCAAACTTCATCAATAGTACACACAGGGTCCCAGCACGTAGTCCGAGCCGTCAAACAGCTGCTAGTTTAGCCTGTTACCTGCACTCGGGGATCCACTCGTCGGGGCTTCAGGGGCTTTCACATGACAAGCTTAAAAAATGCTTGGCTGTTATATTTTTGTTTGTGGACTTGCTTTAACTGAGAGTTTATGTGTGTGTGTGTGACAGTGCACACAATGTTAACTGTTGAAAAAAATAACTGTCATTATCTTGCTGTGGGTCATTTTCAATAAATCTGGCTGAGCAGAGGTCTGTGTGTGCCCATGTATGATGTGGTTCTTTGCAGTAACACAGTAAAAAAAGTGGCTCTTAGTCTCTGACTGGTTGGCCACCCCTGCCATAGGTGATATATTTGGTAAGTGAGCAAAAACAATGCTGAATGTTCGTTCCTGTCTGATGACATAGTCCTTAATAAATCAATCAATGCTGAATCAATGGAAAATTCTTCAAATGTAATGTAACAGATTTTATCCTTTATGAAAGTCAAAAAAACACAAGTTGTTATTTTTTTTCCAGTGTGTGGAACTCAACACTAGTGGCTCAAGTACAGTGGTGTCTCTACTCACAAATGCCTCTAAATACGAAATTTCCAAGTTACAAAAACTATGATATGCAAATTTCCATTCCAATATATGCGCAAATAAGATCAACATCACGAAATCCCCCACAACATAAATACATTTCTTGGATCCGTTATTTTCTTATAAAATTGTCGCTGTAGTGTTGCGCCCTGCTTGATAATCTCCCTTCACTCCACTCGCTGGCCTCCCATTGTCTGCCTCACAAAAACAACTGTCCACTTTTTTCAATTTATTTTTTCTTATTTGTTTTAGTTTTTTGAGCGTAGTTAAAGCAACTTTGTTCTTTATTGAAATTTACTGTTTACTGAAATGAAGAAGTGGTCCTTGTTATCCAGCCTGGTCCTATATTGCCAGACAATCCGGCCATTACCTACCTACCATTGCTAGGATATTGAAGCAGAAAGAAGCATTAAATGCGACGACTCCTCGGCTTGGCCTCTCTGTACAGAACAATGAGATGAAGAGACTACAGCAGGGGTAGGCAAACTGGTCCTCGAGGCCCGCCGTGGGTGCAGGTTTTTGTTCCAACCGATCCAGCACAGAGTTTAACCAATGAGATTTCTGCAGAAAACAAGAAGCACCTGACTGCAATCCACTGATTGCTCTTGTAGGACACCAGATTGGTGAAAAGGTGCCCTCTCTATCGGTTGGAATGAAAACCCGCAGTCACTGCGGCCCTTTGTGGAATAGTTTGTCCATCCCTGGACTACAGTAATCCCTCGAATATCGCAGATATGTAGACCAGACATGGCCGCCATAATCGAAAAATCGCGAAGTAGGCTCACCGCTATTATAACTACCTTTTTTTTTCCTTCAGTGCTGAATCCTAGTAGCAAGCGGAAGACGGGAGTGGCTTCCGCTTACTAGTTTCAGCGTGGATTTTCACATTTTTGTGAACTTAAAAAATAATAATAATAGCAGAAAAAATCGTGAAGAAGTAAATTTGCGATAAGTGAATTTGCGTTAAGTGACATGGCGAAGACTGTACTTATGTATTACTCTTTTTGCTGTTCTATTTTTTTTTTTAAATTCATAATTAGAAACTTGCTTAAATGTGTTTCTGTGCTTGGTCTGTTGCCTAATGTTAGCTTCCTCCATAGTGCTTGTTATTCATTTTAATACATTAATAAATCTTTTTTTTCATAATTTTCTCTCATTTTCTTGTTTCTCACATCTTTCATACAAATTTGGGAAGCTTTGATAATTTTTAAAGGATTTAGGTGTTAGTTTTTTTTAGGACCATATACTATATATATATATATATATATATATATATATATATATATATATATATATATATATATATATATATATAGTATATGGTCCTCAAAAAAACTAACAACTAAATCCTTTAAAAAATATATATATATATATATATATATATATATATATATATATAATGCTATTTCATCATACAATCCAGGTTCAAATAATAATTTTTGTGTACTTACTTGGATTTAATCCTGCAGTGATTTATTAATTTTTGCTCTACACCAAGGTTTTCCCCTATAAGAGTACAAGATGAGTCAGGAAATCCAAATAATTTTATTTAAAACACGGCAAATTTACCATTTACAGCTAGCTAGCATTTCTAATGAAGCTGTACTCGGTTACAGCATGCGTGAATTTATAGGGTTCGAGGTGATTACTATTGTCCTGGATGAAGGCTCTGAGTAATTGGTTGTGGTGCAAGAAGGACACCCTGTGTTCTTTCAAGGTATTACATATTCTTTCTAAGCAGTATAGTATACCTAATTGTCACAGATTTGGAAACTATATTTTTAGACTTTTTTGCTTTTGAAAAAGGGAGGATGGGTGTGGAATGGTACAGATGGGTTGGAGGAATTCATTGGGAAGGACTTAAGAGTTGTTCATTAAGTTTCAAAGCTACCGTATACTATATAAATTGATTCATCTTTATTTTCCGTTTAAAACGTAACATTTCATGTTCTCATTACTGGAATATATAATTTACCGTATTTTCTCGCATATACGCCGTATTTGTCGCAAAAAAAATGATGACTGAATCGAGGGTACGGCTTATATGCGCACAAATTAGACTTGACATTCACGAAACACCATAATGCAAGACAATGCGTCCGATACGGTCATTTATTTCAAATTAGAGAAAAGATAAACAGATAAAATGCTTAACAAAATTTATTTTGACGTCTATTAATGAAATTCAAGGAAAAAAATAAACCGTATCTTGCATAAAACGTAAAAAACGTACTTACTTGTGCCTGCCATTGCTAGCTCAGGGTGCCGCCATCTTACCTAGGGATGACAAACTAGACCGATACGGACACACTTCCTAGTTGTACTGGCTTTATGAATTTGTCTACGTGCAGGCAACACCCTCTAGGAATGTGCAATTAGGCAGATGATCCTTTAGATTAATACAGTATCTCAGAAATACCACATCCGATGATTTTTCTTAAGATTTTTCCCTTCAGATTAACACATTAAATCCATGAATATGGAGGTGAAATTGTGAATCGGGAGCGTCTTATACGAGAGAAATTGTAAAATTCATCGATTTTGAGGCAATTTTATGTACGGCTTGTACACGCAGGTGGCTAATATGCGAGAAAATATGGTAATTAACATTATTGCCATTTACTAGCTGACAGAATTTTTTTCCATTGAAAGTTCTTACTTGAACTCACATTGTCCCTGACTGAATAAACCCTTCAATTTTCGATTTCACGCAGCACCAGATTCTTAAATTTGGTTTTGCAAAAACAGCTCATTCGTACTTTATGCAACAAGCTGATTTTTCTTAAACAATTATTGACCTCTTAATCTGAATGTATGGAACAGCTCAACTACTGCATACCTGTCAACCTCTGCCGATAACTGCCCTTATAAATGATTATGATTCCCCTTAGAAACCCCCAAAAAAACCTTACAAACACCGTACGAGTCGTACGGTGTTTGTAAGGTTTTTTTGGGGTTTGTAAGGGGAATCATAATCATTTATAAGGGCAGTTATCGGCAGAGGTTGACAGGTATGCTACTGAGAGTAGGTTTTGTGTCCATCAGTTAGACATTGATCCTTTTTTTTCTTCTAGAGGACTTTGCAACAACCACTTTTGTATTCCTTATTCGTAATAGTTAGCTGATCCCATTTAATGGGCAATGTTCTCTACTCATTGTAATAGTTGGCGGAAAGTCGTGTAATAGTTCATTTTTTTTGTATGAGCAGGCTCTCAGGTAACAGAGGCCCTGCATACGAAATGAGATGGTAATGAGGAGAGGGAAGTGATGGCGGAGGAAGGGAGGCTTATCAGTACAGGGCCAAATTCCGACAGTGAATTGCGCAGTTGTAACAAAAGTAACAGAGCGTCCATTCAGCCTGCACTAATCCAGATGGGAAAGTCAAACAGCAGAAAGTCCACGGCACAAACTCATTTCATCACTTTATTAATTTAGATATTGCCTCCTTGCTCCTGTTGGGAGGGGGAAAAAGCCCATCTGAAATGACCAACAACGGCAAGGCGTTTTGCTCCACATTGCTCCCCCACTTCGTCTCTTCACGTTATCTTTTTAATTCATCCCGCCAATCTTGGCTGTCTTTACCCACTAAATTTCCCTTTGACACGCATGCCTTGCTTCGCATAATCCTCACTCCAGGGCAGAATTAAAAATGGGGCAGGGGGAACAGGAAGAAATTGGACAGGTGGCTGGAGAATCCTTGAAATAAGGTTCAATGCCAGACCCAGGAATGATTGAACCAGATTTGAACTTAGGGCTGATACAAGTTTTTCTTCCTTGTTATTTTTGGTATCAAGGTTTG
Source organism: Stigmatopora argus (assembly GCF_051989625.1). Taxonomy (NCBI): domain Eukaryota; kingdom Metazoa; phylum Chordata; class Actinopteri; order Syngnathiformes; family Syngnathidae; genus Stigmatopora; species Stigmatopora argus. Next base: position 5,473,243 of record NC_135390.1, read on the forward strand.
AGAAAAAGGGTGACAGGTGGAAAATGCTCAGCCACTTTAAACTCCCTTTAGAGTTAGGTCTAAATTGTACTGCCAGAATGACTTCAGGGAAAAACTGTGGAAAGGAAGATGAAAATGTCAAACTGTCATTCTTCTGATTCAAAAAGTTTTTCGAAAGTGAAAGACTGGAAATTGCAAAAGTCAACTTCTGTAATTTTTTTCTTGTTCTATTATTGAAATGATTTGGAGAGTTTACTGTACCATGAATAGAATACGCTAAATTGTCTTTGAAAGTATTTTTTTTTCTTTTTTGCATCAGCTAAACATCACTCATATATGATTTTTTTCGTAGTTGATCCATCTGCATTCTCTAACCATCAAGTACAATATATTTTATATTGTCTTTACCTGGAATAAGAAAATGCAACAGAAGAATATTAAAACCTGTTTACAGCCTCTCACCTTATGTGGTGTTAAAATGCCAGATATAATTAGAACAAAACACATGCTGTTATAAGGAAGTTTAAAAAAGCCCAAATTCTAACAACTCAGCCGTTGCATTTTTTTCTGCACAAGCCTTTGAAATTAGCCCAATTTGGGGGAAACCTGTCCAATCTGGCAATGCTTCACTCTAGACCACATGTGTCAAAGTGGCGGCCGGGGGCCAAATCTGGCCCGCCGCATCATTTTGTGTGGCCCGGGAAAGTAAATCATGAGTGCCGACTTTCTGTTTTAGGATCAAATTAAAATGAAGAGTATAGACGTATATTAAATTTCCTGATTTTCCCCCTTTTAAATCAATAATTGTAATTTTTTAATCCATTTTTCTGTGTTTTTAGTTCAAAAATCATTTTGTAAAATCTAAAAATATATTTAAAAAAAGCTAAAATAAACATTGTTTTAGAACTATAAAAAACTGAATATTCAGGGATTTTAATCCAGTTCTTTTAATCCATTTGTAAAAAGTCTATCTAAGTTTATCTAAAATGGTCCGCCCCACATGAAATCGAGTTGACGTTAACGCGGCCCGCGAACCAACCTGAGTCTGACACCCCTGCTCTAAACAATTGTGTCTGTACATACACAAAGTTTGCATCACTTCCTTTTGAGTCAAGATGCTGCTGTGGCAGTGCTAAAGAATCAGTATATATAAATGATAAATTTCGCCATAGAAATAAAATATTCTAAACCGGAAGGGCATGTGAGCCACACATAATCCGTGTAATGCACATGCTGAAATCAGAACAGAATGTCCAAACTGAATTACATGCTATAAACCTTTAAGCAAAATGAATCAGATACATGCGCAAAATAGGTCACTTCCTCTTTACCTGCGATGGCGCTATAGTTATTTACTTTGTATATTTAGACACTTAAAACCATTATTCCTCAACACACATGACTAACTGGTTGAAAAACAATAAACCTCTATGTCTGAATCTGTCGTCACGATAACTATAAAGCCATTGTGGCAATAGTTATTGAGCTGATTAATCCAGACAGGTAAAAACATAATTCTTTAATGCAAATGCATGGCCTTTTGAAGAATACTATTTGATATCTGAATTCATCGCTTAGTACATTGTCACCACCAGAGGCATAAGTCTATCCGATAGTGACATAAATCCCATGGTGTATTTTCCAGCGTATAAGTGGCACTTTTTTTTAATAGTCTGGCTAGGCCTGCGACTATTACTCAAGTGTGACTTATGTATTTTTTTTCCTCAATGACCACAAAGCAGTAACCAACTGAAAAGCAAAGCATCTCCATGCAAAACTTTCCAAATCGCCTTTCTAGTTATTATTAATTTAATAAATAAATATGTGGGTAGGTTTGCTTTCCATGTAAAGCTATTCCATACAAACACAAAACAAAACAAAACAAAAAACTTCCTGAGAAAGCAGATGCGCTAGATTGTCGATTCATTTACAATTTAAAGTGGTACTCTTATTGTTGTAATTAAAAAAAAATACATATATATATATATATATATATATATATATATATACATATATATGTATATATATATACATATATATATATATATATATATATATATATATATATATATATATATATATATATATATATATATATATATATATAGTGGAAATAGCCTATTTAACTCTCCCTGCTTCATCTAATAGATTATTTCATAATGAAATGACTATTTTATAAATGTCTTTCAAACTTGATAGCATAACTTTCTACTATGAGACACTGTGATTGCCTACATCGGTTTATATTTTTCTTATTAATTTAAGTTATTTTATTTTGTTTTGTTGAGAGTGTCAGGGAAATCTTAACGGCCCTAAAATCTTATATATTCATTTTTTTCTGGACAACTAGTCATGTCCAAAGTGCAAAATACTTGTTTGTGAGTCCAACTACTTTCTGCTTCATAAAACAGTCAAATAATTGTTAAAAAAAATTGGATCCGAAGTGATGAAAGTCTGGCCCAGTTCAGGAATAAGACAGGGACGACTGTCCCGCAGTGCTTGGTGGATGATATACGGTGTGCTGGCAGCATTTAGGGGCAGGCTGTGCAGCTTGGCACAGAGTTGGCGACAGAGAGCGCATGGCAACATTGACTGCGCTCCACCGGCTGAGACCAGCCAATTCAGAGCACCAGTGAGCTAAGACCGATTAGGTCTCCTGAGTTACAAAATTGCCGTGCTCTTCTTTCATCACCCAGAAAGAGGATTTTTCATTCCTCAGTCAAATGTTTTCCCCCCTTTTTTAATTTAGTATCTTTTCCTGAGAAAAGTTTTGCATTTTCAACTGCAAAAGTCAATGTACGACTACTTCCTTCCAGTCATGGAGACTTCACCATGTCCCGTAATAATGTCTTGAAACATTCAATCATACCTATGTTAGCAATGAAATGTTTCCAACACCTAAATCCTTTCGTGCAATGTAAATAATGCATGCTATTGCACCAATGATCAATTTTAAAAGTTCAATAGGTAGTTTTTATTTGAATGGAGGCTTTAAAGAACCTAATGAACTAAACTACTAATTACCTCCAATCTTATTCAAAGTGATAATTGTGTTAAATTGACTGAAATTTGATCATTTCCATTGTCCTCTAAAAAACATCCTTCCTTAAAAAACTGTCAGATGTGAGAAGTAGGGATGGGTTAATCAATGAATTGACAAAGTGATCTTTGGGAATTGTATTCATTATTTTTATTTAGTTGGATTGTAACAATGTACAGTAATACCTTTAGATATGAGCTTAATGTGTTCCGAGCTCGTATGTCAATTTACTCGTATCTCAAATCATTTTTTCCCATAAAAAATAACCAAATACAAATTAATCCATTTCCACCCTATGAAAAAACACCCAAAACAGGATATAACAATGGAAAAACATTTTTTTATTAGTTCTAATTCACCACCTACTTACAAAGTAACAAATACTTTTATAATGGTTATGATCTTCAATACTAAAATGTGACATTACTTAGTACAGACAGACGGTAGCGGAGTGCGCAGACGAGAGAGAGAAAGGACAGCGGAGAGACCTGATGGACGGCAACGCGTAACTTAACAAAAACTTTAAATTTAACTTAAATGAACTTGCATTACTATACACACACTTAAAAATACGTTTTAATCTTACATTACAAAAAAATTAAACCTTCTTGTGCATAACCAAGGCAAAGATGTTAGTGTATTCCACCACGGCTTTTGAGTCGGGACTTGCTGCTTCTCCATGCCTCAGAATCGAGTCTATCCCAGTTCCTTTTTTAAAATTATTGAACCAGCCACGGCTTGCTTTGAATGTTTTTTTTCAGATGCTTACTTTGCCTTCAAGTCTATGTAGATTCTAGCTGGCTTTCTCGCAGATTATTGACTCGGTCACGCTATCTCCAGTAAAAAAAAATGCAACCTGACCCCGGGGGCCATCCTGAATTGGTGGCCAGCCAGTCGCAGGGCACGAGGACCATTCATGCTCACACTTTTACCTAGGGGCAATTTAAAGTGTTCAACCAGCCTTCCATGCATGTTTTTGTAATGTGGGAGGAAACCAGAGTACCTAAAGAAAACCCACGCAAGCCCCGAGAGAACATGCAAAATCCTCACAGGATAACCAACCTGGGATCGAACCCAGGACCCCAGAACTGTGAGACTGACGCGCTAACCATATATATAATATAAAAATATAAATAATGTTAAATGGATATGATGCAACTATTTATAGTAGCTAAAGCAACTACTGTAGTGCCGTTTTTAAACAACATGCCCCGATGGAAATATCATTTCCAGTTGTATTTTGCTTTTTTTAGGTATTCCAAGGCTTTAATCATAAATTTAAGTTGTTTCCTTTAAAGCTTCAAATAAATTTGACAACTCACACTCTTGGTCCTGCTTGAGGCTTCAGATCAAGCTCTGTTACACAAGGGCTGAAAGATATTTTCACTTTTCTTTCTACAATGTGAAGTGGAATCAGGCATTGCTTATGTTTTTTTTTCTTTTCGTTTTTTCACTTCACTTATTGCTTAGGTATAATGTTATTAAGGCATGGACACTGGGTGGCGATGAAATCATCCAGTGACAACTCTTGGTGACCGCAGTCACTCACAGTGTGGGTGTGTAATTATCTCCATTTCTGATTTAAAACAAAACAGAAAAAGTCATTAGATTTGTCATCAATTTACATTTTTGTCTTTTGCAAGGGTTGAAGCTGAGTCCCCATTTATCTACTCATTCATGTTCTATACCTGTTCTGGCTCCAAAGCTCAAGTCCTTATGGATGAGCTCGTCTCTAGATGATTCCAATTTAAAACTGTATTTTTAATATATTTCTTAACCGGTAACCTGGTTCATCCATATTTTCTAGTTACAGCAGATAAGAAAAATAGATGTGTTGGTGGATTTGAGTAATTTTTATTTTTTTAATAAGTATTAGGGATTGGTACAAAATATTGGAAGGCTAAAACCTAGTGGAATTTCTTAAGGTTTCGTGAGGCTCATGCAAATATTGAGAGATTTTCTCTGTTTATTTCTGCCAGGTATGGTAAGCTGCTGCCGTCCCTTCAAGCCAAGCAGTTTTCAGCGGCTTCCGGGCTGAGCCGCTTGCTGATCATCCTGGGAGTCATTGAACCAACTATCAAAGAAAATGTCTCCACGGAGATCATCCAGAGGCAGGTCAGGCTAATGCACACTCTTGAACACACACTACAACACAAGGCACATTTCCCAAAGGACATGATATTGATTAGTCAAATTTGGGGCAAAAAGGCTGGGAAATAGATTATGAGGTGTTTGGGGAATTAATATGAAATAGAATGCCACATTTGGAAGGATGACTACTATACAGAGAAGCATATATTTTTGGCTTGACTTCAAATGTTCATTAGGTCTTTTTTTTAAACATTTGAAATAATTAAAAGAGGGACGTGCTTGTGTTCCAAACGTATCCAGTGCTTCCATTTTACCACATGGTGGTACTATTGCTAGACCATGCTATGCCTCACCACTGGAAAATGCAAGGCCTTTTGTTTTCATGCGCTCAGAAAATATGCATTTGGAACGCCGACAATACCAGATGTCATTTTTTAAAAGCATGAGAAATAAAACATGTTCCGCTACACGCTACCGGCCACCAATTCAATGCCTCTTTATATATTCAAAGGTTTTACAGTCAGCCGATGACATGTACAGTTTGTGAGGCAGTGGTCTGAATATTAAACTCAGATTCCTGGCAACATATAATTTTATCAAAATGTAGTTTTTTTTGCTCGTTTGATTGCATATTTTCTGCAAGATTTTCACATTTTGCATTAATAAGGTCCTTAGTGCAATTCTGTTTGGTGTTAAAAAGTTGCAGTCTGTGTACTTAGTCTATATATTGTGAGTATGTTGTGCAAAGCAAGTACATACTGTATACTTATTTCCCCCAAAGGTAATTAAAGTATAAAATAAAAGGAAAGCCACAAGGTAATGACACCAGTTAAAATAGCAAATATTTTTACAATGCATACCTCCATTACTCTATCAAAAAACATATTACCTTTATGGAGGTTTTAGTTAATTTATTACTCTCATTGGAAATTACAACGGTTCCATTTCAAGGATTCCAACCTCCATATCCTCTGTTTTCATGATGCAATGACATCTGCTTGTGGGTGAATGCGAGCAGTTTCTCTTGTCTCCTTGTACGCTGCTGCCAGCCTCCCACCCAGAATTTGATGGCAGTTGCGATGTGGGACCTATTTCAGGTTTTCAAGTATTACAGTCGTTGCCAAGGCGATAAGGACATCATTGTGCTCGAATTTTCCAAGGTTGAAGAAAAGGGTTTTTGGACAAGCTAGTGGAGGTTATAATGTGCACAGAAGCTTGCCAAACTCAGTAGAGCATGTAGATCATATCTCAAGAGCATGCTCTAGAATTACTGTTGAACTGAAGTCAAATACAGCCATTTGCTGCTACATTATCATCACCAGATAAGATTACATTTCATTTTTTAATAGGTGCACTCATGTTCTGCCATTTTCTGTTCATTGGTTGTTCCCTCTGACCCCCCCCCTCCCCCTCTTTGTGTCTTCACCAGAAATACTTTTTAAGTAACCCTGCCCATCAGAGTAGTTCTGTGGATGAACATTATTTTATGAATGAAAGTGCAGCTCAAGTAAGGTAAAGACAGTAAGAAAGACATTTCCCATTTTATACAGACAATTTAAAAGAAATTAATTTTGAAAAATATATATTTTAGGGACATTACGCGATTTAAGCCCTTATCCAGCAGGACCTCTGTAAGTGTGATCACTGGGGATTGCTTTGACCAGGAAATCCCACTTCACCTAAATCAAGTGAGTGACTTTTTAGTAGGAAATTCTATTTTACATTATACTGAATATTTTATACTGAAATTGATGTGAGAACAATCATGTCAAACTTGAAGAAATTATCTTTTTTTCCCATACCAGATGGTATCCAAGCTTCAAAAGAAGTTTCTGGAGGAATCCTACCCATCAGTCCATCACATTCACATAAAAGATGGAGACCGTCGAATGATCTACAAGAAGCCATCTGCCATCAGCCAGTTTCTCAGGAAGTTAGTCAACCAGCGACAAGCCAAACAACACAGTCAGTGACCCAGGGCCAACACATGTACATAAAATATATTTAGGCAAAACCGCAGATAATATGTTGTATAATTACCCTGTACAACATTCAAGGATATCTTTTTTATTTTGCCCTGCAGCATAATGGAGAGATTATCTATACACGACCAAAAAGGTTTGTCATGTAGGGATTTTTTTTGGTTTTATTTCAAAAACTATTTTGCTCTATTGCAAGCTTCAATTGAGGATGACTGGGGGGTATTCAGTTTGATAAAATATTTGCTGTCTTGGACTGAGAAAATCTTATCATCTAGGTTGTAATTCCAGCCTACCTAAAATGAGCATTTACTCCTTATCATAGGAAAGGCGACACACTTCACTGCTCAAAATGATGCTTTAATATCACAGTAGTCTTGATGTTCTAAATATAATGACCTTAGGGGGAAAAACATACAATGGTTATTTAAAAAATAAAATAAATACCACCGACTTGGCACGGAAAAATCAGTATATTAGTATTCTTACATTCATAAACACATACTTTTATAACTTGGGATGTGACTGTGCTCATAATTAATCATAATTCATCCCAAATTAAGTCTTCTCGCGGGAACAGTTGGTAGAAAACTTGCACAGCATCAGAGACATCAACATTTAAGGAACTGCATAAATTTGCGACAAGTACTGGCAGTCTACTATATTTGACACAATGTTCTCTCTTCCACATAGGCCTAAGATGGCAAGATGGAAGCCTTATATAAACCTTGTCTTGCATTAATTAGGATTTTTTTCCCCTTAAATGTTTTTATTATGCTCATAATGGACATATAGCATCAATCATGCAGCCCAGGAGCAAATTGCAGCTAATGAGACAATCTTTTGAGGCCCCCATCTAACACCCAACTGTGGTTACTGTTGCCAGCATGTATTTTGCAACGGGCAATAAACAAATGTATAAATTATCTTAATTAAAATAAATGAATTTGTTCAAGGATCTGTTTTGGCAAGAAAAATTATATATTTGTAACTCCCCCCAAAATACAAAAAAATCACAAAAAATAAGCCTTAAAAGCAAAGAAACATGTTTTTAATACTTGTAACATGATTTTCAATGGTTAAGCTTAGATCTTCCCACTTATATATCAATAACAACTGCTCCTGTTTCAGTTGTTCTTGTTTTGACCCTTCACACCAGATGTCCCGCCCACCACCAATCAGCCAATTAGTTCTTGCTCTTTGTCCGGGTTGCCTGAGGTCTGCAGAATGCGTAAACTAAGGTTGCTGCAACTTTAACAGGCAGATTTTACCGATGTCATCTACCAAAATGGGGGGGAAGACTCGTTCCAAATGTTAAATGATTTAGTATAACTATAATCTATCTATAATAACAGAAACGCATTGGAGATGGCCTCGATAAATAGCAACAACCGAAATAAATTATGACAGCCAAAGTTGCACGATTTCTCTTCGACAGGTGTTGTTGTTTACAATTTTCACATATTACTTTCATGTATGATTAAGTGAAATTTGAAATATGACCTAGGCAAAGTCGTGTTACATTGTTTAGCTTGTGAGTCCATTGACCAGCAGAGATGGAGTTTTAACCTGGGTGCTTATGTTGGTAGGTAATTTGATTTAAAATGGAATAAAATTGTAATTGTGGATGCTGTATTAGCAAAGGAAATATATTTAAAATATATTTATTTGCCAGTGTGCTTATATCTTGTGGAGTAAAGTTCTGGTGCTGTCATGGCTATAGAAACGTATTTATGGTGGTAAATTGCTTTTTTGTTGTTTTTTTCCCGTAGCTAAAAACTATTCATGCACCAACTTAACCTCAATTTGAAACCCTTACGTTTGAAGACTGTAGCGTGTCCCGTATTTTCCAGACTGTAAGTCCCTTTTCTTTTTTTTTATAATTTGGCCGAGGGTGCGACTTATACTCCAGTGCGAATTATGTGTGAAATTATTCACGCAGGGCGGCCCGGCGGATGAGTGGTTAGCGTGTCGGCCTCACAGTGGGGGACCTGGGTTCAAATCCAGGTCAGTCAACCTGTGTGGAGTTTGTATTTTCTCCCTGGGCCTGCGTGGATTTTCTCCAGGTACTCCGGCTTGCTCCCACATTCCAAAGACATGCATGGGAGGCTGATTGGACACTAAATTTCCCTTAGGTATGAGTGTGGGGGTGAATGGTTGTTTGTCTCCTTGTGCCCTGTAATAGGCCGGCCACTAATTCAGGGTGTCCCCCGCCCCTGGGCCGAAGTCAGCTGGGATAGCCTCCAGCACCCCCTGCGACCCTAGTTGAGGATTAAGCGGTTCAGAAGGAGATTATTCACGCAATATGATATTATTCCACCTGTTATTTTTACACTGAAGGCGCTTTAGGCCTGTGTTGATAATTTACAGTTGTCTGAAAAGGTTTGGGAAACCCTGATCATTTTCAAGATTCTCCTTTATAAATCATTGGTTATTCGGATCAGCAATTACAGTTAAATATATCATAGCAGACAAACACAGTGATATTTGAGAAGTGAAATGAAGTTTATAGCATTTACAGAAAGTGCAATAATTACTTTAACAAAAGTCGTCAGTGTAAAAATTTGGGCTCGCTTGTTGTTTTATTGATTTGAATATTGTTAGGATTATTAGGGTGAACCTAACAAATACCTTTAGCACTAATTATTGAAACATATTTTTTTGGTAAGACCTACATACACAGGTGAAGCTAATCATGAGAAAGGGTATTAAAGGTGGCCGGGGACAAGTTTTTCTCCTCTTTGGATCTTCTCTGAAGAGTGGCAACAAAACAAAAACAAAAACAACTGTCAAATGAACTGAAAGCAAAGCTTGTTCAACAACATGGTTTCGCGGAAGGATACGAAAAGCTAGCTCAGAGATTTCAGCTCTCAATTTCCACTGTGAGAAACAGAGTGAGGAAATGGAAGACCACAGGCCCAGTTCTTTTTAAGGCCCAGAGTGACAGTCCAATACAAATCTCAGATTAGCAGAGGCGAAGGATGGTGAGAACAGTCAAACTCAAACCACAGACCAGTTCCAATGACCTGCAAGATGATCTTGCTGGAGATGGTGTCACTGTTAATCATTCAACTATTCAGTACGCTTTTCACAAGGAAATGCTGTATGTGAGAGTAATGCGGCAGTGGCCTTTTCTACACAAACAAGTCGTGTGAGGTATGCTGAAGCACATTTGGACAAGCCAGCTACATTTTGGAATAAGGTGATCTAGACTGATGAAACTAAAATTGAGTTCTTTGGACATAACAAGGGTTAGCATGCATGGCGAAAGATGAACACAGCATTCCAAGACAAACACTTCCACGCTATCCACAGAAACATTTGGTGGTGGTTCCATCATGCTGTGGGGTTTGTGGGCAGTGCAGCTACTGGCAATCAGGTGAAGGTCGCATGGATTCCAGTCAATATCAGCAGATACTTACAAACAATGTTCAACAATGGGTGACAACATTGAAGGCGCCCCAGAGCTGGATACTTCAACAATACAATGACCATAAACACTGCTCAAATTCTTCATTTACATCTTCATTCGGCAGTTGACTAATTATGTGGCCAACTTGCTCACTTCCACGCTGTGTTCAGGAACAGTAGGAAAACACAACATCATAGAACTCAATTCGTTACAATATATTAGACCAGACCTGGACAATCTGGTACTCGAGGGCCGCTGTGGGTGCAGGTTTTTGTTCCAACTGATCCAGCACAGACAGTTTAACTAATTAGATTTCTGCTGAAACAAGAAGCACCTGACTGCAATCCACTGATTGCACTTCTACGATATAGATATACGATGGTTGGAACGAAAACCTGCACCTACTGCGGCCTTTTGTGGAATTAATTGCCCAGGTCTGTCTTAGACACTGACTGAGCGCGGCGAGATGCCTATACTTTGGACACTAACTGAGCGCGGAGAAGAACAAGGGGTAAACTGTATTTTATGGAGGTATACGCTGTAAAATGGCTTCGTGAGATGCCAGGGCAGGCGGGGAGCTAGCTATCACATTTGTTTTATTATTCCTAATAGAGGTGAGATCTGTAGCCCGAACCCGACCCAAATTCCAGGTCGGGATGGGCCTAAAATCTCAATCATTACTTCGGGTTTGGGTCAGGTCGGGCCGGGATTCTCTCTCGCTGAAAAAAAAGTATACTAAAAGGATGTGTCAATACAAAACTAAGGAATACTTGTTACGAAATAAATAATTTGGATAGAGAAGGTTCTGTAATGTAATTGGAGGCGGAGCCGCACAACCAGAGCATGCTCTGCGTATGTCACGTGAACGCCCACCTCTTAAGAATCTTCCCCTCTGCAATATTGATTGCTGAATATGGGACAGAAACTTATGTTGGCTTCACTGAATGTAGTCAAAGTGGCGCTTTGCTTTAATATGAGAGCAAAAAGACTGGCACTTCGATGCTGAGCAGGCATTTAAACAGTTTAAATCGTCAAACATCTATATTATATAAAATAAATGTTCATACAGTCTTGTTTAACTTAAATTTTGTTACAAAAGACAGGCTTTAATCTGTTATCATAACCCCTCCCATTTCGGCAGTCCCGAGTCCTCACAAATAAAATTTGACATTTCGGGTTTGCTTTGGGCTCGGTCCTGAAAATCAAGTTAATTCGCCGGACTCGGGTCGGGCCAGGTTCTAAAACCCGCGGGCCGGGACAGGTCTGGCTGGATTTTTTTTTGTCTCGATCTTACCTCTAGTTGATTCTGAAAACAGTCACATCTCAGTAACAGTTACTCATCTGATTCACCCCGCAAAACCTACAAGATTTACTTTTATTTGATGTTTTACAAGTTATAGTGGCAAGCGTTGGGAACGATTTATAACTTGGCCTCGTAGTTTTTGATAGATGTAGCAAAAGCCTGGAATTTAACATGGTGTGTGCAGCTTTTATGTACTGTACAAAGAATTCCTCCTGTTTAAGTTAGTTTCTGCCACTTTTCATGCCACTGGACTTTAATCTGTCCTCTCAGACTTTTAGATAATTGCATTCAATAATTTAAAAAGCACAATTCCAGAAGAATTATTTCACACTTTTACATATTCATTTTAAACTGTGAGGTCATTTCTTGTCAAAAGGTCCGAATGTTTTACTTTGGTGTAAAATAAAAAGCTGACATCTGTGGTTTATCCTGAGGATTTAAGTTTAATTATGACACCACATCAAAATAAAAATTTCCAACAGATTTGGAATTTAATTCCATCCATATACATGCATAGCAACAACATTTTAAGAAACATGTTCTCCCATTATCAGGACACTGGAATGATAATCAGTATTCCCACTGAGCTCCCACCCGTCTTGTTTGTTAGCAATAAATGTAATTCTTTTCCCCCGCCCAGTGGGGAAACAAATAATTATATGCACAGTCCCCATTTCATAATACTGCTTTCAGTAATGTTCCCCCATTTACAAAGTATTGCATTAAGAGCAAATTTTCAAAAAGGGAGACCAAAGTGTATCATTAAACAGAAATACGAGTACTATACAAGAATGCTGCCATCTTTATGAAAACGTCCACATCTGATTTGAAGAAAAAAGACAGACAAACAGCCACATAGGAATGCAAAGCCATGTGTATATGCCAAATGTAAAATGCAGTGTTGTGGCCGTTACTATCCACCAAGTGGCCAACAATTCATCAGTAGCAGTCTGCAGTCTACATTTGGGTCATATACTGATTTTGCTACAGCAAATAAGAATACACAAGTGCCTCAGTAGCTATTTTTGTGTCTAAAATGCATCTCATTTTCGTATTGTCTATTGTTTCATTGAGCCTACATTACAATGTAAACAATGTGTGCTACACAAGAATGCCTATACAATAACATTACAAACAACTCTGATATAAATTTCATTTGAATTTAAATTAAAATCACTACTCATTAATACTGATTGTGAAATAAATTAATGTGAAAGTGGCACCAATATTATTCTTGATTCATTTTCTTTTCTTTTCTAACCAATGATTTTTGCATGGTTTAAGTCATTAAAAGACAGGAGAAACCTCTCTTGATTGTCCACAAGCAGTTTTCAGCACTGCGTGATGCACTATTTCAGACACAGTGTACCAAAAAATAAGACAAACAAAAAAAGAGAGAGAAAAAAGGGGAAATATGATAGAGATAGGGAGGAAAAAAGAGCTTTGATGGGGAGAATCCGTCTTCTTATTTGACGTGCTCTGCAGCATGTGATGAACAGTAAAACTTCTTATGAGTAATAAAGTTTGACAGGTTGTTGAACTGGATATCACAGAGGCGACAGTACTTGCTACTTCCGGAGCCATTCATCCCTTTATTGACTGTGGGTGCTGCTTCCTCGTTCGGGGACTTGGAGGAAGGCGACATGTTCTCATTGGAGTCTGCTGGATTCTCTCCGGCCCACGTCGGTGAGGGATTGGCGGATTGGCCATCTGGTTGGGGCTGGTTCTCCTGTTGCGGCGCGGTGACGGAACGTTCTTCCGTCTTATGTCCCCCATTGACAATGACCATCCCTCGGTTTTTGGGCAGCAGGGGGAGAGGCTCCTTGCCAGGATGAGCACAGCCATTAGCAGCAGGTTGTTGGGTCAGTTCCCTCGTTCCCGCCTCACCTCCGCTTCCTCCCCCATTAACACTCTGCTCCTGTTCGCCGGCCTCTCCATGTAGCACTGGTCCTCCGCTCACATAGTCAGTGGGCTTTAACCCAAAATATGGCGAAATCTGCTCAGAACTTTTCATTTTCTTTATTGCTCCGGGATAAAGGCAGTGAGGCAGATACATGTTCTTGCTCTCATCTTTTGACGGGATAAGCTGGGCTTCAGCAAAAGGCTTGAGACCCTGCACGGGTCCCAGGTGAGGTGGGAACAGTCCTCCATTCTGCACCATCACCTTCCCATTGCCATTTTTTTCACATTTGCTTGGGCTCTTGTCATAGGTCTCGCCTGGGTTGTTACCGCCTTCTTTCTTCACGTCTGGGAACATAGTAGTGTCCACGATGCCCAGCTCGTCTTGTTGCTGCTGTGGATTTGTCTGTTGTCCCTTCTGAGCGGTAGGAGCAGCAGTAGCTGGGCAAAAGTTCTGTTTGTGCGCCAAATAGTTCTCCACTTTGTTGAAACTTATTTTGCACACTGCACATTCGTGGTAGTCTAATAGTCTTTTTGGAGAGCTACATGTCTTATCAGAGAGTGGCGAACACTTTTTGCTGAGATCAATAGGGGCATCCAACTCCTGTGGCTCTGCTGTATTGCATTTGGGGGTAAAAACAGGTTTTGTGACAGTCAGAGAGGCCTCCAGGTGTTTAGGGACCATGCCTGGAAAGATGTCACAGCGGGGATGGAAACGGTCTCCGAGGCCGTCAACCACTTCTTGAGACGTGCAAGGATTCATAGGATGGACCCCGAGGAAACCTGCCTGTGCCATGGGGTTCTTTTGATGATCCGGATCTGGCAGACACAACTCGTACATCTTTCTTCGCTTACGAGTTCTCATGGTCCTCTGCATGGAGGGTACCTTGTTGTTGGACATGCGCTTCATGGGCGGGTCGTGACGAGTGGCGCAGTAATACTGCTTGTGTACCATGAAGGTCTCATGGCGGCTAAAGGTGATATTACAGGCATCGCAGGTCGTCTTGTTCGGGTCGTTGTCGCTCTCCACTAGACCGGTACTAGGGCTTTTCCCCTCGATCTGTTTTCCATTTAGCCTCTCTTCCACCCCAGTTGGTGTTGATACTTTCTTCACTTGCACGGATGGATCCTTATCAGGCCCTTTGGCCCCAGCATTGATCATGTCCAACATACTGGAGTTCAGGCAGGCTGACTGCATTAGGTGACTGTCGCCTTCAGCAGGGTGGCATCCAGTCAACATGCCGACAGAAGTGTGACCATTGTTCGGACTCACAGATTCAGGGACTTTGTCAGATAGGGCGGAGAAGTCAGGTGACTTTGTCATGTGTTGCCAGCGACTGTTACAGTAGTGCTTTTTGTGAACCAAATAGTTATCCAGGTTGCTGAAGGTGATATTGCATTCAAAACAGGTGGCTCCTTTGGGCATAAGCGGGCTGTAGATGACTGGTGGGTAACTGTTCCCTCCATGACGCAGTCTCCTGTGAACAAGCTCGGACATTTTAGCAAGAATCTCTGAAGCCTGTGGAACCACTGATATATCTTGGGAGAAAGCAAACTGAGACAAGAAGGGGCCCATGGGAAATGTAGGCATGTTATGCTGCACGGGGGAAGAGGCCAGACGGGGACTCGAGGGCTCAGATTTGATCCGAGTGTAAGAAAAACTTGCTTTGCTTCCTGGGTGGCCGTCTCCCTTCTGAGCAGACAGCATGGTCTTCTTCTCGGCCTTGTCAGCCTCACCGTCTGTGCTGGTGTCCTTGTTGAGGGCCCCTTTGGGGCTTCCCAACAGAGAATCCTTTCTGTTGGCCAGCTCGCTGCAGGCCTGCTGCTGCTGCTGCTGGAGGCTTTCCTCAGACACCCTGGGGGAATGCTCGGTGGCGTCGCCTTCTCTGTGAAGTTTGTTGCCATGTCCATGTAAGTCCTGATGCTGTAAGAGTTCCCTGTGGCTCTGAAAGCTGATATGGCAGTGATTGCATCTGAAGGCCGCCTGTGACAGGTGAGACATGATGTGATGCTGGAATGTAATAAGAGAATCTGCCGTGTAGTTACAGATTGTGCATTTCAAGCTGGTGCCAGGAGGGAGACTCTCTTCCATTTTGACACCTGTGAAATAGATAAAAGGGACAACCTCAGAATCTCGCCTCCCAGTTCTCTAGAGTTAACTGTACAGACCATCAAATACACAAGCATTTAGCCAAGGATATCCCCGCACTTGATTTTTATTTGGTGAGGGATACATTGTCAGTGATGATAGCTGTCAGGAAGATAAGTTTATTCCTAAATCCTGCTGCGTTCTCCCTCAAAACGTCTACAGCAGGGGTGGCCAAGTCCGGTCCTCGAGAGTCCCTATCCAGTATATTTTCCATGTCTCTCTCCACCAACACACCTGAATCAAATAATCGGGATCGCTATGAAGCTTCTGGACAGCTTGCTGATGAGTTGATCATTTGATTCAGGTGTGGTAAAGGAGGGAGATATGGAAAACAGACTGGATAGGGGCTCTCGAGGACCGGACTTGGCCACCCCTGGTCTACAGTCTTAAAACAACAATGTGTTTTAAGGCATCTTTCCAAGAACGAAAGTGTAGGTTTTACACAAAAGAAAAAAATATTGTTTTTCCTTCTTGATGTGACTCACCACTGTGTGAGGTGGCCAGGTGCATCTCCAGGCCCCTGGCCCCAGAAAAAGTCTTGATACATTGTGGGAAAGGGCAGATAGTGGAGGTCTGGTGGGGCCCAGTGTCACTGTCTTCAACAACCGTCTCAGGTTCTCTTTGCCGCCCACTACAGTAGTACATCAGATGCGCCTGAAGATTCCTCTCACTGCGAAACCAGATTCCACAAGCTTTGCAGGGGAAGATGTCCTCTGGAGGGACACAAGAAGGAAGAACAGAACCTATTAGGGAACATACTTTACATTTGCACAAGCCATATTATAGAATGGGATAGAATAAGCAAATAAGCAAAAATGCCTGGTGTACACCTGCTTATTTCTACTTTATCATCCGTGCTAACCAAATCCTGTGTTATACAAAGCTTTTCCTCCAAATTCGTACCTGCCGCGTATTGCTGCACTGCTACCGCTAGTTTTTTGCCCTTTCTCAAGGGCAAAAAAAGAACACTGGACCATCTGCTTACCTCCCCGTTGAGGTGAACCCAGATAGCCCTGGCTAAGTAAACAAATCCACTATTTGCATGAGGCCTGTATTTTGCAATTAACACGCTACTCCGATCCTCTGAGTGTTTATGTGAACCCAAAACTTGAAGGTCGTTGGTTCTTATCTCCATTGCGGACTCATCTGGGTTAATCTATGCCTTGCGGAGACGACGCTTCTTGTTAAGCAGGTGACCATGGGCAAGCGATGTGTGCGAGTGTGCAGAACAGGAAGTACATGTTTCTGTTTGTCTAAACAAAAGCGCACCACATTGCTGCACTGTGTATGTGAATGAAGGTGCGTGGACACTTACTGTTGACAATTGCAGTGGGTAGGATGGAAGCCATTGCAGCCTGCTGCGGCAAGAGCTGGATGCTGTCCAGCAGCCTGGCTGGGTACATGCCCTCGCTCAAAGACATGTGATTAACTGCCTGTAGACGTGAGTCAAAGTCAACTGCAAACGCCACCAGCTCTTCGCCCTCCATCATGTTTTTGGTGGTGGTGCACCACAGTTGGCCACCTGGACAAAACGCAGACAGCAAGGATGTTGCTCAGTGAGAAGCTTGGTTCCATAACCCCACACTAAGTCCAGCCTTATAGGTCAGGTCAGTTATGTAGCAGTACTGCGTGTTGGTGTGTCTTGAAATACAATGCTTCAAATTAATCATCAATCACCATACTACCGTGATTATGCTGGATCTGTTTTGATTTCCTAAACTAAGCAGGGTGGGTCCAATCTGGTCCTCCTCCCGAACACAGATAAATAAAGAGTCAAAAGTCCAAATTGAGGAAACAAGCTTGAAAGAAGAATGGTGGTTTCGATTGGATAACTTTATCCATTGATGAAGTTAAGGGTTAAGGTAAAAAAAAGGTAAAAAATATTGATGGCATTTCAAGTAATTCGTAGTGTAATGAAGAATAACACAATTCACCTCACTGTAGTTTTTTTAAAACTTTTTTTGTGTTAGCTGTGAGGAGTACAGAACGGGAGCACTAATAATTTTCAGTGTGGTTAATGACCATTTTGATTCAATAGACAGAGTAACAAGAAAACACTACAGCAAACTGGAGAAATGGAAATGAAAAAAAAATGAAAACCACAACAAAACAGAACAGTAAAAAAAAAGGTAAGTTAAGGTCCGCATTGTGCCAGTCATTTTTAAAGGTTCAAAAGTTACAAAAACATAATGTAGTCAAAGTGTATTTTATTAGTTGTTAAGCCATTTTTGCATCAAAGAACAAAATCCTGACAGAGAAATCAGAGCCCTTGATCAACAGCTGCACAAAATTGCCAACCATGATTTTTCGTTGAAAACACTGAAAAGGGTCATATAAAAGTTCTGATTGTTGTGTTTTGTCGCTAAGCATTCATTTAAAAATCTTCTGAAGAAACTCATTAAATCAAAGAAGGAGGGGGCCTGCGTGAATGGGGGAGGAAGAGGAAGGTATCGAAGGCTTTAGCTTAGATAATATTTATCTCAGGACATAACGGGTTTTTCAACTGTACTTCATTTTCTATTGAAGAGATTCAAGTTTTTAATATGACTATTTACAGAAATCTGGCTGGAAAGATAACAACAAACCATGATACGCTCCCGCTAAATGGCAGAATTAGGACATTGTTTCTGGGGAAAGCTGGACAATTAATTAAAGCACGCTGTTAGCTTTCAAAGATGTGCAAACATACCATCGCAGTGTCAGGCTGAGAGGGGACGTGATTTGAGCCCTAGCTGATGTGGAATAAAGAGAGTCCTAAGGAGAAGCGTAAAGGTGGGGGGTTATGGTGAGAAAGCCCTTGCAAATGTGTAATACTGATTACTCATGTTTACATAAACCCTATAAAACGCTAGGTTTTAAATCCAGCTCGTAAACAGCATGAAGTTGCTTCTAATAAACACAAGGTGGATTTATAGGAAGTCGCAGAAATCCTTTCAAACCTAGTAATTTGACAGTAGAGGGCCATATCAGTAAATCATGAGGTTTTGAGAAAGACTGTTCCCATTATTATTTGATAGAAAACTGAAGGTTTAACATGTCGGTTTTGATTTAAACCCTTACTATCAGTAGCGTTGAAAATTAGACCATGAGAAATGTGTCAAAGAAGTGAAATGGCATTAAAATATGCCACCCCTGCGTGTACACTTCTTTTGCAAATGTGCTCTACGTGTGTGTGTATGTGTGCATGTCACGTTTAAATAATTGTGCCTATCTGTCGGCCAATCGACTGTGACGAGACACACACTTCAGGGTGTGCCACTTCATCGTTTTGATTCTGTCATACCGCACACTGCCTGGAGAGGCCCTTTGAATTTTTATCTCCTAATTAAAATAACAAAACTCCTCTCTACTGTCTGCCTAAGTTACAATCAAGGTAGGTACAAACAGCGACTGACAATGAAGGGGAATATATCACAGCCACAGCCACAAAAGTTTTGCTCTTCTGTATGGATTTCTTTAGTGATGACACGCTTCCCACCTTAACAAAGTTAATTATGAACATGGATGCTGAGATACAAATCAGTCTTTTTGGATCAATGGCAATCAAAGACATTGTAGACTTTCCTGAGCTAAAAGGAAGCAGATTATGCGTAGTATGTAGAAATCTTTGACTGCTTTTGACAGCAGAATATGCAGTCAGATTGCATCCTTTCAGCCAAGGATGCGACAGATCCATCTGTTGTGTGCACAAATGCTTGAAAGGAGTATCAGAACTGGATGTACTACATTTTCTCAGTGGAACAAAACACTGAGGCAGCATTCTGCTGGTTTTGGTCAATGTGTTGGATCATAACTTCGGTACTACAGTGACCAACCCTCAGTAATCGCACCAAAATCCATTCTAGATTCAATACAAAACTTGGAAATATTGGCCATTTCAAAGATAAAAATATTTGAGTTTGATTTGGATTGGATTGGATTGGATAACTTTATTCATCCCGTATTCGGGAAATGTTTGTTGTACAGAATGATTTGTGTCTTTTTTTTCAATGGTTGTCTGCCCATTTCCTTGGGATATTTGTTCAAGAACAACAAAAACAACCTTCCTAATAATTTGGAGCACCGGCTATAAATTGATCTAAAGTAATGATCAACAGTCTGCACAAGACCTCTTTTAGCAATTGTGTAATTGTGATACCGATACCTTCTTTCCATAGATGATTTAAATCACAAAACCAGGTGAGGAACCCATGATAATAGCGCCATGTGTGCAAATGATTGCATGAGGAGCGAGGTCAAGAGTTGGAGTGAAAGACCAAACGCAAGTCAAGAAAGTGAGCGAAAAGGCAGAGAAGAGTGCAGCTTGTGATTTGCACTTGTTTGCCTGCTAACTGTCTGCACTGAGCTGCCTTTGTGCAGTAGCCAATGCAGTTGGAATGAGGGCTATTGTCTAAATCCTCCTGCAGAGCACCTGATAAAAGAATAAAGAACTATGACATATTCTAAAAACAATGGAGGAATTAAGGAGAGACAATAGGCCAGCTGCCTCATTAAAACAATCAAAACGGCATCCTGTACATGGTCCAGATCATTAAAAACCACTGCTTCCTAAAGTCTCTCAACACCATATCCACCAGCTCACTGAGGCCCTGAGACTTGAGCTCTGTTGGCTAAATGCCCTCTTCCCTTCTTCTTTTTGATTAATGCTTCATTTGAACACACAGTTGAAGATGAGCATATGAGGGGGAATTCATGAAACACATTTCTAATGCAAACCCTTTCCCTCTGTAAGTACTTACAAACTAATCAAACGTCTCAGGATGAATCACTTGGGGCATGTGCCACAAGAGATTTCAAAGTGCAGACATCACAGGGCGTTTTGTTTTAATTTCCTCAATTTAAATGACTTTATAAGAAAACGGCTAAATGGAATAGAATAGGTACAGTATCAGTGGGGGGAAGGCAGGGCAAAGAGAGATACATAAGCTGGATGTTTTTTTATTTTTTGCTCCCTGCAAACAGCTCCGCGCTGCCATATCTTAATGAAGTCGCAAACAAATCTCATGCCTTGTGCAAAGCTGCGAGACAACAAAGCGGCAGAAATAACAGAAGGGCTCGGATAATTAAACTGGCCTGAAGACAGGTATTCAAATGTTGGTGTGTAAACAGCACAACTCTTTAATAGTTTAGCTGTAAAATGCATAGTTAAGCACATCAGCACTTGCCTCTCCCATCTGTCCAAACACATTAACATTGCAGAGGCCATTACGGATCTGGAGTACAGCCGCACATATGACAGCATGGGTCAAATGGAACTCGGGGGGAACGTAATGGTGGCCCACCAATGCTTCATATGTCATTTAGAACAAGCTACTGGTTTGGCTTCCAAAAGTGAGTCAGACTGGATGGCAAATGTCCCTGAAACAGCACAATTAAAAAAAAGAGACGCATATCATGTGAGGCCTTGGCAAATCTCGCTAGACTTAGGGGACCGCACGGTGGGCTTCCATTTTTTTTTTCAAATTGGAAAAAAAGTATTCATTTATATTTATTTGGGGAACATGAACGTGAAGTGTTATTTCCCGTAGAAGACGGGTATATCACATTTGAAGCACAACTATAACTATTTATTTTTATATATTTATTGCGCTAATCCAATTTGTTTGAATTTAAACCAAATTGGTTAATGCACCTGCAGACATGTGACCAAAACTTTGAATCAACATTTTAGTTTGATATTTAATACCATATACGTTGTTTCCAAATCCGGGCAGGGTCATAAGAATTTGTTAAACTACGTGAGTGGAAACAAAGTTTTTAACCCGAGATTTTAACCCCCTTTCTGAGTTTAAAAAGGATTGCTAAAACAGTTTTCTTTGTATTGGATATCCAGTCCCCCACAGCTTTCAGCGCTCATCTCCACTAGCTGTGCGCTACCCCCTGGTCTTAATTGTGAAAAGGGGACCAGTGGTGCCTGAAACCGTAGTGAGAGCTGTAATTAAAGACCTTACTCTTCTTGTCTTCAAATCAGCTCCAAGTCCGACTAGCATCACACACCCATGCGTATCAAGTACTAGTTGCATAGTGTTAACTGCAAGTGTGTGTGTGTGTATATCTATGGGCCTATAATACTACATTAAAGAGAGCATGATTGGAGGACTAACCCTGAAGTAAACGTCCTATGATTAACCACTAATAGATGACTGATATCTGCACCTGCACAGCAGGCAGCCCACTGACAAAATCTAAATAAACCTTCCTCGTGAATACGGGTAAATATTTGGACTGGTTTTTTGATGGCTCAGTTGTGCACATTGACTCACATCATTGTCGCCGACAGAGCATGCAGAGAAAGTGGATCCATGTTAGAGTAAGACGGGGATACCAGTCAGAGACTTGAACGAGATCGCTGTTATTGAAGGTGTACCCAAATAAAATTGGTAGAACAGTTATTCACTAAAACTGAGAGATTGAACTGTCCCTCTCTGGTTTAGGACGACCACTAGGAGGCACTCTTCTCATGCTGAAATTACTGCTAGAGATGGAGCACACATGCTGTGGAAACAGTATAATCTGTGCTTGTAAAGATCTTTTTGTCCTGAGAACTGTGTTTGGATAAAGAAAAGCAAAAACATCCCCCTACAAACACAAAGAAATTGGAAATGACATTCAACATGAATTTAAACCCTTTAAATCTAAATTCTCATAAAATCAGCAAAAAAAATGTAATTACCTAATAGATACACAATTTCAATAGTTACAACGTTGCAGAAAATACACAAACATAAGAATTATTATTGTCAAATGTTTTTACATGTACTTTACATGCATTTGCCATGACTCCACAAATTGGTATATATATATAATTTATTTTAAATTATTATTTTATTATTTTTATATATATATTATTCCAGACATATTTCAACATCAGATATTTTTTTCTAGTCATAGCTACTACCGCAAGCTTTTAGATGGCCTTGAGTGAATGACATAGAGACTACAATCTGCAAATTAAAAAGTCCCTTAGGGAGAAGGCATATACACATGCCACTCTATTTTTGGGGAAATTGTCCGTCAAACGGCATTATTAATTATTGTTTAAGGTATACAATAATTGAGCAGGAATGTGACTCAGCAACTGTTAAAATTAAATTTGACACAATAGAAAAACATTTCTCGAGAGATTTTCTGTATAGCAAAATTGAGTCATGAGTCACGCAGAGAATATTTGGCTGCTAATAGTCTTAGAACAATTCTGAAAGAGAACATAACACATGCGAATGTGAATCTATTTTTCCTCTATTACAGTGAAAACAACTCAAGGATTTCTAGTTTAATTTGCCGTACAAAAATCATTTTTTCCAATTATGCATTTAATTGAAAACAAAACATTTCCCACTTTAGGCATCATCGATTTATGGCGATCTCAAGAGGAAACCTTTTAAGGATGCTACTCGCTAGATTTATTACAATTATTTTCCTCTTTTTTCTTCAAAGCAAATGATTTGTTCTCGCTGCACATGTGATAAAGAGGGCAATTTCAACTTTGTGTTGAAATGGATTCAGTGCTGTCAGTCACTCAATACTATAAAAAAAAGATTCCTGCACTGAAACATTCTCTCGTCCTCTCTTCACACACGGAAAAAAACTGTTTAAGCTAAGCTCTGCCTGGCTCCTCCGCCACACCCCGCTCTGCTTTCTTCTTTTTTGGACAGGTCCGTCCCATTGAGGACTCTATTAAGTATCCCTCTCTGCGGGTAGTTCTGGTTTCAGCTAGTCGACATGTGTTTACCGCGGCCCCTGCTGGGGCGGCAGGCTCGTCGGAAACCTGTCCAGACCAATCGGCACAAATGGGAGCAAAAAGAAATAAATAAAAATCCCTCGTTGACAGGACGCTATTTGATTGACTACCAATGCCGACACCTTGTTTTGCACAAGCTGTGGCACCTATCCCCCCACCCCCAGCTATCAGGACTCGGTAGAAGCAGGTGAAGGGCTCACGCTGGCAATTTTTTTTCTTCTTATTCTTGGAGATCAGCAAAGCCACAGACACGTACTTCAGTGTCTTCTCCAACATGGCTCCGGCCCTGCGCCACATGGGCTGGCTGGCCATTCTGCGTGTTGGGTGGGGTGCATGTGTGGGGGTGTATGGTGGAAGCCAGCCTAATGCAAATGCTTGTCGTTTAAAAACTGGGAGCCTCTCTCTTGCCTTGTCTCTCCCCTTTGGAGAGGTCTACTTTTGGCCTTCTGGTGCTGGCAGTTATTTCCTTACTCCAGAAGGACCGAGCCGCAGAGATGCACCTGTCACCCACTTTGGAATTCAAACATTATTGTTCTGCTTGTGAAAATGGCAATTGACTCACTGAATCTGTTAAATTATATGGATTTGGGCTTCAACGCATTTTGAATCTTTTATGCTATAATCATCAGCATAGGGTAGAATATGAGAGTAGAATGCCCACTGTATTACCTCTTACTATAATTCTGCATATTGCTTTGCATGTGATGATTGCAATTTTCTGTCAGTTTGTGTGGTATTATTGTCGGTCTGCAAGGCCTAATTGCGTCCGTCACATTGTGTCTCGATAGATGCTGCATCAGGGAGCGCACTCGCTGCCCTAGCTCATTGCCATTCAGTCGTCCTGGCAAGACCCCACGCTGCCCCAGGTATCACCGCGCGGCCATCTGGAGCCGACATCTGTCTCTCTATTGATCACAAGGGTTTAGCACTTGATCAAACAGACTGCGACAGGAAATTGCTCTTTTCCCAACAGAAAAGGCCAAACGCCTGCGTGGGGGTAATAGAGTGGAACTCCAATGCCGTAGCAAGGCAGTGGGCATGCGGGCGGGCACGGCCGCAATCACTGTGGAGGGTGTTCAAATCTAATTCATCTTTACCGATATCCTGTTTAAAACCCCTCATCCCTGATGAAAAATGAAGACTTGCATTTTTAGCATATGTGTCATTGTCGAATGAGAGAACACTACTTACCATCCTTCGAATTTTACATAGTAAGAAAAAGAAACTACCAAAACCTAACTAAAATATGAAACATTAAAAAAATAAAATAAAGCTGAGAAAGGAAGGCTGGATCTTTTTTCTCTCCTAAATAACAAGCCACATCTGCTATTTGCCTCGTACCATCCCCCAAATCAAACAAATTTAATCTCAATTAAAAATGTTAATGTCAATTTAAATTTCTTTTTGTTGTATTTTTTTCTTCATTTCTTTCGTAACAGTGGAAACATTTGCTTTAGCTTTGATTGCATTTGTCTCTCAAAATCTGGCAACCCAGCCGCCTGATGGAGAACTGGTTCACATGCCTGACTTTGGTGCGGGTAGTGACGGGTTCGAATCTTGTTAGTGGCGGTATTATTGTAAGTGCAAATGGTCGTTTATCTCTCTGTGTGCCCCTCAGCTGACCAGTCTAGGGTGTAGTCTGTCTTTTGCCCCAAATCAGCAGGGATAGGCTTCAAAACCCTCGCAACTCTTACGAGAATGAGTTTATGAAACATTTTTTAAATTCACTTATTCACTTGCATAAGTAAGTTTCTCCTTTTCTCCTCTGACAGTTCAAATAACTTTGGTATAGGTTTCCAACCCTCCAATTAGCACAGGCTACTAATTGGCATTAGCTATCAATTCAGGATGACATTGTTAGAAGCCAAGTTATAATGGATTCACAATTGATCAAAATTCACAAAACCCCAGCCAGGTCCTACAAAGTACTTTTAGTCACAACCAATGTTCCCTCTAATTTTTCACATGTCTGGGCATACAGACAACCTCCCTGAGCACACAGAGGACCAATGTGAGCAACAGCACAAGTGCTCACAATGGGGACACACCAGTATCACACCTGCCATAAGGAGGTGCATACCCATAAATGATCTAGTCATAATAAAATGTAATGATTAATATCTATGAATAAAACGTCTTAATAAATGGCACTAGAACATGCACAAATCTGACAAAATTTTACCATATATTTCACGTCTGTCCTACTCACTTCTCATTCTCATTCAAGTGACTTTTCTGCTGAATGTGTCACTTGAGATAGTGAAGCTTCCATTTATATGCAATATTTTTCCATCGGAAAACTCTCTTACAACTTTAGCTTCACTGCATGTTTTGCAGAGCAGACCTTTCTCGCCCAATTTCACCGCTTGTTCTTCTCTTTGTACATACTCCGAGAGCTATTCCATCTTAAAAGAACTGCATTTCTTTTTTACTTTGGCTTGTTGAGTGGCTCTGCCACAGCCCAGTCGTTTCGCCATAATAAAGGCTTGGTAGCAGCTCCAACGAACCGTTAGCTATATGCTAATTTGCAAAACACATGCACCTACGCTAAACGCGTAACTAACGCAGCCAATCAATGTCGTTAACATTTACTCCTGCCGCGGAAGTAAACACACGTGACGTGAACCGCATCATATCATTGGCTAGACACGTTAGTCATAATTTTATTCGTAATTACCGTTTGTTGTCATTTGTCAATGACAGGCTGCCACTCTCTGAGTTGTGTTGCAAATTGGCAAAGAAAAAAAAATTGTAATGTGTTAATTTTTTTGGACAATTCAGGTTGGGTTTTATTTTGTGCGCTGCATATGTTTGCTGTGCGCAGAGAACACGAGACTAGTGCACAATTCCTCACGCACGCAACTTAGAAGGTACATTGGTCACAATACACCTTGGTTAAGGCTTGTCTTTAAAATAAACAGTGGAAAATGAACAGAACAAATGAACAAATAATAATTTGTTTTTTATTCATGTTTCTACCGTTCAAGTGAACTGCCCTTTTCTTACTATTCACTTTTATTGCCAGTAAGACTCACCCAATTAATTTGAATTCTAAAGACTGGCAGGGAATGATCATCTTTAGTGACATTGATGGTGACAGACGTCCAATCCATTTGATTTGGATTGGAAGTCTATTGCCGTCAAAGGCAGCCATTGATTTAAATAAACCCAAATGATACAAAATTGCCTGCTTGGTGTATACATATCGCCAGGAGAGCGTCTCATGATAGTGATGCATGAAATGTTTGTTACATTCAAAAGTGTCTATTTCCGCTCTGGCATGCTTTCCAGGAACTCAGTGTAACATCATGTTTAGCAAGTAGGGATGATTTTTATACTGAAGGTGACATTTATTCAGCATTGTAGAACATATTTAATTGTCACTGCAGAAAAAACAAGATACGCTTCCTGTTGCCTACAGTGGTGGGATTGTCCTTCGGAATATGATGCAAATTTGGGATGAAGAAACTAATTCCTTCCTTGCACCTTCGAACACCCTCTCCACCCCCCTCCCCCTCTCAATCCTCCGCCAGCCTCCATCCTCCCCAGACATGAGGATTCTGATTAATCGTGTGACCGCCCCTCGTTTTGCATTTTACTCAATCTCACCATGCCACGGTGAGATGTGTGAGGTGTTTCGCTACTTTTGGGAAGCTGAAAAGATGTAGCCCAAGGAAGAACCAACCAAAAGTGTACGGGGGAAAGAATATGACCAGGGGACGTGATCAAAAATTATCAGCAAGTGTGTTTTCCTGTTTGGTTTTAATCTACATTTAATTAAACTCTTATCTGCTGTGTGCTTATGGCTGCATTTGAATGGCGAGGCTGCATTCATTATGAATGGTAAAATTGAACTTGGTACTTTGTGTGTGGCCCAATAAAGGAAGCGGGCTCTTATTGCGGTGGACGCAAAAGCTCTGACAAACGTGTGGGGAAAAATAAGTCAATTAAGATCGGTCTTTAAATGACTACTGTATCAAAACAAGAGGCGGAAGCATGCTCCATAATAGAATCCTGACAGGGGAGAAAACACAACTGACTGCTGTTAATAAACAACCCACAGCAATTGCATTACCCTTTTTATTGAATGAGCATGGTTGATCCACAATGGAGTTATTAAAGTGTCATGATTAGAGCAAGGCGATACGAAAAAAAAACCAGGATTTGGGGAAATTTATATATCGCACAATGAAATGATTAAATATACTTGTAACTATTTTGTGATTTTTTTTCTCAAAGTTTCCAATAATTATGTTTGTTTTGAGGTGCTTCTTTCCCATTATAGTAAAGGTGGGTATGTGTTCATCAGATAATTAAAAAAAATCAGTAACTCATCATTCCCTGTTGGTTCTATCCATTCATTCATTTTCTGAACCGCTTTATTCTCACAAGGGTCGCGGGGGGTGCTGGAGCCCATCCCAGCTGACTTTGGGCCAGAGGCAGGGAACACCCCAAATCAGTGACCACCCAATACCATGGCACGAGGAGACAGACACTGTCAGTTTTATAATTACCCAAAAAGGACCAACCCAGTAGCGAGCAAGGTCAATGGGGTTGTTGGCACTCTGAATTTAAAGAGTTAAATTCAACATTTTGTAATGCTCTTGAAAAAAAAGACAACTCATAACAGGCAGGAGGTACTTGATGAGTTAAGAACAATATCTTATAGGCAGCACCCGCAAAAAAAACATTGAAAAGAACCTTTGCTGATACAACAAAGTTGGGCTGTGGCAAAATCCCTAAATCTTCTCGTTTGCTTATTCTTAGCAGTCTGGGAAAGGGAGAGGCGCTTTGCCGCCTGCCCATGTTTACAGAGCCATTCTCATCTCTAGGCCTCTCTCATCCACAGAACCGACACACAGCGTCGACACGATTAGGGGTCCACTTTTGCATAGAGTTGTGTCGAGGAACGTGCGGAGGATCGGCAGATGAATGACTTTGGTACGTCAGTAAGGGATGACGGTAGATAATCGCTTCTGAGTGCTGTGCTGCAGCGCAAAGATCTGGTCTTTAAAATAATGTTGGCAGGCAAAGCCCCTCTACAGCTTTTCATAGGTTATCTTCTCCATTTTATGTTTGCTGTTTAAATCTTAACAGGACACAAGTGGCACGTGGGAGCAAATATGTCTGGAGTCGGGTGAAGCGGACTGGAAATGTCATCGTGAGGGGTTAAGATTAGCCATTGCAGGCCGGGGATATGAAAGTCCTCAAAATGAATGGCATTCATTCCCCCAACGTCGTATTTAACCTTAGCGGCTTGGATTTCCTTCAGAGGGAATGCGGTATCATCAAGCTGACCTCTCGTTATCCGGGGACATTAACTCAAAACACAAGACAAATACAGAATCTCTCCAAGGAGGTTTAAATACACACCACAACTGAGACACAGACAGTGCGAGTACGGCGCGACATAAATTCCAATATCATAAATACTACTATCACACAAACAGAGAGGCCATAAAGTACTTCGCCTGTGTCTGGGACTATAAACCTCTGGCGTTACTCATTGGGAATAAACACACATGCACAATTTACAGCGCTAGATCCCCTCTCTGTTTATCTTTTAAATAACCACAGTTTATCACCTCTCTGCATAGGCAAATTGCATGCAATGCGTGTTGTTTTAACATTTGATATGCTGTCCAGAAGATTCATTCCTCCCTATGAATTCAATTGTCTTTGCAATATCCCGCTGCCATAGGCATCGGGACCCATCACCTGTTTGTTATCGCTGGCCATCCTGTTTGGGAGCTCTTGAAACGGCGCCACTGCATTGACTCTCTGTTAACAGCAGGTCTCTGAACTCCTCACGCTTGACGGCGGCGCCTGGATATTACACTAACAACTAATTAACATCATAAAGCATGTTTAAATGGATGGACGACACCTGCAACCTTCATTTGCACATGCTAAAATTACCTGCACATTTTTTTGCAGATAACACGAAATTAGGAAAAAATATATATTTAAATTTCTCTGCCACCAGGTGCTATTTAAGAGTCTTCTGTAAAAAAAAGTCGACAGGACAAAATAGTAATTGTCAAAGCAGAGCTCTGGCAAGATTCCTAGAGCTGTTTTCCCCTCCCTTTTGCTTTAGAAGAAGGCTTGCGTGAACCTTGAAAGAGTGTACAGAAATTTACTGGGCCTGAAATAACACATTCCATTTCTAATTTATATTTGAATGTAAAATATTTTCCAGGCATGCAGCGGACATGGACTTCCAGTTACTGGTCCGAATAACAAAGTGCTGCCTGTCAATCTGAGACTCTTTGCTGGCTGGCTGAACTAAGCTGGTTTAGACTGACAAGACCGAGGAAGCTTCTCTCTGGAGTTTTCCACCAGTCCCCCAGCTCCTTGCCACTGAGCCCTGGAGCCTGAGAAGATGCCCACGATACCAACAAAGTCCGCGTTCTCGAAAGTGTGTGTCAAAAGCAGTGGGCAACTTTCACAGTGCGCTAGTACGACACTGCTCGCTCATTACAGAGCTACACTAAAGACTACGACAGTAATACGGCTTTAATCTTCTCCAAATCATTATAAATGTAAAGTCGGGGGCCAGGTACTTCCTTCCCTGGACCAGCGCTCCAAGGGTTGGGCTCGTTCACCCTATTTGCTGAATTAGCCCTACGTTGGCAGCCAGATCCCCCGAAAAGTCGAACTCTTTTGTTCCAACAGTCAATGCAACATTAACATAGCCTTTGAAATCGTCTCCTGTTCCCTTTCCTCAAAGAAGCCCCAAACAGCTAAATATGAAAACAGATGATACCCCTACGCCTGTACACGGTCCACCCGTAGCTCCCCCTTCTTTTCCTTTGGCTCCCTTAATGAGACGCAACATCCCTGTCTCTCCACTGAGGGATCCAGACATTCTGTGTGATAGAGAGACTGCGGCTGTTTATTAATAATGAATTTGGATGTTTGCATGTGGAATGTTATCAGCTCGCACACAATCCCACCAATAGTTTGCCCTGATGGGGTAGCTGGGTTGCTCATTAGCAGAACATATTTAATCCAGAAGTTTCTTATCAAATGTCACACCTGCATCTCTAAATGGCATTTTCACATTCATTCGCCTGTATTTGGGAGATGAGGCTCCAAGGTGCTTTGCAGAGATTAAGAAGGAGAGAGAGTGTAAGCTTATTTTATCATTTAGCGGGTCTGGAAGGAATCCAAGGAGTTTTTGTCTTGTTGTTGTAATTAGAAAGCCTTTTAAGTGATAACGCCTGCAACGGAATATGAATATGTAGCGATCAGGCCAGTCCCCCCTCTCACTTCTCTTCTCTCGGCTTTTTCTAAATTGTTGAATGCAGAGTTTTTGTTCTATGTACAACGAGGATTAACTCAGAAGCTTCTGAAGTTTAATAAAAGACTTGAAAGTACACACTTTCCTGGGTCTCACTCTGACTCGACAATATTTTTTTCCTGCTTCAGATTAGACATTCCTTTCGTGCCTTTTTAGTCTTAAACCGTGAATGGTATTTCAAAAATATTTTATTTAAAAAGATCTCCGGATGAAAAAAACAAAACTAATTTGAACAAATTCAAACATTGATTTTTTAAAAATGTGTCCTGTTTTTGAAAATTGGAAATAAACCTTCGACTGATGGACATTTCCTTATCTTCCGTTTTCAAAAAACAAGAACAAAAAAAATGCATATGTTAAATGAAGCTGATTTATACATCTAAAAAAATGTTACACATGATACAATAATCCTCAAAGGATAAAGGTAAGGGGATTTTTTTTTCAATGACATTGCTCACAGTCCATTGTTGAACATGTAGAAAAATGGTTGTTGTTTTTCATAACGTTCTTTGCTGTCCTTTGCCCTTCCTAACCTCTTTTTTATCTTTTTTTATCATGCAGTCCTGATGACAAATGTACTGCTGAACATCAATTTTGGTATCATCGCATGTATTATTCAGTCGAGGGTTGACGTAAATCGGGTCATGTTAGGAACGTACTTTGGCATGTGTGACATTTAATTTACTCAGCGTACATTGTGTAATCAATGCACATCAGGTTACACGAAATCATACCAGTGGGTAGGCATCATGTGAATATGAAATGTCCTCCATGTATTAGTTCTCTGGCAGAAGTAAGGTGTTTAATAATCCCGCTCCAACCCAAATCAATTATTCATCTAAAAACATTTCAAAGATTAACAGATTATCCAAATAAAAATCCCAAGCAAATGCCTCGGTCTAACAGATTTTGAAATGAACACCTAATGTCATCAATGGCAGAAAAAGAGTTAAATTTAAGCTCTAAAGGGCAACTTTCCATATTTCACTGTGTAAATCACCTCAGATAATAAATACATTAATTTCAACAATACCGTATTAGGTCTGTCTTGAGTTGTCACGTTCAGTCCTCACGTGCAAGCAGAGATTCAGCTAGCCATCAGTCCAGATAAGTACAAAACTGAGAAGTATTGATCCAGTAATAGTGGCTCACACTTTGACTCTGACACCTTAACCCTGCAGACATAATGTCATAGCCTCTTATCCTTTCCTCTCAACACAACCTGCCTATCTCCCACAGGCTGTCACCTCTACTAATACGCGTCTCTAAAGCTCAACTAAATCACAGAAATTGTTGCACTTTCAGCCATTATTTATTTTTCTTACCCTTCAAAATGAATCATGATGAACATTCGGTTAAAGGTTTTTGCTTTGTCCCCACAAGCCTCCTCGCCTCCCTCTTCTACCCAGACCCACAAGTGCTTTCTGTCAAGGTTATTCCATTTTTTATAACATAGGGAGAGCTTCTACACAGCAATCACTTTGTTGGGTCTGTGTAATTGTCTAGGCTTACAGCGCATGACAAATATCGTCAAGCTAGACCCAGCACGACGAACCCACGCGCATGCCAGTTTAGACAGTTTCATTAAGTGAAATCGTCACTGTGTAACCGTTCAGTACTACACTCTAGCAGGTATGAATGAAGGTAGCTAAAGCTTAATTACTCTCCAGCTAAATATGCACTGTCGGAATCCCAAATGTCAAGCTTTATATCTGCTACAAATCACTAGTTTAATAAAGTGGGATTGATAATTAGTGAGCACCAAAGCATTAAAATCTTAATGAAAGCCACGAGCGCGCATAAAAAAAACATCCTTGTCAAATACAAAAGGCTATAAATGATCCGATGTGTTGCGAACTTTTTGAAAGCAGCAAAGCATTTGCTAACAAATGTCAAATGTTGACATTATTTACAAATTGTGTTTATCATCTTGGAGTGAACACAGATACCTACTTCGGCTTGGCTGATGCAGCCCACGGCAACTTTTGAGCAAGGCTTAAACATTAGGAGTTGTAATTAGCTCTCTAAGGGCCGATATTAGTGATGCACCTATCAACAATAGCTGATGGGAAGTTGAAGACTGACTTGGAGGAATCCATATGTTGCCTGCGAGGCCTCAGAGACTAACTCCAATCCTGTGTGTATTTTGAGAGCCCCCTTCAAAAGGAGAACCGATTTTCTAACTCAGAAAGAAAAAAAAATATAATCAATAATGACAAGAACTGGCTGTTTCATCTCAATAAAATGTCTAGGTTGTTGCAAATAAACAACATGTACACATATTACATACATACTTCGGACTTTACATTAATGCCATCAAAGTACTTGACAGTATGTGTGTATGTATCCATATTGATGTATGTATATATATTTTGACAATTTAAAAAGTAACATAGTTTATTGACTATTCCTTAAATGCTGAAATGCATGTATAATAAGAATAAGTAACATATATAAGTTACTACGAAAAGGTTCACAAAAAAGATATAATGTTCTGGTTTCAGTAGCTCAAACCAAGAGAAATAGTTCTCCCAGAGTACTGTACAATAACAGAGGGTATAAAAAAGGTATAACTAACTCATTTGAGAAGCTCCATCCACATTGCTGAGAATTGTATTCAAATTATTATAATATTATAATATGTAATTATTATCATTCATAAAATTAATGAATTGGAGCAAGGGTGCGCAAGCTTGTTTCCCCTAGTATCTACTTGTCAAGGACTCAACTGCTCGTGATTTATACCTTTTTTTCCAGGCCATTGACAAAGCTTAGTAGTTATATGTATGTTGATATACACGTATCACTGCATGAGCCAATATAGTGTTCCCTTCATATTATGAGCTACATTTTGTATGGAGTTGTTGGATTCTAAAAAGTATTCCTCCCCCCAAAAATAAATACTAAAATAAAGAAATATGCATTGTTTTGTGTTGAGGCGCAAGAAAGTGTTTTCCAGCATGGCAAACATAACTCAGAGGTACTCAAAAGGTGGCCTGATTGGTTCCTCCTAAATTAACCTATGACAGAATAAATGAGCACCCATTGGAGACTCCGGCGTTATGATCAACCGACGAGACCACCAATAAAAGTCGCTTTATCCCATTTGCTGATTGGCTGCAGACAAGCTAAATTCATTATAGCCTAGCTAAGAAAGCCAACAGAATGGCTCAAATCTTATTGTTGTGCGATCTACCAATAAGAAGTCGGTGATCCACTGGTAGATTGTGATCAATATATTGAGCATTCCTGAATCAATGCATTACTCTATTGCCTGACTTAAACCATTTGAACCCAGGTTAATATTTTTTGTAAAATTTTCAGAACATTTGCTTATAATGTGAAAACTCCTGTATATCAAGTAAGAAAAAAACACAGGCTTTTCTCGAATGAGGACAGTGGGTTAAAATGGGTTAAGTATAGACAGTGTGGGATTAATTCCCATTTAGTGGCGGTGTGATTGTGGGTGTGAATGGTTGTCTGTTTCTGTGTATGCCCTACAACTGCCTGGCAACCAATTTAGGGCGGAGTTTGCCTTTTGCCCAAGGTCAGCAGGGATAGGCTCCAAAACACTGCAACTCTGATAAGCCGTGTTAAGAATGAATGAATCAGTCACATCCTCTTTATTATTTCCATCTTTTGTCACTCTAGTAAAGTTCTGCATTTGACCCTGAAGCTGCCAAAAAATGATCTGCCTCATTAACTAATGTGTCATTTGGTTTCTTCTTCATCTTATTGTCTCTTGTGCACTATCCAATCTTTCATCTTAAGCTTGGAGTAATTTAGGGCCACAATCACTGCAAGCCTGCCATGAGTCACAAATGAAGCAGATAACCATAAAGCAGCGTGAAACTGATATGCGCTCTGGATTATTACAAGCAAGGAAAATTCTCTTCAACTCCACTGCATCCTGGCCACTACCTTTCTCAGCAACTTCCCTCAGGTTGGTGCTATTGAGCTATGCACTCACACAACTAGCAAGCACTCCAGCAGCTTTTCTCCCTGGCCACCAACTTTTTAAAAATTGACCCGCTATTCCGTAAGTGGCAATATTTTGTACATCTCTGTTCTGACAATACCATCATACTCACTGTCTGCATCCGTTCATTACCTATCAAGTGTAGATCAGCACTCATAATACTGTCCTATTATATTGTGTTGATCAGCACTCATAATACTGTCCTATTATATTGTGTTGATCAGCACTCATAATACTGTCCTATTATATTGTGTTGATCAGCAAACATAGTACTCTCGCTTTATGCATCATAGCAACTGCATCAGTTACACGTTTGTCCCTATATCGCAGTATACTGAACTTCAGGTCGATTAATATGATTGGACAAATGACGGCTGTCAATGCACTGCACTGTTACAATACCTCTATAGCTAAATTGATATATTTATTTAATGTTTTGTCCTAAATGTGCCACAAGATGATTGTAATTTTGAAAACCAGTTTAAGATTTAACCTTCTCAATGAATCTTTGAGTTTCGACAATTTCTTGTGACTCGTAGTAGACCAGTCATAAAAAATATTCCTTGTACAAATACATAGGCAGCACTTTTTTCTTTCTTTTTTTACATTTCTAAGATTTACACAGTTGTAGACCTTTGGTCTACAAAAGTTAGTGTTCAAATGACAGTCTTGAATAGATAGAGACTAGCATAGAGTGCACGTCTAGATAAGAGAATACTGTATTTGTTCATACTAATTCTTTGCCCTGTGGTGGCTAACACCATTTGTTCTGGTTCTCCATTTAACTCGTAGCATGGAAGATCACCATACAACATTACATTTGTGGTCCAAATGTCTACAGGGCGAGGTACTGTCCCTCCTATCTTTAGACCACAACATATCAGATTGGAGGTTGCCTCGATCCAGGCTGTTGCTGGGGCTAAGGGATCTCTTGTAATGTGCATAACTGAATTCACGGAGCAGGCATTAGGGAATAAGTTGGAAGGAGATGATGACAGAGAACAAACCTGGCAGCCACGTTGAGGCCATGCCAGTCCTGCCTGCGCCACGCAGTGTGGCAGAAGGGAAGTGCCAGAAAATGTGGCAAGAGGAGGAAAGATCAAACAACAAGGGCTGCAGATCTCCACCAATCTGCTCTGTATTAATGCCAGAGCCAAGGAGCATCTGAACCAGACGTGATCCTCAATGCCTCTGTCTGTATGACCATTTGCGGCTCACTGGATCAAATTAAAAATGGCCTGGTGGCACAAAAGACAAACATGTTAATTGGAAAGAAATTGCACTTCCTAAGTTTGCTATCTGCAACTTAGAAATAATACACTAGTACTCGTTGTTGCTGTAAGTTGGCAATTTCCTTTCTCACTGCTCCTTTTCCAATACGGCAATCATGTTTTGTGAGGTTCTGCATGTATGCCGAGATGTGAGACATGTGGTTGTGTGGACAAGCCTGTCAGATCCGGTGGGTTGCGTCCTGCTCCAACAATCGTATTCCGTATAACTGCAATAAAGCAAGCAGACGGAAAACGAGCTCCATGCTGCCATCACTCCCTCCCAGACAGATGGCAAAATTTATCAATATGCTTTCCAAAATTACACCCAAGTCACAGGATCTTTGTGTCTGTCTTCTTGTTTATCCATGTATGCTTTCTATAGCATCACAGACATTTTCGTGGGGATGTTCAGAAGGGAAATTCAATTTGATAATGGGACTGCATTGGCAGAGTTGTTTTTTTTTCATTCGCGACTTGTGGGTTTGTAATGGCATTGGCCATATATAATTGTAATGGCTAACAAGAGGCAAGATTCTATGACAATATATGAACAGCCCACTATTTAAAGTGCATCTACGGGAGGCAATTTATTGTGCGGGCTCCTTTGAGAATTGTGGGAAAAGAGCAAATGTTTGAGAAGAAGATGCAGCAAAAGCTGGAACTCCCTTTAGTCTATGTATTTTTGGGAAAGACAGAAAGCATCTCATGACAATATTAACCGATACCCGCCTTTGTCTTTTTGAATAGAATCTTGAACTGCAGGCTGATAATGATATCTCCGCTGATATAAATCTCCGCAGCAAAGCTGGGAAGGCTTGCTGTTTTGGAGAAATCACCACTCAAGATCTTGTCAGAAGGAAATTGTGTGATACCGCTGCTATTCACAATCTGCGATAACATTGCTGACGTTGGCAGCATGAGTATCCTGTCATGTAAATAATTCAACAGAGGATTCCTCCATCTGTGGTGTATAAAAGGAGGTGCTTCTTCTGTGAAAACACAATACAGTTTTTGGAAATAAGAATTTAAAAGTAATGGAAAAAGAAAAAACTGTATGACATTAAGGGCATGCAGTTGGCTCATGCAGTAGCTGAAAAATATCAAAATAATTTCCAGTCGTGAAATGAATGTAATATATTACTGGGAGGAAAGTGGCAGACCAGTCTGATTCTGGACTGAGCTCCATAGAACGTGGCCTGAAAAACTTATATATGTATGTATTTGGAAGCTGCACTGTAATTAGAATGAGTATAGTGCACTGAGGAGCCGGAGTCCCTCTTTAAAGGGACTGCCTCTGTCTGTCTTTGTACTATGCTCAAGCAATTATGCCCAGCTCCATTTTGTCATATGGGAATGGATGGGGGAACACTGAGTGCAGGCGGGTGGGGGTGTCTTGTGAAAAAGTCATTTTGCCCCTGAACTCCTCAGTTCCGGTCATGCTCCGTACCGATGCAAATTAAAACTTCCCAGTAGCCTATGTAAATACGGTGTCTACTGTGCTGCGCTTTAATGAGCCATGATATGAAAGACATCTAAAACCAATGAAAAATAACTGGCCACTTAAAGGTGGGCTGATTCTGACAGGTGGCTGGTAAAGGCAGCTTTAAGACAGGGTTGGGTTGAACAATTTGGGGCAGACCAATCTTGCTGGTAGGAATAATCTTGACCTGTAAACAGCAAGCTTAGGGAGAGTAACCAGTTTTTCAGCCTCAGGGTTTTCAAAGAATACTGGGTAGCGGCACTGGAAAGGGGGAGTGGGTGTCAAAATTCATTTTAAGGATGTGAGATGTCGTTTGGTGCATTGAAAAGAGGAGAAATGTTGCCTGCCTTGAAATAGAGCTGACTGTCAACACTATAGAAATCGTACCCACATGCACGCAAATTCTTCAATCCTCCAACAACCCGTCTTCTAAAAACCTTACACGGATTAACTGATCAGAAAATCTGCTTTGTTAATATGCAGAATGTGTGAGTGTTAACTGTTTGAGAGGGGCTTTACAAAAAGCAGAACCGCAATCCCAAACCACACATGTACAAAATGATTAATCCGAAACATTCTGAGGAATATCATTCGATTTACAAAATCAGTGAATTCGTAATCAAGATTCCCTGATAGAGGGAGCATTCAATATAAAATTAAAATGTGTTTGCGTATATATATGCATTCTGGGACCGATGTCAATTTACTCATATCTCAAATGAAATTTTCTCATAGAAAAGAAACAAATTAATCCATTCCCACCCTCTGAAAAAACACAAAAAAATCAGGACATTACAATGGAAAAACATCTTTTTATTTGTTCTGATTCACCACCAAGTAACAAATACCTATCTAGTGGTTATGATTGCGTGGACGTGAAAGCGAGAAAGAGCGCGAGAGCGAATGAGGGAGACAGAGAGAGAGAGACTTTACGGACGGCAATGCACTCGTAGCATAACATGAACTTTAAATTTAACTTAAATGAACTTAGATTACCATACACACACACTTAAAAATTAGTATTAATCTTACGTTACACTAAATTTAGTGCAATAACCGAGGCAAAGATGTCGGAACTTGCTGCTTCCACGCCTCAGAACCGAGTGTACGGTGCCTCCGTTCGGTTTTTTTAAATTATCGAACCAACCATGACTCACTTTGAAGGGTGGTGTCTTTTACCAAATGTTTGCTCCGCTTTCAAGTTCATGTAGATTCCGCTGGCTTTTTCGCAGATTGTCGACTCAGTCACACTATAAAATGCAACCTGTACGGCCCGGTGCTCGTAGATATCTTTACGCGAGGGAGATGCGGCAAAAAAGACAGAGCAATTCTGTTCTCAAAAGCAGCCTCTTGTATACTCGGCCACCCGGACGGCCGCATTGGGAACTGTCTCGTATGCTCATATCCCAAATTTGTCTCGTATCTCAAGGCGAAAATTTGCTCGGAATTTCCCTCATATCTTAAATTTCGTATGTTAAGGTATTACTGTGTGTGTATATAGATATATATATTCATTCATTTATTTTCGGAACCGCTTATCCTCAAAAGTTTGCGGGGGTGCTGGAGCCTATCTCAGATAACCAGGCAGGGGACAAGCAGACGGACAACCATTCACGCTCACACTCATACATAGAGGCAGTTTAGAGTGTTCATACAGCCTACGGTGCATGCTCTTTGGATGTGGGATGAAACCGGAGTACCCGGAGAAATCCCACACAAGCCCGGGCAGCACATGCAAACTCCATACAGTGAGGACAAACCTGGGATCAAAACCTCGACCCCAGAACTGTGAGGTTCGACGCGCTAACCACTTGGCTACGTAGCCACTTAGTATTTATATAAACATAAAAATGGAAAATTGGTTCAGAAAATTAATGAATGAATGAATGGAAAATTATATTCATTATTTTTTTAGTCTAAGCGTACAATGTTTACTTACTACATAAAGTCAAACTAATCCATACTGTGCAAATGTAAAGACTGCATTTTTTTTCACGTGGTGTTTAGAAACACCCTCTGGATCTAAGTATAAACCTCTAATTGGACAAATTGGTGTGTTTGCATTATATTAATGAAGCTGATCATGTTTATCGTAAAGATTATGGTTTTGTATGTGCTCATAGGTGAATTACAAAGAAGATGGAATCCTAGGACCGTC
This sequence comes from Stigmatopora argus, assembly GCF_051989625.1. Taxonomy (NCBI): domain Eukaryota; kingdom Metazoa; phylum Chordata; class Actinopteri; order Syngnathiformes; family Syngnathidae; genus Stigmatopora; species Stigmatopora argus. The sequence goes on from NC_135390.1 coordinate 5,513,027, forward strand.
AGCAAAAAGACTAATTTAATGTCACATAAACATGAAAAAAAGCACAAAAAGTGTATATTTGTGCAATGGCAATTAAGTTTGCAAATCCATGGTTATGTGGTTTCTGAGAACATAGTCGTAGAAGGTAGAAACTGGCTTGCTCACTGGTGAGCGCCCGTGTAGTCAGGCCATCTGACATACTGAGGGCGAAATTGAGGAACAAGGCAGTGGGGTGCCTCATGAATTTAGACTAAGTTGAGAATCATCATTTGGCTGGTTACTCTCCAGTGAACTGTCAAGAGAACAATAATTTAGTTTCTCTTTGCAAGCTGTCGTTGACCTCTCATATTCGGTCCTGTCTGAAAAGAAAGAAAAAAAATCCTAAAATATGAAAAAATCTCTCTGGTCAGACTGTATTTTTTATAATTGTCTGTGATTTCTGCTGATTTAACCTGAACAATAAGCTACATTCGAGTAAACATTACAGAAAATGAATAACAGTAAAGTATATTAATATGTTAACTTTTTTACTATTATTATGCGGAATTTCTTCAAACCAATTTGGAGGGTTTGTTTAGAAATCTGTGGCAAATGATGCAGACGATAGAAGTTAACTCTTGCCCTTCATTGACCTCTGACCTTCACATCAGACCACCAACTGTCTGAAGTTTCTTAATCATTGTTTACTTGTCTACAATGGATACTTTGTTAATTTACAGACAAATGGTGGGTTCTGAAAACCAGACACACATTATGCGAGGTTTCGTACTCAGAAAAATATAGCAAATATTATTTCCAGTTCTTTCCATCCGTGCAGTGACTTTCCCGCATTGATGGGGAAGAAAAAAAAACGCTTCATGGTAGCTTCTATGTGAAGATACTGATAAATCTGTCTGACCAGTTTGGGCCTCTCTCTGTTCTGCTCTTCCAGCTTAGATAGCAGAGGCACTTTACAAGGAGCCATCTCTCGCCCTGGCAACTTTGTGTGACCTTGTGGGGCTGAATTAGACTGTAAAATTGATTCAGCTCCTGTAATAAAAGAGCATACACATTATCAGCATTCTAATTATAATTAATACAAGCAGTAGAGGAAGCCCCATTATTTATGATAGTGGCTCATAGTAAGCAAACAATAATAATAATCAGCTGCGTATTCTTTATTGATATGATGATGAACGACTTTCCCTCTTGCACACAAAACAACAATAGGAGGTGGCTGATCACGCTACTGCCCTTAATTCATTGCCACTTTCTTTCAGCCCATTTCTCCAACCTCCTCACTCTTCCTTTCATTAACATCACCTTAAGTCCCTGACTCCAAGGCTCATTCTGCAGAGCTAAACTACGTCATTCAGGTGACACAATACGGCTAACCTACAGAAACTGACTACACAAATAATTGTCAAAATAAACAGTATTCACTCACTTGCGACAAAGGGGATGATGCATATTAATATGAAAAGCTGTTTCTCCCTTATTTTCTCATATTAGCAACTAATATACTTTTCTATAACAAATAAACCACATAAAACAAACAACTTATAAATTGTAAAGTAATCCCTCGAATATCGCGGTTAATGTTGACCAGGCATGGCCGCAATAAGCGAAAAATCGCTAAGTAGGGTCACCCTTATTATAACTTGTTTTCTTCAGTGCTGAGTCCCAGTAGCAAGAGTGGCTTCCTCTTATGAGTTAAAAATACATTTAAAATAATTAATAGGGGAAAAAATCGCAAAGTAGTGAAGACGCGATATTCGAGGGATTTACTGTAATATTGTTTTCTCTTAACTTTTACTTGACTAAAAGAAGCCACTTTGTTCGAAACAAAAAGAAATACTTTTGGCACGCTAGAAACAATCACCCTTGTCTAACACAGTGTTTCCCAACCAGTGTGCTGTGGGAAATTACAAGTCATACATTGTAATAATCCAAGAGAGAAATTTCAACATTAAGAGATTAAAAAGGAACTATTACGAGGTTAAAATTGAAATATGAAATCATAGATTGTACTATAACAAGATTCAAATCGTAATATTATGAGATTAAAGTCATTTTGTTGCTTAGTTTTATGTAAAGTAAACCCGAAGCTCTTTGGTTTTCCGGGCTTCAACTTTTGTCGACGTTAAGTCTGTGTGAGCACAAAATGGCTCTCCTCGTAACGTTAGGTGGTTGAAGTAATATTGGGAATAAAAAATGTCGTAATATTACGAGATTTAAGTCATTTTCCTGTTTTTATGGTACGTCAACCGGAAGTTGTTTGGTTTCAGGGGCATCAACTTTTGGCGACGTAAAGTCTCTGTGAGCACATTGCTTTTTGCGTAATATTGGGAGAAAAAGTCAAAAATTTAAATAAGGTTAAAAAACGTTGCATTAATTATTTTAACATCAGTCGAACTGAAAGCTGTTTGGGGTCTGCGGACATCAACTTTGATGACGTTAGAACGGTGTGAAAAAAATAGATTTTGGGGGGTTATTTAATTCCTAGAATATAACTAAGAATGACTTTATAATGTTAATATAGGCGACGTAGTTTTAAATTAGAAGATTTTCAGTTAGTGGTGTGCCTTGAGATTTTTTCAATGCAAAAAGTGTGGGTCAGCTCAAAAAAGGTTGGGAAACACTGGTCTAACATATGCAAAAAGTGTGGGTCAGCTCAAAAAAGGTTGGGAAACACTGGTCTAACATGTCCAAAAAATATCTCTTTTACAAAGCCTGAAAAGCCAGCCTGCATCGCAATTCCAGTGTGTGAAATGAAGAAAGTTATATCGTGGTTATCATTTATAATTAGGTGTTTATATAGCTCATGCAATTTCCCTCTTTGATAATTATAGTGCACCCTGCCTAATTTTGCAGAGTACGAAAAAAAAAACCTGCCTGTTTGGGTCTATCTTCCTTATTAATTCTCCTCACAAATCCTTGATTATTTTCCAATTCTATCCTCTGATATCTTTGGCTCTGTTTGTTTCACTCGCTCTACCACTGAGCAGTCTGCCTTCCCTCTCAATCGCCTGTTTTGTTTCCCGTTTTAATGAACAGTTGGTTTCTTTTATTTCTCTACAAGTGCTGGATTTGCCTTATCACCCTCCGTCCCTTTGAGGGTTGCCAATTGGTTTTATCCACGGTTGTATCATTTCTTAGGCTTCTTCTTTTTTTTCTCCACCAAGAGAAAGAACCACTTCGTCAACATGCCTCTCCGGAGCCTGAGATTAAAAACCTCAACATCACCTACCTTCCAGCGCTACTCCCAACTGGTTTGTGTAAAACTCAATTAAACTTGTCCCCACTGAATTTCATATTAGAGTACATTAAAAGGAAATTCTTCAAGCGTGATGACAAAGCCTGAACGTAGCACCAGAGCTCCTATTTAGGAGCCTCACAAAATATTGGACTCTTAGGGTTTTAGCCTGATGCTTAAAGGTGCTTACCACAAAACAAAGAAGAAGAAAATAGTCTCGGATTTATTCATTACTTTTGCAGACACCGTGAAGTCAAAGTGCGCGGATCAAGGTTTCAGTCGATCAATTAGCTCCGGTTGGTACCTTTTCAAGGTAAACAGTCCTTAAAAGTCTTAATGGGGGTTGCCAACCACGTGACACTTGTGAATCTTTGTGTAATGCAGATTTGAATCTTTGGGGATTTGTAGATTTGTGATCTCTATTTCAGACTCCCTTTGAGTCAATAACAAATGACTCAACTGCCTGCATACAATCTGTCTGGGTGAAATGGTAGTGTGCAGTCAAGCATTGCCTGTCGATGTGCGCTTTAACTTCATTCATACGTGATAATGTGCTTCCGACGACATGATAGCAAAGCTGAGGATCTGAGGGGAAGAATGGCACCCTTAAGAGGTTGTGCCTCTCTGTGAGAAGCTTTAACCTTTTTGTATTCTCTACTGAGGGAGAAAGAACAAACATGGCGAGTCTTTTCTCTAATGCAGAAGAGGAGGGAAAAATAAGGCCTGGCTGAGCTTCAGCCAGGTCTGCTTTACAAGACGACAATCCTTCCCTCCCCCTCAGTCTTTCTCTTGTTCTTCCTGCGCTGCCGTCCCTCCCCAACAGCCCAAGAATTTAAGGCTGGCTTTGAAGCCTCTCGGTGTTCTTCGACATTGTAAACTGTGCATGTTCTCATCAGGCTGTCAGCCCCGGGAAGGTGTTTTCGTGCTGAGATTAGTGGACAAGGTGCAGTCTGTGTTTTTGGCCAAACATGCCCATGCTTTGACACAAGGGGGGACTCTGACTCTAACTGGGCAATGCACCAAGATCACTCCCTCTTGTCTCCTCTTCGTTTTCCTCCTCACTCCTTTCCAACACATGACATGTGTCACTGCCACAGATCTGCACTGAAAGATACAACCAGTTCAAGGTCAGGGCGAATCCCCATCGTGGGGAACAGAGAGGAAGAAATTATGTATACCCCTCCTTCCTTTTTACGATGACAATGTAAAAAGTTCAATTTTCTCTCATGCTTTGCATATATCACGCCGCTGTAATGTCACTACTCTAATGTGAATAATAGACAAAGTTTCTCGGAACGTGTTCATTTTCTTACTCTGGACAATTTTTATAGGGATTTAAACCCCATGTAATATTCCCATTTTTTATTTCACAGCACAATAGTCAGTGATGAACCAGAGTGATTATACATAGCTGGAGTCTATTACAGTATAATATAGCAACAGAGAGGATAGCAGGGTGCAGATACTCTGGAACCACTATTTCCCCAATGACACCAATCCCAGGGTATCTAATATTTCAATTATTTCACATGGAAATATGCGTGAAGCCTTATCGTGAATCCACATGCAATGTTCTACGACTGGAGTTGCACAGTTTGAGAAAAAAAACCTCCCTGCAGGATTCCAACAGCGTCCAAATAATAATCACTGCAGTTCTGAATTCAGGTGAGCTAAGAAAGAGAGGGAAGAAGGGGCTCTGTGTAATTATTTGCCACTTACAATGTCCCACACTCCAGACTTGGGTGTATGGTGAGCAGAAAATCTGTTCACTATGGAGCTGAGTTCCCCTCTCTTCTTTGTGGATGAAGCATTTGAATAATTCATAAACTAGAGTGCCATCGGCATATGCACAGGAATAGTGTCACAGAATATCTCACCAAAGATGGCATTCTCCATTATGTGCACTGTGCCGGGTGTGCCTACCTGACACAATGTAATTGGATAAAAGTCAGATGCCGAATATTGAGAGGCCAAATAAGCCAAAGAGTGTGCGGGGTGTGCTAATTGACTCAAAAGCAGCTACAGGAAAATAATTTATTGTCACTCTTTATTGTATTTATTGCCAACAACTCATTACTTTCCCCCCTTATTTGTGGAGTTACAAGAAATAGTGTAATACAATTACTTCTAACTTTGCGTTCAATATGCACGACCTCTCGCAAGTAACAAGGCATAAAAAATAGCTCTTGAATGAGAATGCTATTATTCAGATTGGGTTCAGTAAAGTTGTTTTTGTTGTCATTGTACTCCTGTTGACAACTCGTCTCATTGGAATGAGGCTGACTGAAACAGTGTGACGTGCTTTACATATCAAAACAGTGGAGCCTTTCATTTAAAGATGCTTCTTTTTCACAGAAAACATTTGTATTGACAGGTAAACCCCCAGAGATTACACCCTCTGGTCTAATTAGCCTGTTCTGTCATTGGATTATTTACAAATCCCAACCACTGGGTATAGAAAGAGGGTGATCTAGACAAAGCCAGCATTCGAGAGAGGGAGAGCGCATGGTGATGGATGTGCCGGCCACACAATTGGAGAGAACCATTGGAAACGTGCGTAATTCTTAACGTGAAATATTACCTTCAACCCTTGACTGAGCAGACCTGCCGGGGATGGCAGTGGAGATCTCTCCAGTAGAGGATACAAACAAACAAACAAAAGCTCCGAGACCCTCGACCTGACAAAGAGAGTGTGACTGATAAGTTAGAAAACATTTCCCCCTTTTTGTTTCGCAATTGTGTTTTGTTCCCTTTGGTTTCGGTTTCACCTTGTTACATCGGCGCTCTTCGATTAGAGGTAATGGCTGTCAACTTCCTGTAGGCCAGGGGTGTCAAACCGGTCCTCAAAGGGCTGCAGTGGGTGCAGGTTTTCATTCCAACTCAACAAGAGGATACCTTTTGCAAGTGTAATCAGTTAAGTAAAGTCAGGTGTTACTTATTTTGGAAGACACCTGATTGGTTAAAATGTTGGCACTGGATCGGTTGGAACAAAGACCAGGACCCACTGCGGCCCTCGGCGGAATCGGTTTGAGACCCATGCTGTAGGCTTTCTTTTTAGTATTTGTCACAATTGAAAAAAAAACAGGGTGCACGGGAGTGGATGATAAATCTTGCTTTTGCCAGTTGAGGGCAATCTCCCAAACAGAATGAAATCCAGTCCAAAACACTGCTGCGCGTATTAGGTAGCTATGGGTATAAGCCTTGTCCGCCGTGATCAAACCAGGATTTATGAAGCATCATAACTCCCGACAACATCCAGCGGCTTATTAATTTTATATATTTCTGTCCATTCCCTGATATTCCAAGCTTTGACAGTCACTCAAGATAAGCCAAAAGCGTTCTGACAGGATGGAGTGTGTATATATTTTTCACTGCTGTGCCTCTATCTGCCATTTGAATAGCTTTAAGACAGAACCTGTGGTGTAATTTGACAGTTTTTTGTCTTCCCTTGGAACCATCCCACTCTTTAAGGGCCTTAAATCAGCCTTCCATCAAACTGAGGCAGGAGTACTGGCCAAACAGGGACACGGGATGGAATTTGGATTTGTTTATGAACATCTACAACATATGTATGTTAATTAGAGTTGACTTTGAGAGAAAAGAAATGAGGAAAAGACGATTGGTTACCCACAGTATTATACTTAGTCCTTTGTTATTCATTTGTTCACAAGTATCAAATTTGAAGACTTTTGCAGTAAAGGAGGAAAGAAATCAATATACATAGTGGTTTACATTAATAAAGCCAATAAAACTACTGCAATTTATGAGCCATTCTTTCAAAACCGGACACTTTTGTCACTGTGTCGAAAATGACATTTGATGGCTTCTTAATGCAATGAATATTTCGTGTTTTTTTTTGCTTTTTAAATTTCAACATATTTTCGGCAAAAAAAATGGCCTCAGAAACTTTCACTTCAAGTTTTGCAGTTTTGAGTTGTGTTTGACAATGCTGATAAAGCGGATCCATCTTAAGCATTTGGTACTGCTTAATGAATTATTTTAGGTGGCAGTTTGATAAGCTAATTTTCTATGAATATTAAAAATGGGGACCAGGTGTTTATTTGTTTTATTGTTTATTTGTTTATTTGAATTAAACTTAAGGGCTTTTAGAGGCCAACATGTATTTTTTCTTCTTACATTTCCTCCAATTTGACGAAGAAAAAAAAGTAATTGACAATTCTTAGGGAATTTCATATATCTTTGCAATTTTGTAAGGGCCATCACAAAAACGATAATTACATTAGTTTCAAATCGCATCTTTCAATTTTTCATGTCTAGTTTTAGTGGAATGGCTCACATAGTATGACTTAAGAATTTAATAATTGAATTCTTGCTTAAGTGAACTGGTTAATATATTGTAATAGGAAATCTAAAACCAATAATGTCCCTGAGCATCTGATGCCTTTCTGCTTCAACACCGCCCACATCAACTGCCTTCCTCACACCTCGCGCAGATGACCTGTTAAGTATGGCTTCCATACCAACCGAATAACTGGCCCACAGTGGCTATCACAACCAGCCGTCTCTGACAAAGACCCTGGTCAGCCACGGTGACTGAAGCAAGCAGTGGTGAGGAAGCAAGCAGGATGTAATCTCAAGGAGCTGTTGATAAAGGGAAACGTGCAGGGTTTGGGTCAAAGGGATTAAAATGGTGGAGGTGCCAGGTATAAGAAGGAGAGGGGCTGTGGAATGGTAGCGGGAGCAGTGGGCGAGCCACCCTATAACAGTGAGTAGTGTGGAGATTACAGGGGAAATGGTGCAAGGGGGATTCCTGTGAGGGGATGGAAAGAAATAACTATACTGCATCGGAACACAGTATTACCGCCCGTCATTCGACAGTATGCAGGCTTAGCATGCTGAGGGCATCAGGTAGTGTTGAGTTGCTGGTTAGGTGATACTCCAATGTGGCAGGTGACAAGTGCAGTGGAAGGAAAGTGGGCTTGTAATAGCAAAGGAAGTACTTGTGATTGCTTAAGTCACAGACACACTTGAGGAATTTGTTTGTGCAGTCACTCCCTGTGTGACTGTGATTGTCTAAATATTGCCAACACCATGAATTCAAATGACATTTTAAACTAAGAGGGCCAGCCCCGGCGAGTAATATCAAGCAGGGGATGTCGAAGGTTTTAACTGAGCCCTTCATGTCTAAGCAAACCTCACACAGTTTGGATAGAATTTTATCAACAAAACATGTCATTCATTTCTCCATGAAAATGGAGCTGATAGGAGACCGAAGCCTATCTCCGGCAGACCCAAACACTGAACCCACCGCTTCCATTTCACAGTCGGCAGGGATTGGAGTTCAAAACTCTTACATCACATCGCTTTCAAGAAGCGACCTGAAAGCTCCCTTTCCAATACCATTTCAAATTGAACAGACTTGTGTTTCTAGCAGTCCAGCCCTATTCTAGTATTCTAACCACTGGGGTGATGAAATATTGTTTTCTACTCAGTGCTCAGGCAAGCACAAATGGAGTGGCTTTGACAGAGTTAAGAGAAATACTTCATCCGTGCCTGACCATCTTTCTTTTTACCTCCACACACACAGCAGTGCCTTTTTGTTTCACTTCTCTGCTGATTCTTCGTTTTTGTCCCTTCTGCTTTCCCCCTCCCACTTTACCTCGGGCCTCAAGGATAGATGGCCTTGTCTGACCGGGGCGACACTGATGTCTGCTCCTCCACACTTCTGTACCTACAGCACGCCTGTCTTCTTATTCACCGCTAGGTCCGCTCTCCTCCTCTCACGTGGAAAAGAGGCACCCGTCTTTGTCAACCATAGACAAACAGAAGAGCTCAGAAACTCAGGACTTGTGACACCTACAAAGAAGGTTATGTTTTACCATAGCATAATTAATTATGATCTAGATAAGACAGAAGTACAAACCACATTAAACATATCAGCATTGATCCAAATAAGTCTGGTTTGACATTTTTTGTCATGTACAGTTAGCCCAAAATTCCAATGCAAAAACAGAAAATGTTTGAATGTGGGGGAGCCTGCCTCTCTTTGGGGCTTTTTCTCTCATTAACAAAGGACTAACACACATTTTAAACACAACGCTGTTGTACGTGTGTGTGTGTGTGTGTGTGTGTCATCTGTCCAACGGCATCCAACAGCAGGGCTTTATCCTAAAACTCAGGGACAATGCTTTACACACCTACTACTTAACACAGCAGAGTTGGGGGAGGCCAGCTGGATCATAACCAGGCCTGAAAAGCAGCCTAAGGGCTTTTAGAAGATATACACTGAAAGAACTCTTTAATTACGAACTCAAGATCCCACAGTAGATGAGAAACCGTGTTGGGTCTTATTTTCATATCTTCTGGATTTTTCAATGAATATAAAAATGGTCATTGATTATGCCATTAAGAGGAGGGGATATAAAGCACATATCATCACATTAACTTGTGGTGATTAATGTAATAAAATGTGATCTTTTACACCCCATCTGTAACGAACAGATTCAATACTGGGGAGACACGCTCCAAATATTAAGAAGCAGCTCCTCAAAATCCAGTTAATCAGATTCTTGTTCAAAGAGAGTGAACATAATAAGAAAGTAATGTAGTAAATCCTAATGCAGAGCGTGTGAGCCGTGTGAACATGCAAGAATGAAGAGGAAAACAATGAACAATATGTGCTTTTAACCTTTGTGAGTGTGTCTTTGCTGCCTTCCCTCTCAGGCACACAATGAGCCTTCTGGAATGATCAATACCAAAGCATTTCACATCATTGATTATACCATTATGGACACGTTAAATGTGTGACACACTCTCATGTGGGAACATTAACCACTGCAGCCAGGGAGAGCGAGGAGGAGGCTGTCTCTTCAACTGCTGTTTTTCCTCCCGGTATTTTTACCTTAAATGCGGTGCTTAAAGCGAGTTCAGTGCGGTCCAGGTACTTCACTCAGATGATTATAATGCCACGAGGGTGCAATACATCACTCTTATTAGCCACACAGGAGCACAAAGGTATCATAATTAATGGCCGCAGTAGGATTGAACGCTGCCCTGACATGGAAAAGTGGGTCTACTTAAGCTCTACAAGGCATTTAAATATGCAGAGTGAATGGCACAACCCAAACCCTCCTGCTCTAAGGACAGCTCACGCTCATTAGCCTGACACCCTCAATGGCACTGACGCAAAGGCGAACGGCTATTCGAACACGCACACAAGCACATCCACAGAAAACACAAGTGCAGGGTGTAAAAAACATTGTGTTATCATCTATGAAAAAAATAAAAAAATAAAAAACAATTTACCACTCATCAGCGCCCATCACTCCCTTTAAATGCTCTACCCCTTTTTGTTGTTTTTGTCTAGGGCTTTAGCCTGTGGTGAATGCAGATGGACATTTATGTGTCAGCAGCCATTATGCGAATTTTCAGTAATGTTGTCGAGCGTGTGTGTTTGTCGCGAATGTGGGTGCACTGGCAGAGTGTGGCGTCTACTGGCTCCGCAGTACAGTTTAGCAGGGAAACAGCCTGCTCGGCGGGAGAACAATGGACATAAAAGGCTGCTGGAAGAAGCGTCTGCAGCTGAAGGCTGCTCACACTGGTCTGAATAAAACAGCCGCAAAGTGGGAATGTGTGTGTATGGATTTGTAAGATAGATCCAGGATAAGGGAAAAAAATTATATTCGTGATGTGCGATAATAACTGTTTAAATGTTATATTGAAGCCCTCTCTGATTACTATTTAATCTGCATTTCGTTAGCCTCCAACATCCATCCCCTCCTTCTCCCATTTTTTTTGTCTCCGTAAAGCCTGTTTTACAAATTCTCTATTACAAATGTGCAAGCTTCATCTTCAGAACCAGCCACTCCTTTCCACCAAGCTCTGGATTGAGCCTGACCGCACGGAGTTATCGCATGGCTCAGTGCAATCAATTATTGTTGCAGCAGAATCATTAATAATTTCCTAATGAAAACGATTCTGTTGATCTCTGTTGTCTTTTAATTAAACATAATTAGTCGGCTGCTCTGAGCTGTGGTGGGGACTCCTTTAGGGTACAATTTTGTTTTATTACACTGATAATGAAATTTCTACATTGTACCAGTTGTTTAGTTATTATTCAGTCACGCCATTTTGCTATGTTCTGAGATAACAGATCATAAACCCTTGCATGCCCCGTTTGCCTGAATCTTTTAAAAGAAGAGGGTTGAATGCTCAGCTCTCACCGGCAGCAAGCAGCATATGTTCAAGTAAAATGAAGCTTTGCAACCGCACACCAAATATTTAAACGTGCATTTCAAGTATAGAAAAAAAGTGTGTCAACAAAGGCCAAGTTGGTTCATCTCACGCCTCAGAGGGCTTCCACCAGTTGTAATGAAACACTGGCATAAAAAGAATCTAATTATATATGGATTTAGTGACTGAAATAATACAAACATACCAAGTTTGCCAATTCTTCTGTTTGGTCTTATGTAATACATCCTAGATACATTGATTAATTCACTATGAACAATGGCTTAAGTTATTCTATGGATACTTGGGAACATGTTGTGTGTCAATGTGGGCTGTTTTAAGGATGAAAAGGATATTAATAATGCCACGTGACATGGTCATGTTCATGACGTGTAGTTTATAGTAGAGACAATAAATGAGTAGAAACATGGCTTTCAGATTTGAATGAGTAAACGCAGTTAAGTAGTAGATGGTGATTCAAAATGTAATTTTGTGAGTATCATCTTTAACAATTGGACACAAGTAAAAATCTTCCAATTAGGATAGGCACAGAGGAGTCTTTGTTAGTTTTTATTTTCCTCCAAGTTTATCAATCTGTTGTTTATCTGCAGCGGAAATTCCCAACTGGTTCCTATCTTTCTCACCGGGTCCCTGTCTGTCATCCTTACTCGCTCCTGGCGCTCCACTTTTACTGTAACACGTAATTACTCTGCAGACTTTCTGCCTGTTTCTAGAACTTCTGTGCTTCAAAGAAATTGTCAGTCTGTGGAGAAGAGCATTGTGGGAGTTCCAGGTGGATTTCTTGATAATGAGAGCGCAGTGGTAGAGTTGAGCGTTTTAGTAATGGCTGGCTGCTAAGGCTCTTCATGGGAGTTTAATGTAAAACAAACAGGGCCACAGTAGCGGCCTGAGAAAAGCAGATATTGAATTTGCTACAATGCCACTTCGGGGCTAGTGCAGCCTCTTATTTTTTTTAACCAATGAAAATTAGTAGTCACAAATAATTTATATTCATGAATTTCAAACATTCCAACGCCTGAAGCCTTGAAGGGTTTTCCTTCCTCAATTTAGGGGCTGAAAGTTTCCAATCAAAAACCATCAAATCAGCAACACCAAAGCAGAACACGTACTATACTCACATACCTGCATTTAATCTAGTAACTTCAACAACACTGTTTTAGTGTGGCCTCCTTACCAATGATGCAGCATACGTAAATTATTTATTTAAATAGAGCAATGTAAGGATACGATTTCCGCTCAATTTCCATTCAAGACGTTTTTTTCCAACCACAATTCCGCTGGAAGTCAATGTACGATCCACTTAACTGACTGGCCTGTCAATTTGGCTGATTTAATTGTCATGCATTTCTATATGCACGTTGTCCATAAAGTCAGTGTGCTGAGCATTAAAATTTAAGCACACGGTAATTTTAGGCACAGTCATTGATCAATTATTTACCAAAATATACGGCATGTAACACGTTTTAAGTCAAGTTTAAACATTTAACATACTCATTTTTGTGAGCACCTGCGAAACAAAAATAAATAAGATAAAACAATTTGAAAATACGGGTTGCCTTTTTTGTAATCCTTTTCATAATTTCTTTCTAGTACAAATACAAATAAAGTCTAAGAACCATTTTGAGAATGGACACCTTGGATTACCTACAAATATACTGGGTATGTTACTTCATAAATCTAGTTGGTCCATGTGGGGTCCAATCAAACTGTCCAACTGTTTGTTTCACTTTCTGCTGAATATATTATACACGTAACACTGCCACAGTACAACACACAATATTATTCCTGCCACTATTTCTCTCACTTCACATATGTCTGGAAGTATTGGAGACAGTTGAGGAGTTAAAGTATAAAGCAGAAATCACATATCACAGTAGTCCTCTGTAACCACTCAAACCAATCAACGGTCAGATACTCCCCCATAGATTCATACTGGCAAGCATTCAAAGTGAAAGCGACTATCTTTGCAGGCAGCAATAAAGAAAGTCGGGACCAGTGAAACGTGAGCCAAAACATATTCCGCAAGCATACGGTCCAGTGAGATATTCCCTGTTTTCCATAAGTAACACATCTCAAGGAGCAATGAAGCAGTCGACAGTGTGGATTCAGGAGAGGTTTAAGATATAAACAGGCTGGGCCCAAGCATTTCAAAGTGGGAGGAAAGTTGCAGTAGGACTCTGAAGAGAAAAAGAGGAGCGCCTTTAATCAACCCATAACTATAGTGTTGACACTTCCATTTCGCAAATAACTTGTCCAAAGATCAAAATTCTATAATAAAAGAGTCCCTATTTCCAGTGTTGGCTCCAGAGGCACACACACAGAAGCTGCTTCTGCAGTCCATATTCAACTTTGACTACTAGATTTAAATTAATTTGTTGTATTCTGTTATCACATACCAGCGTTTAATAATTTGCTTGGAGGATTTCCCAATAATGAAAGTAATACAGTACAATACAGAACAACTGTCACGGGGGGACGTGTGAAGATGTCATTGTGTTTAATTTAATAACATCAAAATGTAAGAGGCAAACAAAGCAACTGTGAATGACACAGCTGAGCAAGTAGTATTGTGTTGCGTGTAATGCTTATCACATATGTATATCACAAGCATGCTTAGCTCATTACACATGGGAGTGGCAAAGCAAATTGTCCACCTCAGATAAAACAAGTAGAAAATTGTGTTTTTGCAGCCTCATTTTTGTTTTACACAGTAAATCTGCAAGCAAAATTAGACCCTTTTTATTGTATTTTATTTTTTTTAAAGTGCATAATCTTCTTTAACAGCTTATCAAAACTTTAATGATCTGGTGATAAAGAGCACAAAGTTAAGTAGCCGGTTAAGAGGATAACTCCCCAGTGCAGTCTAGTGATTAGTAGATATGAATTGCGAGACAGAAAATCCGGGTTGCAAATCCCACTCCTGCCATTTATTCACTTTGAGGAAGAAGATTCTGCGTTTCAGCTTTGGGGGTATTGTCACGGTTAATCATTTTTAAAGAGCGATAAATAAAGTCTCTTTCCTTCACCCTAAGCAACCCTGCACACGTATCTTTGTTGTCTTCACTTCTATATTTCACAATTTTATGAAATAGTTAGCCTTGATTGAACATCTCACAATACTTCATGCAACATTGTTATGCATATTATCAAAATATATATTCATTCATTTTCCATACCGCTCATCCTGACAAAGGTCACGGAGGATGCTGGAGCCTATCCCAACCAACCAGGGGCAACAGGTGGGGGACACCCGGAATTGGTTGCCAGGTAATCACGGAATCACAAAACCACTCACTCTCAATCACACCACCACCAAGTGGAAATCGAACCCAGACTTCCCGCACAGAAGTCAGGCGGAAGAACCACTGGTATTAATATTTTTTTTAATTCTATTTTCTATTTACTTATTTACATTGAAGTTTTCCTCTTTGTCAGCAGGGGCACCTAAAAAGCTAACAAAATGCCAAATATGGTACCCCAAAAAATTATCACTAAAATTACCTGTAAAAACATACAGTTATCACTGATTTGTAATCAATCTTTTGATAATATATTACCTATTATAAATTAATTTGAAGCACAACATGAGAAAAAGGAAGGGTTATTATTCGATAATGTTGCTGGCAAATTGTCTTTCAATCTTGTAATGAGCGATTTAGCATTTTTTTGATAATTCCTTGACCGATGTCTATGAAAAAGTTGTTTTGTTCATGCAACTATTCCTAGTACCATATTTTCTCACATATTGACCTCCTCCGCATACAAGCCATACCCATAAAACTGCCTTAAAATCGTTGAATTTTACGATTTCTCTTGTATAAGACGCCCCCTGAGTCACAATTTTCACCTCCATATTCATGGATTTAATGTGTTACTTTGAAGGGAAAATCTTAAGAAAAATCATTGCACGTGGTATTTCTGAGAAACTATATGAATCGAAAGGATCGTCTGCTGGATTGCACATTCCGAAAGGGTGTTGCCTGCACGTGGACGAATTCAAAATTGGAGTCACGTGAGAAGTACAACCAGGAAGTGTGTCCGAGTCTCTGGGTGCAATAATAGCATGAGATACACATTACGCAGGTATCAAGGCTGATATTTCAATGATCGACCGCATGAACTTCAATCAGCCTTAGCAACTATTGGCGTGTGCTGACATATCAAGGCTACTTGCGTCTAGCCAGTCAGAGAACGTTTAACTACCAGTAAAAGGTTAGATGACGGCGCCCTGAGCGAGCAATGGCAGGCACAAGTAAGTGAGTTTTTTCACGTTTATGCAAGATGTTTTTCCTTCCTTCTTGAATTTCATTCATAGACATCAAAATCCATTTTGTTTAACGTTTTATCGGTTTATTTTTTCTCTATTTCAAAATAAAGGACCGTATTGGCTGCATCGTCTTGCGTTATGGAGTTTCGTCTTTGTCACCTTGCAGTTTCGTGCATGTCAAGTCTAATTTGGCGTACCCTTGATTATTATCATTATTTTGAGTTACATGGGTATATGCGAGAAAATATGGTAACTACCCCAAATAACTGCTGTTGGAAGGAATTCAAACAATAAAGCACATGAAGACCAGTTAAAGCTTTGCACAGTAATGGGCACGTCTTACTGCATTATTGTTTACCTCTACTGAGTAGAAGAAAATGAACAAATGAAGCAGTGGTAACCCTATCTCAATTCCTACATTGTTCTTTATCCCCTTAAAGACAAAGTATAAAAGGAAAAGGTGGGGCGCATTGATTTCAGCAGCGAAATCTAAAGACAATTAACTTTCTATGTCAAGTGATGTTTCCCTGTTCTTCATCAGTGTTTTAATGCTATAAATTACTTGCTGGATAAGACAAACAGATAGCGAGTGAGTGTGTGTACGTAAACCGCGTGTGTTCATCCTTGCAGCCGTGCTACACTGAACATCCTGCAAAGCGAAGTGTGCACAAGAGAGAAACGAAAAGAAGGGCCAGGAGACGGGCAGGTGGGACTTGAGTCGATGAAGGATCGTCTGTGTTTTAGCGACGATGCTGTGCTGTGTTGTGCTGCGGTGGTGAGAGATAACGCGATTCCAGGGTTGCTTGCTTACCTTTGCTGTACACCACACAGTTGTTTTTGTTGTCCTCTGCTCCCTGCCAAGTCACATCCAGCAGCCACTTGGGGCCGGCGCTCAGCACCACCGGGACTGTGCTCTTCGTCTTCTGGAAGGAGACAGATAACACACATTCATCATTTGCCTATTTTGGTGATTAGAGAAACACTAATAACCGGCAATTTGCTCCAGCCAGGAATGGTTGCTCATGTACAGATAATTTGAGAAACTATAAGAGTCCATCTCAATCCTTTTATAAACATTGCCGGGATGTGGATATATTAGTCATGGCCGGCTGACAAAAGGCTGCAGTTGTAATTTTAAAAGAGGAAAAATTGTGGAAAAGACTACATTGTGTTGAATCAAAAAGAAGACAGCTCGGAGTGAAAATCAAGGATTCCAAAGAGATTTACTAGAGGCTTACAGGCGCATCTGAATTCAGCCAAGAATGAAGACGAAACGACTTTTAAGAAAGAGGGAAGGGAACGTTCTGTAGTGAACTTTGGTCGCATTGTACCACACTATCGTCAAGATCTCACTATTTCCTGAAACAAGTAGGGAAGAGTATAAAGAATCAGTATCTGTTTCAAAGGGCAATTGAGGTTAGAGCTTTTATAATATGCTGATAAATTATACTGAATGTGTAAAGTCATTTTTCTTTTTTGTCAGAGGTCAATGTAGGTTTTTTTTCAAGAAGAAAGGAAAGGAGACAGAGTACAATATCCTCTTGATAGGCTTGCGTACAAGACTGCCACAGAATGTGCATTTATTCAATTATCATATGTTGCTGTTGTTGAGCGTGTGCTAATTTACCTGAGTACAGACATCTAGTAAAGAAAAAATGTTGACACTTTGATGCCATTTGATGGTTTTATTTGAGTGTTATTAAAATAGTACTGTTTTGGCACCAATCTTAACCATAATCATATGCGTAATACAAGGGAAAATGATCAAATTTTTCCCCCGCGCTTTCTACTTATATCTGAGCATGGCAACAACCTTCAAGAATGAATACAAATGTCACTTGACTATGTTAAAGGTCGGAATTGGCACAGATACGCAAAAAAGGATGAGTGCTGCGCTCGAGCAGTGTCTGCATGCCCACACCCATTTCTTTTTTTTCTTCCATGAACTCCATCAAGTCACAGTCTAGAGGACAAAAAGCCTTTCTGAAGACATCATAAAGATGATGAAAATCTGTTTATGAATTTGGCTGCAAAGCTAAAAACAAATATAGCCTCCAAATGAAGATGTTATTTATGCGACATTCACTTGGAGATTATTGCTGAGCACAAACTGCACCACTGAACTGATAAGAGGTTGATATTCTTATTTCTTCTCTTGGCATCGTTTTATCCCGCCTTGGCAGCAGATGAGAGAAAGACGACCTCAGTAATTTAAGTCATCCTGGATTTCACATTTCAAATTAGCCTCACAATAAAGTCCTCTATTGGGTAACCTGAAAATCTCCCTCCGCTGTCAAGGAAGCAGAGCAGACTGGCCGATTGTTGCCAGGACGACTATCTGAAATGGGAATCAGATTAACCCTTTCTTAGATCTCAAGACTGGTGCCATCTCTTATTCAGCAGCGAGAGGCCTTTCACCCATCCCCCAGAGCCTTTGGGAATTTGTGATATTCCAGCTGCTCTCCATGTAGCAACATGGACGGAACACCAGCCTAACTTGACATCTTAGTGCTGGGACACTATTCTCAACAGTTTTGCTATTTATTGCTTTAATTTTGTCACAGAGGGTATTACATATTACTGAGTGAACTGTCAATTCCAGTTTACTTTGCTTCACCCTTGTCGCAAACAAGTGATGACAGTTTCTTACTGCAGATTTACATAACTCATCCACGGTGACAAACGTGTGCTTTGGAAGCATGCGTCTAGCAGCCGCCACAAAGACAAAGAGATGCACAAGAGCAAGTGCGGGCAACATATTTGGGATTAAGATAGTGTGGCGTCACTGTGGGGAGGAGTGTTTGCAAATGCAAATGAAAACATTTCTACAACCGGATCAGTTGGTCTAAGTGGCTACTGTGCAGTGAAATGCAGATTGACAGGCAGAAAATTACAATTTCCCCGAGGCGGGGGGGAATATGAGCAAACTGGTTGTATAGTAACAAACTCAGCCTCTGTTACTATGTAGAAACTGTAAGTAAATGCTAATGCTGGCAAAACATGATGTAAAGGAGTTCATATCATTTATATTTACAAGTTGCCACAAAAAAATGGCGCTTGATAGATTATAGATCCTGTGAAGCTGACACCCACACACACTCTGTGCGTGTTATAGTATATCCGCCCCCTGCCTTCACCTCAGTGGTTTCAATACTCTCTTGCTTTTCCCCCCCGAGCTCTGCTACCTTCCCTCATGTAAGAGATACAGCGACCCAAACAGTGTAGTCAGCGAGTAAGTGATTACAAACTGATGCGCCAAATTCGCTATAAAATGAAAATCAATATTTTCACAAGTTGCTGCAACATAAAAGATAACCTTCATTGATTTTTTTTGGGAGACTTAGACGTCTATGATAACATCTAATATAAATTTTCAGCCACACGGATTTGGATCAGAGGCGAGCAGGGGTTGAACGATAAGTTCCGTGCACATCTCTTAGAGTTGGATTTTTTTTCTTCCTCCCCCTTCCGTCTTCCAAGGCAGGGCTGGACTATTTATAATTGGCCCTGTGTGAGCAAAAGCTTCTATCAGGAATCTGTTCTAATTTTTATTACGGAGAAGCTAAAGCCTGTTCCAGATAATTTGGAAATTTCAGGGGAATTGTGATAGAGCTGATGGCACAGCCGGACAGACTCCAGAAAGGAGCTAACCTGTAATAGCCTCTGTGGCTGCGCTGATTAAATGTTGCCATAGATGAAAGGCCTGCCATCACCGCAATAAATTAACCAATCACACAAATCCCGAGTCGCTACTAATCCCTCCTTGATACCATGATCCTCTGATCAGCTGAAGGAGGTAAAGAAGAAAGTGTCTTGTGACACTCAGCCTGCCTCCAACTCCCAGCTTTCCAGTGTAAACAACAAGCTAATGATATCATGGCTGACCACCAGTGGCTGCTGTTAACGTGCTTCACGGTCAGGGCAGGTGAAATCGATACAAACCTTGGTGGGAATGATTATTTTCCTCATGCCCTTTTCTCTAGCTGCCTTCAACAAGGTCACTGGAACTGGATCTAGGATTTAGACAGCTGAGCGATCAAAGCTGTCCTGTCAGGACATTCACCCATCCTACCTTAAGGGGGGAGCCAGCCATATTATTGAAAGTGTACCTTGTCATTTCTTGTTTACAAACAGCAGAGTCCCTGCTGTGAATGCCCAACCATCAAGTGTGAAATTAAATGTGCCTACTCCCCAAAAGTGTCCGAGCTGTTCTTAATTCCGCCCACTACCGACATACGGTCCGGCTAATTGAAGTACAGACGCTCCCCTACTTACGAACATTCAACTTACGAACAACGGTACATACGAACATGTCTGCAAATTGCGTTTAAGTCCAAAAATGTTCGCAAGTCCAATTTTGTATTTCGCGTCTTTTTCGGAGTAGTACTTCTTTCCGCCGCTAATACCGACGCCTGGCGCTGTGAGAGCTCAGCTCACCCAGCATCTACCTTCTTCGTTGCAATGCGGAAGTGCGTGAATGTATCTCCAGTGTGCAAAGAACCTTTTTCATTTGTATCATTAAATATCTCATGCATCCAATATTGAATATGGTTGGTAAAAAGCTAAAGGCTTCTATTGAGGGAGTTGCAAGTAAGAGGCAAGCCATTTCATTTGAAACGAGTGGCAATAATAACGAAGCTTGATGCGCGTCAGAAAGTGGTGAGCGTTGCACATTCAGTACCATTTATAAACAGAAAGATTGAGCAGCAGGACCCAAATATTGAACGTTGCACAAAGTTTGCAAATCAATTGAATGATGCCATACAGTGCTACTGCATCATTTATGATGAAAAAAAGAAGAAAACTGTGCAATCGTCATTAGGTCGCTTCTTTTGGCCAGTTTCTAATACATAAATCTATCTCTCTCTCTACAGTACTGTACATATTCTCTCCATTTTATTAAATGTTTTTTTTTTCAGTACAAACCAATGCGTGTTACTTATACAAGCCTTAAACATACAAATGCACTTATATAAACCTTCAATATACTTATATAGGCCTTAAACATAAATTATAATACAAAATATAGCACTAAATCAACTTACAAACAAATTCAACTTATGAACAATCGCTCGGAACCAATTGCGTTCGTAAGTTGAGGAGTGTCTGTACACCCAGAAAATGAAGCTAGCAGCCAGATCAAAATATCAAAGCTTTAACAATGCAGAAATGTATAGCATTTTGTTTTGTCTGCACTGATAAGAACTGGCTAACAATTTAATCTCCAAATTTACATTTACATTTTTACATTTTTCGTGCATGCCCCACACAATCCAGGTTTGTATATCGCAGCATACAGTTGTGACTTTCAGTTTTTCCCAATAGGGGTCACCACAGCAGGACCCTTGTGTGATGTGATGTACTGATTCAGTGAGGGAAAACACAATACACCATGTCTCACCTGGAAGATCACTCTTGTGTGCTTTGCGGTTCACTTTTTCACACTCTAAGCAATGAATAAAAAGTCACTTATATTTTTTGTATTTTTTGATTCATATTTTCATAGAATTCTGTTTGAACTTGTGCACAATTAGTGGGGAGCTAAAAGTGGTTTTGGAAAGTTTTTGCTCAGTTATAGCAAAATTATTGTGGTCGAATCTTGCTATTTATATAAGTACATATATATATATATATATATATATATATATACATATATAAACAAATATATATATATATATACTTGTTTTTACAATATATATATATATATATATATATATATATATACATATATAAACAAATATATATATATATATATACTTGTTTTTACAATATATATATATATATATACATATATAAACAAATATATATATATATATATACTTGTTTTTACAATATATATATATATAAACAAGTATATATATATACTTGTTTTTACAATATATATATATATAAACAAGTATATATATATACTTGTTTTTACAAAAAATAGCACAACACATGCTCTCATACTTTTATCCAAGAAATTAAAAGGAATCAATTTTCCACAATAATATACACCAAAAGTAACTTGAACAACATTTTATATCAATACTGTGGACTTTTTCCCTTCACAAATGCGCCATGTCCTCTAGAATACATTAACAGCAGAAATAAGAGGAACAAGGTTACGGTATACAGCGATGGCAGTTTTTATTTGTTTCCAACATGGAAGTGAGGATAAAGGATTTGTACCTGTTTTACCAGTTTACAGCAGACAGCACTCACACCTTGATAACGTCCATTGCAATTAGTTGTTCACTGCGATGAAACAAATTGCATGTGGTCAACTGGAAATTTCATTAAGAGAGATTTTCCTCTAGCCCTCGTTATCGCCGCACGTTTTAATATTTTCTTAGCCTCAAGGATGGCTGGGTTGCATGGGCCTTTTTTTTTTCTTTTTTCCAAATAATTGGCCAAAGCCAAGCTCGCAGCTTGTATCTCACTTCTATTCAAAACCTGTCTATATATGTATGTGCGCAGTTTAGTGCTACATGTTTTCCTCTTTTCATGCTTCTGAATATAGGATTCTCTGTCAGCGTGCAACACAAAGTAGGAAATGCCTTATATAAACAGCCACAGTTACATCTGGCAGAGATGAAAAGATACCTACGTAATGCTTCAATTCCATTTCCACCCCCTCTCCAAGGCTAGAGCATCTGCTGCTGGGAGACTAAATAACAGGAATATGCAGGAATTGCACCCTAATTCCCTTTAGAGTTAGATCTTGGCTGGTACCCTGTCATGAATCAGAGAATTTTGATATGAAATGAGGCAAGCTGCTCTAATCATTTCTGCATTTCAAATTGGATCACTGGCTCAATCGTTTGGCTTTTAAACTGCTTGCCTAAGAGCAAATGTGAGGTGAGAGATAATTCAGCTGAAATCGCTGCCTGCTCCGTGCAGCAGTTAGTTTACTGCTTGAGTGCAAGAGAATGCGACCCCCACCCTTCCCTTCGCCCATCGTTCTCTTTTCAACTTTCTTAAATTGACTTTTCATTTTAAAAAAATCGATTAAATTGAGAGAGTCACCGCTGTTCCCGGAATCTTTGAAGGGACACACATGCTTTTGCAGTTGCTATCATGGCCCCGCTATAAGGAAGAAATATTTTCTCATTTAATTCACCTTTTATCCCATTGGCTGGACTGTAAGCATCAAAGTACACATGCAGCATTAAGCTAGTGCTTATTTCTCTCACTCAAATGCCCACACAGGGTTGTATTTATATAGAGCATGGGCGGCAAGGCATTCTGTTCACTCTGCTTCAGACGTCCAGTAAATGCTAATAAAGCAGACAAATGAGCGCTTGCCTGAGAGTCTGCTTACACACCAAGGACAAATCACTAACAAACCCTCTGAAAATTAGACTATTATGAGTAAATTCAATCAGATGCAAGGGAAGGATATATATAGAATCCTAAATACGTGAAGGTTAGAATTCGGAGGAGGCTGAGGGCTCTATTCTGAAGACACACTGAGGTGCTTTTCTCCAGTCAAAAAGTTCAATAGAAATTGGGCGACTTTCCTTCCCTCTGTCTTTACACAATAATTCTACAATATCCCAGACATAACGGCCAAACACTTCATTCAAATCTCCTCGCTAGTTACGCTATGCAGAACATGTAATTCTTGAGATAGTATTTGAAATGTTAAACAGAGAGAGGTACATTTGTAATGCTTGTGCTGCAGGTCTTAATCATGTCTTGGAGGTACATGTTCAAACATGTACTTCTGCTGTATTGCTCTGGTCAGCTTCAGCGCTCACTGTTTGAATTATAAGCAATTTCCCATTTGAATTCAATTGGTAAGGTTGTTTGATCTTTTGCATGTAGTATAAGTAAAGGCTGCCTGGCACAGCGAGCGGGGAGAAGTTGTGTGAGGGGGTCATAATAGGAAACTCTGAGGCAGTAATGTTCGCATGTATGGATATTAACACAGTCCCTGGGGGCCGTGGTGGCAGGTGACATATTCTCAAGACAGATCTACTCTTTCCCTGTTGGGAATAAACAGGCGGATATACCCAGAGAGGATGAAAGGGAACTCAGGAGTCAATCAGTCAACGGGGTCATCGTAAATCCCTGGCCTCATAACTGCACACATCAGTCAGACGCTGTAAATATAGACAAATATAAAATGGTTTGCACGATTCTTAAATAAAGTCCTTGACTTTAGATAAACCTCTGTGCCCCCCTTTAGGTTTAATATTCTTTTGAACTCCCTTCTTTCTCTGGGTGACTCAGAAATTTCACAATGCATTAGAATTGCATCCCTCTGTGTGAGCGCTTTTATACTTCAGGAGAGACTGTGTGCAGAGCAATCGCACTTTTTGATTCATGAATTTGGTTCTGCAGAATATCAATTAGACTTGACAGGGAAAATGCCCTGAAACAATCAACTGAAACAGCATGCATGTGTTGCTAAGTGAATTTATGACAAAATAAAAACAAATGGGACAAGATGCTGAAATGGAGATAATTTACATATTTTACTCGATCATCTATGCTGTGCTGCAGCGCTCTATAGGTCCATCACTGGGTGCACTTTAGGGAAATTGTATATTGCTTAATACACTGCAGAAAGACCAAAAACAATTATATTAACTTAAGTAAATAAGATAAAGACTTTGCTCCTTGCCAAATGCATTAGACGTGAACTTTCTTATCAGAGTCTCAGCACATGGACTGTTAAGAAATGGGATCCCTGGGTTGAAAAAGGTCTTTGTTACCCAATTAGTTTGCCAACGACCCAGCAGTGTAATATTCTACTTTGACAGCCTCATACTCATCAATTGGATGAGACACAGCTGGAACAGCACATAGTGAATAGACAATACCCAGAGTCTCAACCAATCATGTTTTGTATTATCTTCCACAATAATATTTAGATTTTTGGGGTACCAGGTTGTTCATCCATCTAAATTTTTTTATGGAAAGTTGTAACTCAACAATGCTCAGGTTAAAAATGATTACTTCCAGGATAGAGGGAAGGTCTAATTACTGGAGATTACTCTACAGCAGGGGTGGCCAAACCAGGTTCTCGAGGGCCGCTGTGGGTGCAGGTTTTTGTTCCAACCAATCCAGCACAGACACTTTGACCAATGAGATTTCTGCGGAAAACCAGAAGCACCCGCCCGCAATACACTGATTGCACTTGTAGGACACCAGATTGGTGAAAAGGTGTCCTCTTGATGGGTTGGAATGAAAACTCGCACCCACTGCGGCCCTTTGTGGAATAGTTTGCCCACCCTAGCTCTACAAGCTTTTTTGAAAGCACTATTTCAAAACAGCAAACTTGTAGTAATTAAAGGTCAAAACCTTTTTTAAAAATATATTACTGGTTATACACCAGATTGGTGAAAAGGCTCTGGATGAGCCAATGGTAGTTCAATATACCGTATTTTCTGCACTATAAGGCACACTGCATGAAAAGGCGCACTGTCAAGGAATGACATATTTCAAAACTTTTCCATATATAAGGCGCACCGTCAAGGAGGAATGACATATTTTAAACTTTTTCCATATTTAAGGTGCTACAGTAGGGGCTGGGGTTACGTTAAAATGCCTCCAATGGACGGTGCTGCGCTAAAGGGAATGTCAACAAAACTGTCAGATAGGTCAGCCAAACTTTATTACTAGATTACAAATCAGCTTTCTGACAACTCCATTCACTCCCAACATGAATAAACAACTGTTTTATTATTTTCTCTGAATTAAAGTATTAGTATTTTCGTGACACAGCAATAGCATAATTACTCATGTTGAATGGCTGGGTGAATGCGGCATCCAACACGTCCACACTCCGTCTCATTAAAGTCGTCATTTATCGAGTCAGCAATTCCTGCCTGTCATCCACTGCTCCCACGCAGTTCGCAGTCTAGCTTTGAATGCTCTGTTGACGCCAACATCTAGTGGCTGGAGTTCTTTTGTCAATCCACCCAGAATGATGGCGAGCACTGAATTAGTGTGCTCGCCATCATTCCGGATGGATTGACTAACGAACTATATATCCCAGCATGCACCGCACACTACTTCTTCTACTGGGGAAATGGAGTCGGCAGCTGCTTACAATAGTTGCGAGACCTGATGCGACTCAATATTTATCCATAAATAAGGCGCATGGTCAGCTTTTGAAAAAATGTAAGGCTCTTAGGTGCGCCTTATAGTGCGGAAAGATTTATTATAGATTTTAAAAAAGAACCATACTTTTTTTTTCATATTTAGCAACACTCAGATATTCCTTAAGTTTTCTTCATACTAACAGATGTCTAGGTGTGCCCTCTAATTGCAGAATAGGTGGAATTGCAGAATAGGTGGAACAGAAGTGATGATGAAGATGAAAACTTCGATAGTACTGATTTGCAGATGTGATTTATAGTTTAATGTGACGTAATTGCTTTTTTCATTTCATTGAACAATTTTTGGATGATGTAGTGTACAAATTATATGATATGCAACAAGGTGTGCAGGAGGGGTCTTGAAGTTAGATGACAGTAAGAATTTGGAACAATTTTGGAATAAAACCAGATTTAAAGACCTAACTTTTTTTGCCAGTGTTGCATGATTTTCAGGTGTAAAGTTTCTTTCTTTTTTTTTAAATTAAATATATTGTCAGGACTAAAGTCAAGTAAATATGCCTACTTCACAATGGAGAGATTCCGTGTTTGAATCTTAGTTTGGGTGTTCCTTTTCGAATTCACAGCCCTGACAAAAATGCAGAGCCTGACAAAATATATTGTTTTCTGCACTTTGAGAAGAAGTCAGAGCACTTGGGAAGAACATACAAATGCAAGATGTAGTACAAAGAGATCATGCCCACACCATTTTGACTATGAACTAACTACCCACTGCCCACAAGCAGGGCTTTACAAATGTAAACATTCAAGAGTTATCTTCAGCACTTGACAAGAAGTTGATTTAACATATCACAAGAAAAGCCGTGATGGTGACAGATGGAACAGCAGCTGGCACTGCTCAAACTCTTTTCATTTTTCCTCTCGCTCCGCTTCTACTTGTGCCTTTGCTCCAGTGGCGATCTGTTGGGTATGAAGGTGTTGAATAATCATTCATTTGGGGAGACATATTGCCTGCTGTCCCAACGGGCAATGAGCGTGAAGGGAGCTCTAAGTTTGGTTCAGTTCATTAAATGAATGCCCACAATGTTAGGTATATACTGACTCACACAATATCTGGTCCAGGGTATTTTAAGAAGAAAAAAAAGAATCTTAGCTGCCTGATTTTGTAGTGTTCACTCGCCTGAGTTCGGGCGCGGGTTCAATTCCCGCTGGTGATGGTATGATTGTGAGTGCGAAACACTTGCCTCTGTGTGCGCTACAGCAACGGAAAATTAATGAATGAATAGATGAAAAAAAATATGAATGCTTTTAATGGAAACTGCCAAGGAGTTCTTAGAATCGAAGGTGTGCTATTATTGGTTTGGTTTGGTAGACACTTTATTAATTAGCTGATTTTATTGTGTAGAGACTGTATTTTGACTGAACAGAATAGTATGTGTTAGACAGTTATTCACTATTAATTAGAAGTACATCTCACATTAGGTGAGCTTGGTTCATATATAGTGTGTTGAAATAATCTTTCATATTTCTTGTACATACAAACCCTGTTTGCATACTCTATGAATAATAAAATCAGATGACAGTAATAATAATTGCAGTAATATGGAATATTATTGCTAATAATAATTTTGAAAAGCTTAGCTTTATATAGCACCGCTCCCAGCGACACTGATTGGAAATAATTACAATTGCACCCATCTGAGGAGACCTCAGCCCTGATATTGGTTTAAGCCCATGGAATAATTGATGCATGCAATCACATAATGGTTCTCTGCCGAAAATTTGTGCCCATTATTTCATTAGATGAAACCGCATTCTTGGTGCCAAAAATGTTGGTGTGCACCACAGAAATTTAAATCCTGTTAGTTGTGATAACGTCTGATGTTTGTAAAGCAGATGGACTGTTGCATGGGAAACAAATTGCAGTTTGTACTTCCACATCTTGAATTCTTTTACCTTAACAGTTTCTCAAAAAATGAGTGCCTACTTGTAACTATGTATAAGTCTATGTCATTTGAGACTGTTCTGTAGGTCCTATCCTGAGGTGTCTTCTGCATATGTAATTGGGTGTTACTGTAAATAATTGCCTGAGCATTTGCCAATGCGATGAAGGCGATGATTTGTGGCTTGTCTCATGTGTGTAAGAAATGTGTGTATCGCTCCGTATATTTGCGTGCATCTGTACATACGTACGTGTGTGTGTATGAGAGCGAGTGAGTACATCTGCCCCATCCATACTCCACACTCAAGTCCCACTGATTCTTCTTTCCAGCCATGTTGAATCCTCTTTTCCTTATCAGGCGAGCCCAGGCCTGCATCAGGCTCTCCTTGCTATGACAGAGGCTACAACAATAGGCCTGCGATACCGCTGCTTAGCGCTGCGTTTCGGAGGGGAAACCTGCCACGGGTGCAGATTAACTACAACACACACACGCACACAAAATAGATTGCAGCCACCAAAACAAAACATTTTTCAGAATGCCTCCTGCTGATTAATGAAGCAATGACAAGAAGAAAAATATAATTTCTAAAACAGAAAAATCCGCCGCCACTTGTTAAAGTTTCGGGGTAGCTAACAATAAACATTGGATGGAGAGGGTGGGCAAAAAGCGGTGAGATAAATGGCTTGAGTGATGGGCTGAATAATTTCTGGAGCATTTTTGGGGGGTTACACATGCCTGTATTGCTACCCTTGTAGTGAATTGTACAATAATCACACTCCAATGGCTGACAGTCCCCACATCTCTTTCTATCCCAGGAGAAAATTAGGACAGTATCTTGACATTTTTGCTCTTCTGTAGTTGACAAGCCAAAGCTCTCTGTTCACAACACTCACAAAGACACGAATGCAGGCTGATGCACCAACATGTCGGCCTTCACAAACATCATATGACTCCACTTCCTCTTAATATTGGCTTTTAGTTGCCATCTCCAAATAAAAGCAACCTTCACAATACACAGTTAGCACAAATTCAAAAAAACAGGATGTTAATTGCGTCACATTATCAAGATTCATAGTATCCATACTATGAATATCAGGATATATTTTTTGACAATGTACTTACCTATGCTGCTTGTATGTCCTCAATATTGTTTCTTTGAATTCCTCGGATGTACTGTATATTTTTACAGTTTTATCAGGAATTGACACTCCTAGTAAATTTTACAGATGTATAACAATTACATTAAGCTGAGATTTCAAGATATGAATTGACAATAAAGCCTATCTTTTGCAGTTAATTGCTGTCTAATTTACTCTTAAAGGCCCTCAAAACACATCAGGACTGAAATTCTATAGACTCATTACAGTGCACCTTGACTAAGCTGCTGTAATTAGCATTGGTAAGGCATTACAAGAGACAGCAACACCCTCATCAACACATTTACAACAGAGCTGGAAATCTGCCTCTCATTAATAGCTTGCCCCTAAATCAATTATTAACACCTACAACAGAAGCCAGGCACAGGCGGGCCAGGCCTCTTATACTTCAGGCAAATTGTGGGCCACAGTTCTGTCCAGTCTAGGTAATTATCGCTTTTAAAGACACCTGCTACTCAATACCTTCAACCCAGACTGTTCATTTAGCTCTCCGATTGGAGACATTAATGTCCGAGTGTCACTATTAATTCGGGTTAATTTGGAGAGTGTGAGGAGCAGTGCGGAGCTGTTGTCTACAGCCCCCTTGAATGTGCTTGTCGCTCACCTACTCCACGGCTGATGCTGTAATTGCAGTCTAATGGTCTGATTGATCAGAGTGAGAAGTGAGGGATGAGACGGTGCTCTGGCAACTCAATAAGTCAGGCCGAAAGGGAAGAACCAGGTATAGCAGCAATACCAAATATCATCTTTTTGGGTTATAAAAATATATGTACATTACTATACAGTAATAACACATGTCTCTGTAAACAACATCTGATGTCTGGTTTCTTTCCATCAATACAGTGTAGATAATTATCTTTCTCAAATTTGAGCTTTTTAAATGATGCATGTCAGCCAAATTATGACATTTATTTTATTGTTCTTTTTCACTCAGAAACAAGCAAGACACAATAGTGTGTATCAACAATTCTGAATACACAAATACAACTGTGGTGTAATCTTGCTGCTTTTACACCATTTTAATGAGAACAGAGATTAAGACCTTTTTACGCACCACGTACTTACTGCACTGCAATATTTATTACGTGCCCTACTCAAGATCTCTCATCTCATTTTTATCTTCACTAGGGTCGCGGGGGGTGCTGGAGCCTATCTCAGCTGGCCAGAGGTGGGGGGACACCCTGAATTGGTGGACAGAAGAACAAACGTTCACGCTAACACTCATATGTAGGGGCAATTTAGAGTGTCCAATCAGCCTATCGTGCATATTTTTGGAATGTTGGAGGAAACCAGAGTACCCGGAGAAAACCCACGCAGGCCCGGGGTGAACATGCAAACTCCACATAGGTGGACCGACCAGGATTTGAACCCAGGACCCCAGAGCTGTGAGGCTGACGTGGTAACCACTCAATCCGCAGGGCCGCCAAGCACAAAGCACAATATCATTTATTATTATAACAACTTTTAGATTTCAAGTAGGAGGGCGATATTGAAAATGCTGTACTTTTGGTGAAAATGTGGCATATGTTACATATTGGTTTGGTCAGGTTTTGTTGGGTTTTTAACCCATGTGTGACCTGTTCTTGTGACTGCCCATCAAGTTCACCTGTCCTTGTTATTTTTGAGAACCTAACAGTATGAGAGCCACTTTTCATGCGTCTTGCTCTGCCTCAAGAGTGACATAAATGGATATAACACTGAATGTGGCAATTTTTTTCCAAATAAAACTTTCAGACTGAGAAAAATAAAACAAGAGTAATGTGATTCATTCATTCATCTTTTTTTTATTTTTATACAGCTTAGCGGTATTAAATATTTGGGAGATGCTTCGACAGTTTTAACCAAAGCATCTTTTAGTAATTGTGCGTCTCCTTTCAGTTTGCTCTTGAAATGTTATAATGTAAATCAAAAGACTGACTTGGCAGGTCTAAAAACATCCATTTCAATTGATTAACTCAAATTTTGCTTTAGCAATAAGATTTAAACCACTAACTGGCTCTTGTTGTTTTTTTCGCCATCAGTATCTCTGTTCATAAAGTATTTGTTACAGTAGCAACGCAACCCAGCAGTTAACCATCTTAAACAGTTTAAATGTGAGTTGCAATGTGGTTGAAACAAGTCACTTGACATCCCAAACAATTAATATATCGTTGGAAAAAGAAGTTGCATTAAACCTGAGGAACCTCACTAAGACAATACTGCAAGTCTTGCTGACATAGCTTTAATGAGACATACTTTATGAGAGATGGAACCGAGAAAAAGAGGAGGGCAAGAAGCAAAGCAATGAAAGGGTCCCGGGAGAGTAGCCACACTAGAGATACTTAAAGGCAAGATGCTGGAGCTCCATCCTTTGCTTTTAATTGCAAGGAAGGTTTGGCATATTCTGTAACCCTGTGCAGCCAATTAAAGTGTATGACCAGAACTTGCTCACAAAATGATAGAATAGAATGAGAATTGGCTAGGTAGTGATTCCTTGGAGAGCACTTAGTTAAGAACACATCATTCTTGCCAGCAGCAGGAATCAACCATTAACTGTAACATTTTCTCCAGGAGGTGTCTTTGTTTTTATTTATTTTATTTTTCAAGTTTTAACATTGATAAAGTCAAAGTTATATTTCGATAAGTGTTAGAGGCTGTTCTAGGTTGATTTTGGATTGCTTCCCATGAAAATGTATTTCAGGTGCTCAAATTAGAGAATAACTGACATTACCCTGAAAACAATCCGATTTCATTGTTACCACAGAGATCAATACAATAAGGCCCGCTTTGAACACATTTGGAACATCTCTAAAAAGTGGTTTAATAAAGTTGTGTTGTGTGAAGAATCTGGGGAATACAGCAGGTGGGAAGCAATGAGACTCGATTATAGAATCCACATGGGTTGCCTTTTGTGTCGTTGCAAACGGAATGTGAGACGGGTTATAATTTTAATGGGAATTTGTTAATTATTCCAAATGTAGAGCTATGTTTCAAACCCGTAGAGGACTCTTTACTTTACTCGAGCCACAGGTCAACACTCAGCTCGGCTGGATCATGCGAACCAGAAATAGAAAGCTGCCCAGTTTTGGCCCATTTTTCAAAAAATTTAAATTGCTTTTTTTGTAAATTTAAGAGTTGAAATTAAGGGTCAGCAAGATTTTACAATTAAATGCAGTGTACAGCTACCAGAAATGATTATTTTGGTAGTCAACAAATCACTGATTTTTGTTGTGATTAATGAAATATTTGGCCCTTACATAAATCATTGCTATTTAATGTTATGTTATGCTGAACTTAAAATTTCAGCTAGAAATGTACACTGAAACAAATGCTATGAATACTGTCTAACTATGTAAATGTATAATAATTTTCTGGAAAAAAATGACATGTTTGCAAGTAGTACTATATGATAATGAACCTATAAATTGCCAAAACATTAGTAAACTTATTATCTCCGTTGTACCTATTTATTGTCATAATAACGAGTTACAAAAATAGACCATTTGGCGCTGACTTGCAGTCTACACATGCAATTTTAATAACCATATCTTGGGAATGATTCAGTGTTTATCTAGATACATGTGCTGTATTGTGTTACAAAAACAATATTTTAAAATCTATAAAGGTTTGATTGCAATTCAGTTCATTTGTAAGCAATGCGATTCTTTATGATATTAGGAAAACAAAGAATGCAATTTTATATCAAATGGAAAGAAGTTTTAAGATTATATTATGATCATAATGAAGACAATTCTTTAAAATGCTTCTTCAATTCTTTAACTATTACCTAATTTCCAATTGCCTTACAGTCATAACCCTTTAAAAACAATAGAATTTCAAGTAAAGAATGATAATGACAAAAAATTAATCGACTGAGATATTTTCTTTAGAATGAGTTAAGAAAAAAATACAATAATACCTTGACATTCGAGTGTCCCAACATATGAGAAATTGGAGATACGAGGAAAATTCGGAGCAAATTTTTGCCTTGATATACGAGACAAATTTCAGATACAAGCATACGACACGGTTCCCGATGCGGCCGCCAAGTGCCGAGTATGCTAGAGGCTAGTTATGAGAACAGCATCGCTCCGTCTTTCTCGCTGCGTCAACCGTAAAGATATCTACGAGCATCGTCCGTACAGGTTACATTTTTTTGGATTAATCAGTGCAAAATTAACGGGAAAACAATGTGTCCAAAGCAAGCCAGTGCAATGAAGGGCCAACCTTCATTTCCAAGCTGCGCTGTGACATTCATAACAGGATGGAGAACCTTCGTTTAATATGGTTAAAAGATAAATAGTTAGCGGGAGATAGCGTGACTGAGTCGATAATCCGCGAAAAAGACAGCGGAATCTACATGGACTTGAAAGCAAAGCAAGCATCTGCTGAACCCTTCAAAGCGAGTCGTGGCTGGTTCGATAATTTTAACTTAAATTTAATTGGGATACGCTCGGTTGTGAGGCACGAGGAAGCAGAAAGTTCCGACTCGAAAGCCGCTTTGGAATACAGTAACACCTTGACATACGAGTGCCCCGACATACAAAGAATTTGAGATACGAATAAAATTCCGAGCAAATATTCAATACATATACATATGTTACATTGATCACACTGTTGTCTATCTATTATAGATGCATGTATAGACAGCAACGATTTATTGAATCGTCTTAATTATTGAGGTGTGTTATACTGACTATAAATATTGTCTCGTGGTCCTTTTTTAAATTTCTGTACAACACAGTGCGATTGGGTCTTTGAGTAAATGTTGCCAAGCCATGTTCTAACGTACTTAAATGAGATGTATACAATAATAGAATTCAAAGTCCCAATCTACACTAATAAAATTATAAAATCTAGTCCAAAAATATTCAAAAATTTTTTTTACAACTCACACATCTATAATTGTTAAAATTGTGCAATGCATGTTTTTGGAATGTGGGAGTAAACTGCAGTGCCCAGAGGAAACCCACACAGGCCCGGGGAGAACATGCAGACTCCACACAAATGGACGTGACCTGGATTTGAACCCAGGACGCCAGAGCTGTGAGGCCGACCCGCTAACCACTCGCTCCACCGGGCCGCCATAGTGTGACTTTAATACAAGTAAAAAAGACTTATATCTGTCTTTGCTAAAAAAAATTAGCTATTTATTTCATACACTGCAATTGAAAACTACATAACATTAGATAAAAGTTAAATCTTACCGTTAGTTGTAGGCAAATGAGAAACTTTAGGATCATCTCTTAAATTGCATATAAAAATAATCTTTGCAACATTTGATTTGATGGTACTCATATCCAGTTTTGAATCATCACTTCCTTAATTATGCCAAAATATCCAATATAAGTCAGCAAGAACTTACCAGGCAACTGTTCTCGGTTCCCATTTCAATCTTCCCTTCGAAGGGACCCCAAGTGGTTCCCACGGGCAGTTGCTGACGGCTTTGGATCCGGCGCTCGCCATCTTTAAGAAATGCATCCAGCTCTCCTGAAAACACAATAATAACGGTTAACCACCATGCACAATTTAGAGAAATTCCACTGCAAATCATTGAAACGCTAAAACATTGGTCTCGTTAAACATAAAATCACCATCATGTCATTACAAATTAAAGGTTAAAGCTAGGCAGTTTCAAAATAGATAAACAAATCAAGTAAGCAGCCATCTGATGGTGTGTCTCAGATGTGTCGTGCAGTAATGTTACTTGAAAGGTGTCTCCTGTTAAGGTAATGTCCAGAAGACATTGCAAGCCGCAGGGTAGAAACTGGCAGGGCTATTTTTGTAATTCCAGGAAGGCCCATGTTTTTTTTTCTTTACAGTGCTCCACTTAATTAACAGTGAAACTGGATAGCACTTTTAGTACTACCGGTGCTCACCTCCCTGACACCCCCAGCTATCTTATCACTTATAGATAGCATGTACAGTTTAGGAGTGGTGTTTAATAAAATAGTTATGATAAACTTTAAGTAAGGCTGCAATACAGATTAATGAGGCGGATGTTTTTCCTGTCGCAGCACGTTTGTGTATTGTACAATGACAGAATGCAGTTCACAACTGTGAAAACATTTGGTCTTCCGGCAGGCACACACGTGAAACTGCAAACAATTGAAAGTTTGAGAATTACTGACGGAGAGATCTGCCAAAAAGCCTTTTTTGAATTTATATATACATACATAGAAACATTTTTGTGAACCGCTTATCCTCACAAGGGTCATGGGGGGTAATGGAGCCTATCATAGCCAACTATGGGCACCAGGCAGTTGGCGGTCAGCCAATAGCAAGGCACAAAGAGACAGATAACCATTGGCACTCACACTCATACAGAGGGGCAATTTAGGGTGTTCCATCAGCCTATCCTGCATGTTTTTGGGACGAGGGAGGAAACCGGACTACACGGAGAAAACTCTCGCAAGCCCGGAGATAACTCCTGCAAACTCCACACAGGTGGACTGACCTGGATTGGAACCCAGGACCCCAGAACTCATAGATAAGTGG
The DNA here is from genome assembly GCF_051989625.1 of Stigmatopora argus. Lineage (NCBI taxonomy): Eukaryota > Metazoa > Chordata > Actinopteri > Syngnathiformes > Syngnathidae > Stigmatopora > Stigmatopora argus. Next base: position 5,548,345 of record NC_135390.1, read on the forward strand.
TTTTGATATAAAAGTCAGTGTGTATATATATATATATATATATATATATATATATATATATATATATATATATATACATACATATATATATATATATATATATATATATATGTATATATATATATATATATATATATGTACTATATATATATGTATATATGTATATATATATACACTTTGACTTTTATATCAAAACCACTTATCAGCCCTCACGAATAAAAATGCTTTTGCATGGTTGTTAGAGAATGTACATATGAAATACTGCTCTATTTACCAAACAAGTTATGGAACCAAATAATTTCATAAGTAGCGGCAGCACTGTATTTATTTGATTTAGAAGTCCTGGTTATTTTCTCTCTTCTCTTTGTCTCTGCTGTTGGAATGGAAGGTGGGTAAGCTCATAATGAAGAAATATATTAAACACTGGTGCACAGCTGGTCGTCATCACTGAGATCAACAGCCACTGCTTGATGCATTCTGTTTGTCCTCAGATAAGACCCGTGGCCTTCAACCGCTTGGATGCAAGTTGGTGTTTAGCACCACTTGATATGTAGCTCAACCAAACTCGAGCCAGCTATAATTTTTCCTTTTTTCGGCCTTTTCCGTTTTTGTTGTTGAAGGGGGGATGCTTATAGTGGATAGTGAATATTGCAGGTGCAAGCAGGTGGGGTAACGTGAAGAGAGAGGTTAAAGGACAATTTGAGTGGTTTGTGGTTGAGAGTGTTTGGGTTCTAGTTGTGCACAACTCACAACAAATGTTGCCTGAGGACCTCTGTGCACAGATGGCTGGTCACATCTGTTGCAGAAGCACGTGGACTTAACAAAAAAACACTCATGGATGAATAATGAGTTGCCTTCATGAACTGTCTGTATGCTGCATGGTCACTTTCAAATGTTTTGTAAAAGTGAAACAAGATCGAGATTAAGACAAGGTTTCAGTCTCCAATCAACTTCCCTTTTGCTGTTGAGTTAGACTGGCCTGTATTTATAAACTGTAGAATACAGTTGAGTATATTTCTAAATGCACTTTCATTTTTATTTTAAAATGTATTTGAGTACCTTTTGATATAAAACTCCAAGTGACACACACATTTGAGGGATAAAAAGTTGCTGTGTTCTGTACCAAACAACAAAGAAACAAGAGGAAAAGAGGAAATACCATTACTATAGGGGGATTTAATCCATGTGTTGTCCCAGTTTCCAAATGTCAAACATTCAACCACCTCAAAGGTAATAACAAAGCTTCCTAACCAGCATGAACACGGCACCTTCACGTTCTACACCTCCCAAACCTACCCCATGCTAACCCCCTGCATACATAACCCATTGGACCTCCCTTGATAAGATCATCATCTGTCGCTAGACTCTTGGGTCTGTTCCTGCAATCTAAAGATACTTGGCAGACCAGTGAATGTTCCTTTGTGAGGATAGATCCTCCTCAGATAGCACCCAAGATGCTCAATGTTGGCATCTGTTTGTTTCGGGGTGTCTATTTTTTATTGTGTTATATAATAGGATGCCTCCTTTCTGACATCGGTGGCATATGACTGAATCTTAATATACTTGGTGGCAGGGTGCCAGCATGGTATGGTTTTACCAAAAATCATTCATTCATACAGGGAAAACATGGAAAAGTATAGTTGTTTACCACCATGTTAGTTATATATGGCAGTTTAGAAGTGTTGGAAAGTTAGAGTTACCAAGCCTTTTATTTTTATTTATTTTTTCCATCAGATGGGATAGGCTCCAGCACCCATGTGAAGCTTGTGGGTATATATATATATATATATATATATATATATATATATATATATATATATATATATATATATAATTTCTGACCTTGAGCAATTGCCCCGCTAATAATTTGAGAAGATGAATTACTTAATCAATTGCTCCCTTTGAACATTTTTTTACAGCAGTGGAAACACATAAAATTTATTAATTTGCCAGACTATTTTAATGGTGGGTGCCATTACTGGTCGCCGTATAACATATCTACAAAGCAGTTTTCCAAGTACATGGTAGATGGCCTTGGTTATACTATGGAAAGGGCAGATGTAATCGTGAACCAAAGAAAGACACTTAATATCAAGCTGTAGCTTTGAATTAAAGCTAATAAATGACTGATGCTCAAAGTTCAACTTGTGTGGGGCAATTGTGATGTTTTTACTGGATCACAGTCATCTTTGCGGATAGGCAGCGCTCGAGAGACAGCAAATGGGCTATAAATTAATATACCACAAGAGAGGCATATGGGGTGAAATAGAATGCACTCTATCAGTTCAACAAGGGGTGTCACATCTTTATAGCAGATAGCCCTATGTGATATAAAATTTTACAGCTGAAGGAGAAATGTCACACAGCTTTGATAAGAGAGCGATGAACTTTCTCCTTCCCCTTACCCAAACTCCTATTATCGGGGCTCACTGAGCAAAATGCAACATTTATAACCCACAGCTCACACTATTATCTCTTGGGAGAGGCACTTGCTTTAAAACACCTCTCAGCCACCACACAGTACATCTCCTCCTCTTCCTCCTTCTCCTCACTTTCAGCACCCACCTCTATTATCCCCCAAAAGCCTAAAGGGTACTGTTCTTGTCTCCATTCCTTTTGAACAGCAAGAAGAAGCAGCTGATCGATTGTTCCCAGGCTGTGAGTCTGCTCACGTGTGTACGTAGAGAGAAAAAACAAAGAAGTGGTGGCTAGCTGACATAAGGTGTTTTTTATTGAGATGTACAATTAATGGGGAGTCTTAAATAGCCAAAGAATGTCAAGGCATTTTTTTCGGTTCAGTTAGAGTGAAACCAAGTACATTTCAATAGTAAATAGTTGAAACCGTAATCGCAGGGGTGGAAAGTAAGTAATTTATACTCTCATTGAAGCAGTTTTTTCGTGTAACTTGGATCGTTTTTACAACTTTAAATCGGTGCTTTTGCTTTCACTCATGTTAAATTCAATCAATGTAACAATACTTTTACATGAGTAGATTTTATTTGGAAGTCTTTCCAACCTCCTTACTTGTTCTATTTGTGATGCTGTAACATTGGAACTGTTAGACATCACACTCTAAGTTTTTTATTGTGGCGATTGTGCCAAAAATGCATTTCTTTCCACTTCAACTCCTACATTTGATTGTTAGCAACCCTGCCATGTGAGATTAATGAAAGCAGCATGGAGCAATATTGCATTTGAGGAATATATCTGGAAATTGAGGCCATGGGTCGATGTACTATATTAGGGATGCTGCGGCTGCTCGATTGGAAACCGATTAGTATGGGAAAAACATTCATAACTTTAATCCCAATGCTGATAATCTGTTGCATTTTCGGCAATTTACAAGCAGGGCCACTATGGCCTTTTTTTCACACTGCTCAAGACCATGGGTGCAACAAAGTCTGGTTGCAGACCTCATTTTTCAATGCTAAAAACAGAGGCGGGGAACGCAACATGATGGCAAAAGAAACAAGTCCCAAGCACAATAGCATATATTAATTACAATTATCACGACTTTTTTTCATTTCAACTAGGAGGGCGAGATTGAAAAACAGTTTCAGTGAAAATGTGGTAAGAAAGCCACTTTTCAAGCATTCAGAAGCTTGGAGAAGATTAACAAAACGCATATATGTAACAGCCCGACCGACATACACATTGAATACTAAATTTCTGTGCAGTGAATCGGACCTAGAGGAGGACCAGGTGAGTGAGAAGCGTAACCTAAAAATCTGGAAACACGGCATACTTAAAGTATGCCGCCAACCTTATGTGGGAGATTATTGATGATTATTTTTTCTAGGCTTCACATGCAACCCAGTTGTGTACTTGATTTAAAGAAGTGTATACATCTTTGTTTTCTTTCAATATCATTTGCCACATTGCCATTGAAGTAATCGTTTGCGAGATCATGATTTCCGAGTTCACCCCAAATCCAAAAAAACGAGAGAGAGAGGGAGAGAGAGAAGTCTCATCGGGAATAGGTGTTTTGTGCACACCTAATCTAAAAGAAAATAAACTTTTGAGTCCTAACAAAAACAACTTAGCAGGCCTTTTATTATTTATAGCTGCAATGCTTATTTGTCCTATGAAAAGCACTTAAGTGAGTGTGTGATGCATAGGAGGAGCAGTGTTGACACATTGGGTGAAATTCCGCCGAACTGAGTCTGAATGGTTTACAGTCTTTGTGAACTGGTAAACATGGGATGCAGCGCACCAGTGGCTCATGATCTCCAAATTTGAGCTTCGTTGTTGCTTTGTGTGCATGAGATTTAAAACGTTAACATTTATTTCTCTGACGGACTGGCAATGGGTGGCTCGTAGACGAATGTCCCTAGGTATGACTGTGAATGGTTGGTTGTTTCGCTGTGGCCTGCAATTGGCTGGCAATTAATTCACAGTGTCGCCCGACTACTGCTGGAAGTCAGCTGGGATAAGCTACAGCACCCCACTGACCCTTGTCAGGATCAGTGGTACAGAAAATGAATTAACAAATAAAGTAAAAACTTTTTAAATTGAACTTTCCTGTTTTCTTTTTGCCTGAATTGTTGCTGCATTGAGCTAGCAAACATTTTATTATTTCAATCTGAAGAAGTTAATAATGTACTTTTTTAAATTAAGGTGCTTTCACCTCTCTTTTTTCAGATCAAACACAACTCACCATGAAAATATTAACAGAAAATCTGTGTCATCTGTATCGATATCATAATAACGATCTCACGTAAGGGCGATAAGTATCGGAATTGGCAACATGGTATCCTGATCGGAGGATCTTCATTTCTAAATATTGTATGCTTCTCGTAAGTTAATGATGTTGGAGGCAGACCAGATGAGGTAGTGAATATCACTGGGTCAAGTCAGAAACAGAACACGGTTAAAAAAAAGAAGAAGAGCAAACTGTATGACTACACTGATATCCTAATGTTGGTGAAGTATTGCACTTGAGTGTGGAAATGCTATAACTAAGAAAAGGTAACTCAGGCTGCTTCCAAACCTAAACTACGTATTCCTTGATCTCACTTATATGTTTACTCTTCCACATATAATCCTTTGTAACTTTACAAATAATTTACCTAAGTTTCATGTTGTCACCTTGTAACATATTAAATGCAATAGATGGTATAGTCTTGCCTTCCAGAATGTAGTTGAAATATTAAAATTCAAAATCTTCACAGAAATCAAACTTTGTTGTTGAACAAATGAATTTTACCAGCTGACATGCAGCTGTTTCCATCAAAAGCCAGAGTCGGTTAGAAGCCCTGCTGCTGACAACAATCTGCCAGGCATCCATCGTTGGTGAAGTGTAGAAATTTCGATTGATTGCATGTAAAGCGGAAAGGAACACTTGAAAAATGATTGTCCTCACAGACAGATATGTCCCGTATCGGTACCAACATCTAGAGGACATGCACGAGTGCTGCAGTAATCCAATTCTTTTAAATGCTTTTCTCAAAATGTCCAACCCATCAAAAGAACATTACTCCACTTGTGAGTGTCAAGATGATTGAGAAATGGATGGTCTGCTAACTTTGGATAAATTTAAAGGGGCAAGAATAAAGTTACCATGGTTTCTCTTCTGTGTAAAGTATTGTATAGGAAATGGTTCAAATTATGCCTGGGCGATATGACAAAAAATGCTATCACGATAAAAAAATATGCATATATATATCAGTCCATCGATAATTATCCCGATAACTATCACCTCTTTTTTTTCAAATTTGAAACTTCAAACATCTGTGAATAAGTAAAAAAATTACATTCCTCATTCAATTATGAAAGTAACTATGTTACGACAGGTCTTTATTTCATGAATTTGCCTTCAAGCCAAAAGATGCTGTGCAAAATGAAATACATAAAATAATCAACTGAAGACATCATCATTTGCAAGCAGAATATTTTCAACCTCACAAAAAGAAACTATGTAAATTTACCTACCTCACGTGGCCATTTAAAAAAATATATTTCAAAAAGTTAAATAAACCCAACCCATTTTAACCCTATTTAACAAGTTTTACATTTTGGAATGTTTCCGTAACATTTGCATTAAATGGGAAAACTTGATATAAAAAAAGAACAGAATTAATGCTGTCCTCAAATGAGGAGTATGGGTTAAAAGGGTTAAGGGAATTTTCAATAAGGCTGCTGTTTGTGCACAGGTATTTAAAAGGCATTTAAAAAAAAGAGAAAGAAAGAAAACGACAGGGAGACTTCACTTGGATCTTTTAGTGGGTCGGCTCGGTGTTGTCCTGCATCTCATAAACGCTCATTTTGACTGTGCTATAGTCATTTTGCTTTCATACCCCATGTTAGCCACTCTATTGCTAAATATCGTAAAATGAGGTATTCTTTACCATCTTCTTTTTATATTGAAAGCCGGTCTGGAACTAGCGGTCATGTCACATCAGTGCATCCGACCTTTGTTGTGTTTGTGTGGTGTAATTGCAGTTTAAATGTATAGAAATTTATCATAAGTTTTTATTATTATTGTTGACAACATGCATTTGAGCCGCCTCGTGGTGTAGAGGTTCACTTGCTTGCCTTCAGTGTGGGCAGGCGCAGGCTCGATTGCCGCGTGTGGCACTATGATAGTGGGTGCGTATGGTTGTTTGTCTCTCTGTGTGCCCTAAGGCTGACCAGCAACCAGTCTAGGGTGTCGTCTGCCTTTAGCCCAAAGTCAGCTGAGTTAGGCTCTAGCAACCCCCGAAAGCCTTTAGAGGATGTGCGGTATGGAAGATGAATGAATGAATGAATGAACATTTATTTGCGATAATTATCATTATCGTTTTATCGCCCAGGTCTAGTTCAAATACTGGAATGTTGGTGATAACACATTTAATTACTTAGATAAAATGACCAAAAGCAAACATCACTGGAGATGTTTGCAAGGATGATTAACGATGTATACTACACCACAATAGGTAATTTACATGCGCCAAGCCTGCTTGTTTTGATTTTATGATAGTCTGCCAGTGTAATTTTTGTCTCCAATAACTTGCAGTTGGGACTGTCATTCTCCTACTGATTCTTCATCACAGAGATTTGCATTATATTTAAACAGAGTTGCTCTTTTTTTCAAGGAGCAACTACAATTTGTATTACATAAGAACATGCCACAAATTAGTCTTCATGAATAGAGATGTTTCCAAACATTCACTATACAAGTCTATGAGGGTCAGAATTCTAGCTGATAGACACGTGTTCAAATACTTATTTGCAGCTGTATCACACAAATAATTCGATAAAAAAATCATACAATGTGATTTCAAGAGTTTTCTTTTTAGATTATCTGTTTCACAGTGAACATGCACCTACGATGACAATTTCAGACCTCTGTATGATTTTTAAGTGTTGAAATATTTATTGAAATCCCTGTATGTGAACAATTGATGCTGTGGTTCTCAATTTTGTTTTCACTACTCTATTTCTGTATGTATATTGTTTGTTTTTGGTCTCTGATAAAGTTAAATTTCCCCAAAAAATTATGTAAAATGTTGTTATACAATCTCATCTCATCTTATTTTCTGAACCGCTTTATCGCAGGGGTGCTGGAGCCTATCCCAGCTGTCTCCGGGCCAGAAGCGGGGGACACAGGGCACACTCACACCCATACCTAGGGGCAATTTAGAGTGTCCAATCAGGATACCATGCATGTTTTTGGAATATGGGAGGAAAACAGAGTACCCAGAGGAAACCCACAAAGGCCCGGTGAGAATATGCAAACCCCACACAGGTGGACCGACCTGGATTTGAACCCAGGACTAACCCTAACCACTCTCCCCACTGGGCCACCCAAGTTGTTATACTATAACATACAATATTAAAAGGCGGGCCGGCAGATGAAAGGTTAGTGCATTGGCCTCACAGTTCAGGGTCGAGGGTTTGATCCCAGGCCTGTCCTCACTAGGTGGAGTTTGCATGTTCTCCCCGGGCTTTCCTCACACATGCCAAAAAGTTGCGTAGTAGTCTGGTTTAACACTCAAAATTGCCCCTAGGTATGAGTGTGAGCGTGAATGCCCTGCAATTGGCTGGCCACCAATTCAGGGTGTTCCCTGCCTGGTCCCTGTAGTTAGATGGGATAGGCTCCAGCACCCCCTTGTGAGAATAAGCAGTTCAGATAATGAATGAACAATATTATAAAATATCTCTATAGATTTTGAGACACAATGGCCCTTAATAACACAAGATACACTGGCGCACACACCTGTCTGTGGAATGCAAGAAAGGCTGGAGAGCATTGCATTAGATTTAGAGAAACCATATGTTAATACACTGAAAGATATAACGACAAAGTATACCTTTATGTTTTAGAATGTAGCTAGCACTGCAAAGTGAATCTCTGAAGTAAATTCAGATTATGACTACTTTGAGAGGTCTTGCATCTCCTCCCAAGTCAATTACCAGTCTGTAACTTCCCCTGAGTAATGGGGAATGCTGTTTTTTTCCCTGGGTGACCTAGTTGTCTTTTGTGAGTAGGTTTTAGCCGAAGCAGTTTGACAGCCAACAGATAAGATGGATTAAGCTTTTTTTTCACCCAGTTTTGATGTGAACAGCGTAAAAGCGGGTTAAATCATTGAGTTTCAGGAGTATTTTTAAATGCCTGGAGATAGTGTGATAAAGGAGCTAAACCTAAGAAGAGGGCTTGGAAGGTCAAGGTTGCAGCTTTAGAGAGCAGTTACCCCATGACAGGCCAACTCTCCTCTCTCTCGGAGGTAGCTGAAAACCGAAGACCAGTCAACCTCTCATCACTCTGAGAAAAGATACACAGAAGGAGCGAAACAAAATCCAGCTAGAGCTCAAAGAGCAGTGCACCCTCGCCTTGTGTGGGTGCGCACGTGTGTGAGAAAGAAAGAGAGTGTCAGGGAATTATTTAGTCCCTGCCTGTCCCAGTTTGTGTGCATGCAATGAAGTGCGTGGCGTGTGCCTGTGTTTGTGTGTTTGTTTGTATACTGTAAAAATTCACCCATGAGCAACCGGCTCCATAATTAGGTTTTGATGATTTGCAAGTACTGAAATAAAACAGCCATTAATCTTTTGATATTAAACAGGAAATGAAGAATGGTGTACAAATTGAGCATTGCCGTTTACTGAGCCATGCGACCACTGGAAAAAAAATCATTTGTGACTATAATTTCCTCTTTTTTTGCCTCCCCCAAACCTGATCTGAGGCATGCTAAACATGCACATAGAGGTTGACAGCCATACAATCACACGACGCTACTCAGCCAATCTGTAATTCATTTGAATTTTAAGCCGCACAGCGGTGAAGCCACTCAAGCAAAAGAAAAGGTGAAGAGGCGGAAAACAACCCACCAGTCAATGATGATACACAGGGTCAAACTCCAGCATGTTTACTTATCATGTGTCACATCGGTCCAACACTGAGAGGTTTCTGCTCCGAAACCTTTCCACGGGGACATAGTTAGACACATTTTGTGGACATCTTTTCCCTCACTACTCCTCATGTCAGTGACAGGGGAGAGTAATCCTATACACAGGCTGCTATTGTGAAATGAGAAACTAGCCTCCTTCACTGCCAGAGACCAGATGCACCTCTCTCTCTGTCCTAATCTGTAAACGACTTAAAGGAGCCTTATCTCCGGGCTCTTCTGCTTCATTTCATGCTTGATTTACTTTAATTTGTCTGATAGGGCACAAGGATTTGGAAATGGCCCATCTTTCGCTGGAAAATGTTCTGATTTTTCTCTGGCATTGTTATGTGGAGGTTTTTGACTTTTCTGCCCCGGCCCTCGCTTTCATTCTTCCATCTCCATCTCTCTCTCTCCTGCGCTCTCCCTCCCTTTTCTTCCCCTCGTTTCTCCT